>NC_133537.1:135138911-135503911 GCF_048544455.1 Silene latifolia
CAACTGTTTGTCCAAAACTAAAGCAGCCATAAATTAAATGATTGGGAGGCATGTTGATCCTTTTCTGTGGTGAAGGTTGTCTTATTTTGTTGTTGGAATCAACAATTTGAACGAGCTTGGATTATTTAGTCTTTGAGGCAATGGATTAATGTGGTCATGAGATTTGTGGTACAACTCAATTTTCGCATATGTCAATATTGTAGTTCATGCATTTGATACTGAAATTGCAGGTTTCTGGTTCTGGTGGCGTGATCTAAGAAGAGTACAAGGTACTCACTGAACAAACCTTTAAGTTGCCATGGTGGATAAAAGAAGAGTTAAGGTAGCACACAATCAAGTAGTGTTTATCAAGATCACTTAAAACCTATGTTATACGCAGTATTTGATAAATAGAATGTTCAAGTGCTACACTTTGTTGGAGTCCAGTAATGGCAATGTAATAACTTGCTTTCATATATTATATAACTTGCTTTCATATCTTCTTATGTTTAACAACATTTTTCAAACAAAGATATCATCCAACATCAGATGTGACAGAGGTAGAAATAATCATTGTAGTCTAGATTGTTTTTGTTGGAGTTTGGCTCTTCTCCAAGTTGACACTAATTGCTTGTAGTTACATTTGATGTTATCATGGTATCTTCTCCTACAAATGGTAAAATGTGGAGGTTTTGAAATCTTTCTGATACAATTTGCTAGTCATCAAAGGCCTCTTTGTAAGATGTAGAGGCGTCACATATTTTATTTTTAATAATTTCTTGGTCTATGCGTAGTGGTGTTGGATATGCTATTTAAATGGGTACTTGCTTGATTCATTTTCATCTTAAATGGAAAATATATCCGAAAGGCAAAGTAGCTCGAGTAATAAAATAACTAACATTACAACCACTGCCCATGACTAGTCCAGATGCGCATATGATGTCTTTATCTAGTAACTTAAAGGAGTGTATCTGGCTAGTTAGATGTATGTATCTAGCAACTTAAACGAGTGTATTTGGATAGCTAGAGGTATGTATCTAACAACAAAACTTAGGGTTAGATTAGATGGGAAACGCTGATCCTTCTGTTCAATTAGTAGCTTTGACTGAACTTTGTGAGCTTTTATCATTTCTTGTTGGAGTCTATCAATGTGTTTCTTATATGACAGTAGATGATACATAATTTGTACTTTGTGGTTGAAAATGCATGGTTTTGATCGAGGACATGTGGTGTGGATCTGTATGTAGATTTGGTGGACAACTTGGGAACAATTGCACGGTCTGGAACCAAGGAATTCATTGAGGCATTGCAAGCTGGAGTGGATGTGAGTATGATCGGCCAATTTGGTGTCGGATGTTACTCCGCTTAATTGGTTGCTGAGAAGGTCATTGTGACCACCAAGCACAATGATGATGAGCAGTATGTATGGGAGTCCCACAAGTTGTTGGTTCATTCACTGTACTCGGTCAGTTGAGTAAGCTGGAGATTATGGGCAAAGCAGCATGTGACCAATTGGGAACCAAAAATTGTAGCATGTTGCAAAGGCCAATTGAGAACCAAAAATTTCAGAGGGAATTTCTTTTTATCAAGAGTATATTATATTTAATGTTGATATAAATATATAATATAGCTTGCCAGATACGTGTATCTAGCAAGGTAAAGAAGTGAATCTAACAAGGTAAATGGGTGTATCTATTAAGGTAAAGGAGTGTATCTAGTAAGATAAATGACTGTATCTAACAAAGTAAATGAGTGTATGTAGCAAGGTAAAGGAGTGTAAATTAAAAATAAAAATTCTCGTGTAAATTGGTTCTATAATAATTTTTTGTTGGACCATCTTATATTTTACGTAAACACTCTCATGTACCTTTTTTCATAGACTACTCGTATTTTACTAAGATATATATGTCCTTAATAAAATGGTTTTACACTTGCATTGTGTAACAATGCGTTTTACCTCGAAATAACTTGAATATATGTATCTAGCAAGGTAAAGACATGTATCTAACAATCTAAAGGGGTGTATCTAGCTTGTCAAAGATGTGTATCTAGCAAGACAAGAGAGTGTATCTAGCGAGGTAAATGAGTGTATCTAGCTAGATACACTCATTATCGCATTTGAATTATGTCATCTCCTAACATAATAGAATGAAGATTCTATCAATCGGAATATACTCAAGATAAGTGAATTGAGATCAAACACTAGACAACATCAAACAATTATATCTAAAACGTTACCAAGTACGACGTAGAGGACATGGTTTTTGACAAAGTTGTTGATGCTATCTAAACTCGCCTGGGGTGGCATTAGTGGTTGTACCGAATCTTGATGCAAGTAAACTGGGATCATAGAGAGAAATCTGTCATCTTTGAGCAGATTTTGTCACGAAATGACTAATGTTAAAAACTACTGACATTATAACTTCATATGTAATCAGCCTAACATTGATCAATTCATCATGCACTGTCAGGAATAGAACATTGCATTTTGCTATCAATTTAGTTGTTCAGGTGTGTAAAATGTCCTGTTGCAAGATTTTATTATTCCAATTGCCAATTGGCCTACAAAAAGATTAATTTTACATCTGATGTTCGAGTTTGTAACAATCAAAATTGAATGATAGTAAAGCAGCAATTGGATCATAATTTTAATACAAGATGCAACAATTCAACAAAAAGACTATACAGTTAGGAACAACATTAGAGAGAGTATTTAAAAAAATCAGCAGATTTGATATTGATAATATTCGGGAACGGTACAATACACCGGATTCATAAGTACAGGATGTTTTGTAGGAATGTACTACCCAAGAGACCTCTCTCTAATAATCCCAACTGCGATTGAGCTTAATTCAACTTTATCTATCCTTGTAATTACAAGTTATACATCCCTTTTAATTCGTTAACTCGTCGTAGTTTACTAGTTTGCCATACTCTTGTCGTTGCCACACATACCAGCCCCATCTTTGCCCCACGAAAAACCACCACACCTCATTATCTTTGCCCTGCGTCTAGTGTTGACGTCACCGGGAAACCCACAGTAGCGATGGTTGTTATGAAACTAGAATACTGTTGGATACACATATTAATACAGTTGGATACACAAGTTAATATTCCAAGATACACATGATATTACTACCGGATACACAAGTCGATTTGGGTATTCAATAGTAATACCATGTGTATCCGGGTTGGTATTTTGTGTATCCACCGCTTCACCATGAGCCACCAAGCCCACCACCACCGATGCCGTCCCTGCCGCCGCCACCACCACCAACCACCATGAGACTAATCAACACGACCCCCTCCTCCAGCAATAACAACTCTACCCCTGACCACCAACACCCAAAGCTATCGCCAGTAGCAATATGGCCGGAATCACCATCACCTCTCACTACCAACATTCCCAAACCCAAACCCGAACACCAACAATACCGCCACAAAATACAACCACCACCACAGCAAACCCATAAACCCATGACCATCACCAATCATTCACCTTGTCGGAGATAACTCAGGCGCTATTAGAAAGTGCCGACCCCGCAGAACGGATACACCACGCGTCCTTTGACGCCCAGATACGTTATCAGACAACGCCGACTCTGGTGACGACTTTTCCGGCAAACTAACATAATTGTGTTCGAAAATGTACAATGATTTCAGCTATCTAATTAAATTTTTGAAATTCCTCATTGTTATTATATAGATCTAAGATCTTAAAACTTCACTTTGTCGAGCTACAACCACCGTACCCCTGGTGGTATCGCCGGAGGTAACATTTTTGGTTTGCCGGCGAAATGTGCGGCTTCCTTCGGCGAGGTTTCCGTCGGCAACGGGTTGGGAATTATGGGATGGGTGTAGGGTTGCGAGAGGTTAATATATGGGTGGGAGGTTAAGAAGACATTAGAGCATCCGCAAAGGTGAGGCTCCCCATATTTTCTCTTTCCTTCTCTTATTCGTCCACCTCATTTTCCACTAACTTTTCCATTTACCCTCCCCAATTTATATTTACATCTATGCAATGATGGGGTTACCCAACAATATTAATTTCTACCAAAAAATTTGGGAACCTCCCCAAAAGCAACTCAAAACACCTTACTTTTTATTTGAGGACCTTCTCTACAAATAGAGGAGCCCTATTTGTTGGGAGGGTGTGTGCAATAATGGGTTCCCCATTTGAGGGGAGAGAGGGCATATGAGGAGGTTAGTTTCCCACCTTTGCGAATGCTCTTAGGGCATTAACAATAGACAAACCTTAAATGAGGTTTGTCTAATGCCACATCACTCAATACACAAACCTCTCTAACAATAAACCTCAATACAACAATAGACAAACCTCTTAAATATAGACAAACCTCATAAAAGTATACTACATGGGGTCCACTATCACTCACAACCAAAAACACAAACCTGTATATAAAATTGTAACCATTCTTATCTATGAACCTCAACCCCCATTCCCAAAAATAGAGAGGTTTGTCAACAAACCTCTAAAAAATACACAAACCTTTGTTGACAAACCTCTATTGTTGATGCCCTTATGGATATATGGGTAGGAAGATTGACAGTGATTGGGGGTATTAATAGGGACCATTGATCTTTTTAATCTGAAGGTTATTACTGAGTTCGTAAGTTCACACCGAACTTTTTTCGACGGATCTATATATATATATATATATATATATATATATATATATATATATATATATATATATATATATATATATATATATATATATATAGGGTCGAGATCTAGTGAAAACCACCCATATAATGAGAACCGTGAGAACCACCTTAATCTAATATAATAATTGTATAGCGCGCCAAAATCAATCTCGTACCCCTAAACCTTCTAAACTCCGTCATTTACCAATTTTGTTTTCCCTCTCATCTTTCTTTCTCTCTCCTCGAATATAACCATCTTCCACAACGCGCGATCTTTCTTTCTTCTACGATCGATACGATTGATCCTCAACTACTGGTCCATCAATCTCTTCAACGATCTACCTATTCGACGCGTCCTTCATGAATGGAACCTTTTTATTCAAGGTAATATTTCGAAATTGCTGATTAATTTTTGTGAAATTAGGGTTTATATTTTGAGAATTAGGGTTCGGAAAATTGAGAAATTGTTTAAATTGGTTGAAATCGTGATATTGTTGACTCAGTTTTATGAATTAGACAGGTTTTACAATCGTCAAACTATTAGCTACGTGCATCAAATTGTTGTTACGTGCGTCAAATTAGGGTTTATATTTTGCCCTGTTTGTAATTTTTTAATTAATCGATTAAATTTGTTGAATTTGAGAAATTAGGGTTCGGTAATTTGAGAAATTAGGGTTCGGTAAATTGAGAAATTGCTTAAATTGGTTGAAATCGTGATATTGTTGGCTCAGTTTTATGAATTAGACAGGTTTTACAATCGTCAATCTATTAGCTACGTGCATCAAATTATTGCTATGTGCATCAAAATTTGGGTTATATCTATGTAATAATTCCCTGATATGATTTTATTGTTAGTTATTTAATTTTAAATGGTTGTTATTGCAGCAATGACATTCTTAGTTCAATGGGTTCGCATAGTTCTTCTAATGTCATTACAAATGACATTACAAATGAAGGACAAATGGTTGAAGTTATTGCATCTCAATCCATATCAGAAATATCTGCCCTTAACATTGATGTTCCTGAAAATCTGAATTCAGAAATCGTACAATGTACAATTCTGTTGAACTGTTGAATGATCAGATACTGTTCTATATAACTGTAATGTTGTATACTTGAGTTATCCAGTAAACCTAAATCCTAAATCTACTTTAATTTCATCACATTTGCAGATGAAGTAGTAGACGAGGCAGAGGTAATAGAGGAGGCAGAGGTAATATAGGATGTAGAGGAGGAGGAGGCGCCCGGTTCAAGCAACATGAATCGGATTTTTGGTTGTCCTACCCATCTAAAGCCTGTTATTGGTATGGTCTTTGATACACTTGAACTCGGTATTGCCTTTTATGAAGCATATGGAAAAGAATGTGGGTTTGTGACTAGAAAAGGCTCACAAAAGAATAAACAGGGTGTCACTACACATAAAACTTGTTTGTGTAATAAGGCTGGAGAATGTGAAGCCAAAGGCAAAAAAACACCGTAGGCAAAGGACTAGGGTAGGTTGCCTTGCTAGGATTAACTTTAAACGAATTGCTAAAGGTAAATACCAAATTTATGGTTTTGTTGAAGGGCATAATCATATGCCAGCTACACCATTAACAATGGTACATCTGACCCAAATGAGAGAATTGAATATAGTTCATAAAAAAATGATAGTTGACAACTCTAAGGTTAACAAAGGTCCAGTTATGACCTATATGATGTTTAAGGAGTATGTCAGAGGTTATCATAATGTGGGTGCTTCATTGGAAGACTTTAAAAACTTTTCAAGGGATATCAAAAAGTTCTTGTCAGAAGGGGGTGCTCAAATGCTTATTGAGCATTTTATGAAAATAAAAAGAATGTGTCCATCCTTTTACTTTGACTTTGAGGTAGATGAGAAAGGTAGATTGTCATATGTTTTCTGGGCTGACCCTATTAGTATAAAAAATTATTTTCTATTTGGGGACATGACATCCTTTGACACTACCTTTAGGAAAAATAAGTATAGAATGATATTCGCCCCTTTCACAGGGGTGGATCATCATAAGAGATGTGTGACCTTTGGGGCTGGACTTCTTATTAATGAGAGCAAGGAGTCATTTGCTTGATTATTTACGAGATTCCTAGAAGCTATGGGGGGTCGTTATCCTGTGTGTATAATAACTGGCGAAGATTTGGGATAGAAGGAGGACTTAAGAAAGTCTTTAAAGATAAGGTGCAACATAGATATTGCATGTGGCACATATTGAAGAAGTTGGCAGAGAAGGTAGGGCCTGTGATATGTAAAGAAACTGAGTTTTTGAAAGAGATAAACTCATGTGTGTGGGGGCGAAGATATGGAGCCTGCTGAATTTGAGGAAAGATGGACAGCCATTGTGGAAGCTCATGGGTTGTCGGATAATGTGTGGCTTCAAGAAAAGTATGACATTAGACAATTTTGGATTCCAGCTTACTTTCGTGACTTGTTCTTAGGAGGGTTGATGAGAACAACCTCGAGGTCCGAGTCAGAAAATCATTTTTTTTAGCAATTTCACTAATCCAAATTTGACCCTTGTTGAATTTTGTATGCGTTTTGAGAGTGTAATGGATACACAACGATGGGCTCAATCAAAATTGATTGCACAATCAAAGTACTCATTTTCTGACTTGGCTACTCCTCTAGACCTAGAAAAACATGCAGCAGAAACCTACACTCCGAGAATTTTCGAGGAGTTCAAACAGGAAATAAAAGCAGCATGCTTTACATGTGCCATTGGGGACAAAGAAAAAGATAAGAATCATGCAATTCTCTACATAGACGTCAAGGATGTGAGAGAAAGAAAGACTATAAGTGGGTTATAAGACAGCTGAAGTGAAACTAGTATGCAATTGCAAGAAATTTGAAAGACATGGAATACTCTGTCGACATATTCTTTGTGTCCTTAAAGATTATGGTTTTGAGAAAATTCCAAGCGAATACCTACTTAATAGGTGGAGCAAACTAGCAACCTGCCAGCCAATCTTCAATTCTGATGGGCAGTTGCTTGCTGATTGCAGATCAGTTGGTGCACAGAAGAACAAACTGACTGAATTGTGGTCAGAAATGTTCACTTGTGTGTCACTAGTTGAACAGAGTCCTGTTAATTGTGATGAGTTACTAACCATTTTATGCGGGTTCAAGGAAAGGGTACTTGCAGAAACAATAAGTAGTGTCGCTGATGATGGTGGTAATAGTAGTAATGGAAAGAAAAGGGACAAAAATGCTGAAATTGGAATGCTCTTGGGAACAAGTGTGCCTAGCGAAATTAAAATTTTGCCTCCAAGAAAATGCAAAAACAAAGGCTCGGGAAAAAGAATAATTTCACAAAGAGAAAGAGCGGGAGAAGTCAGTGAGAAACCACTAAGAAGATGCAAGGCTTGTGGGCAGATGACGAACCACGACAGCAGGAATTGTGACCGACCTAAGGATCACTGACAAATAGTCGAGTAAATGATGTCTCTTATTAGCATAAGTTTTCTATTTTTACCCTTTTTGTTTCCCTCTAATTTTTATCTTTGCTGACATTTGTTTTCTTATGTGTGAGATTGAAGTCTTTGGCGAGGAATTGGACTTGTGCAGCGGAATTTTTGAGCATCATTTGAGAAGACAATACTTGTTTTTTGGATTATTTTTTCTTCATTTACAATTGTTTTGTAATAAATGTAACGGGAGTCTTCCAGATTTTTAAATTGTATATTTGAGAAGATGAAATTGTGATTCTGGATTTAAGAATGGAAAACATGTGTTTCCCTGAGCAAATTATGGCATGCACGTACGAGGTCATTTTATGCACGTACGAGGTCATTTTATGCCCATAAGGCAAGTATTAAGACATCTGAAAAATGTGATCATTGTTTCTCCAAATTTGGTAATTAAAAAGCTGAAAAATGTGATCATTGTTTCTCCAAATTTGATCATTGTTTCTCCAAATTAGGCCAACAATAAAATGTGATTAGTTGAATCATCATCGTGTACGACAAGTCGTTTAATATCATGCACATACAAGGTTATTCCATGCACATGGTAGGCCATTTCATGCACAGATAACCCAAATGGGCTAATTCCCCATGGCATGGGTTAATTCTCATTACAAGTCATTTAAAAAGGCCATAATTTAACAAATAAATTGGGCTTAATTTAGTCATGTTACTTTGGGCTTTAATTCTCATTTCAAGACTCAAAACTTAAAGTGGGCTTTAATTCTCATTTCAAGTCTCAAAACTTAAATGTGAGTGATTATTGAAGAAGTCAGGCCCATCCTATCAGCACTTTAGGCCATAATTTAGGCACGACCCAGCACGGCACGCTCAAAATACATAGGAGTTGGCTTAAAGTTGAAGAATTGGTCAGGCACGCTCAAGCACGACACGAGCACGACACAGGCCTGGGTCTGGGCCTGGGCCGTGCCTTTTTCTTCCATAAATTTGTCAACTTCACAGCACGGTGGGCCGGGACAGGGAATTTTGAGCAATGCCAAGGCCATGACCGAGCATTGCCCAGGCGATCTCTAAATAACGCAAGTAATTGTGTTTTGACAAATTTTATGCATGTAGAAGGCTGTTCCATACACATATAACGCATTCTCATGCATGTAAATATGCAAGTTATATAATTTTGGCCCACATTACTACGTTTAAAACGACAACCCCCTGACAAATGGGTTAATTTTCATTACAAGTCTCATTAAAAAAGGCCATAATCAAGGGACATAATTGTGCCCCCACGTTACAATTTAGCATATAAACGGACCCGAAAGTTGCCAAATTGCATGCACGTAGAAAAGTATTTCATACACATACAACGCCTTCTCATGCACGTAGAAGGGTGTTTCATACACGCAACAGTTACTTAGAGTACCTACACATATGCAACCTACAAATTTACTCCACCTACAAACTAATACCTGCCCAAATCAAGGAATCAACAAAAGACGATGAGAAGGTTCTCTGCCACTCCCGTTTGCTAAGCACACAAACTCTCACCATATTCATCCAAAAATAACACCTAGTTATAATCCTACAAAAAAAAAGGTAGGGAAATATTGTTACGTTTAAGTCACTTGACATCAATATTGAAAGTCTTGCAGTTAAAAGATGGGAAATAATAAAAACAAAATTAGATAAAGCATTCGAAAGATCTTGATATTACCGTTCTCTTGTTTTCCTCCCATCTGATAAGATCTACAATCAAACTCTCACCATATTCATCCAAATTCTGCATATATATTTGACAACAATATTGAAAGTGTTGCAATAAAATACGCCGAATAATGTTTGACTAATATAACTTGGTTTAGACATCATTACCTCGTAACAAGTCTTATCGGACCATAATGATTGATAAATCAAGTTTTCTAGCCACTTCAGCAAATAGACTCCGCAAGAATACTTTTTAAAATAATGAAATTTGTTAAACGCTTTAAAATGGTGTGTATCCCATCGAAAATATTAAAACGAGTAGAGTATAATTTAAACATGTGAGGTACCCATTCTTTTGTCGAGGCACATCCACAATCACAAACGGAAAATTGTTTATCTGCAACAGCTTTTTGTATCTTGGAAAGTCTTTTGCAATAATACCCAAAGCAGGAAATAACTACAAAAACAAAAACCAAAAAAAGAAAAACACAATAATATAAAAGCGAAGGAAAACCAAGACAAACTTGAGGTAACAAACCCCTAAGGCATACGGATATAATCATACCATTTCAACTAAAAATTTACATCTTCCATCAGGACGCCTAGGCAAGCTTGAGTCAAGTATAAAGTTGGTTTTTTTAACAAAGTCAGACACGCAAGCAAACCAATGTTGACGGTCGACACAGTAAGGAAAGAAATCCTGCAAAAACGCACATAGGGAAATGAAAACAGATAATATACAAACAGGTTAGACCGGATAATTAATTAAGTTCTTTCTTGGGCAAGTAGTAAATTCCGTCGATACAATAAAATAAAAAAGTGATAGGATAATTACCAGTTTAGCTTTGGTTAGACTTTTGGGCAAGTACTAAAGCTTAATGTACTGGCTTTGAAAACTGTTTTTAGCGATAACATACTAAAAGTTGAGAAAATTTGTAAAAAATGTTGGTAATTTCAAGTAGAAACATTAGCGGTTACTAAGGATGAATATGAATACCTTCATTATTGTCGGAAAGTACACAAGATTTGGTCTTTCAAGTGTTAAACGAAGACCAACAAGGTCAATTACCATATCCATGAGCCATTTTCCTTGAAACAAAGTCGACATTGCATCTTGGGTTACTTACAGCCATGAAGTGTCTATAACAATGTCACTAATAATGCACATATTGTAATTAGATGCACACAGAACAACAAAGTGGAGAAAAACAATATAAAAAGATGCTATATGGTCAGTGATAACTTACTCCTTATTTGCCTCATTTGTCCTAATAAAATTCATCAAGTGTTCATCTGTATAGGGCAAGTCTCGTGGAACTTCATTCCTGGGGAGAAAAAGGAAAAACACAGAACAATTAAATAATCATAGCACACTTTTAATAAACCAGGAGTCATCATATACTAATGAGAAGCATTGTTGGTAAAAGATTTCTGATTACCGAATCTCACAGCCATTCTTGTAAGCCTTTGCTTTAGACGTCACTTGATCTTTCACAGTGTTGTCTTTCCAAGTCAAAATTTCATTGCAAACCCTCACAATGTAATGCTTCACATCAGTTTTCTGAACAATAACATAAAAGTGAAATCAACAGCACAACCTACATATCTAATACACATACAAAGCTGATTCATAAGCTAATCCATGCATCTTGATGGCTACTGGCATAAGAAAATATAGAAACACCAACTAAAAATTTGACTTAAATAATGGAGACTTACGTCCTTGAACAGCTTTAAAGTATACTGACACTTGTTCCCATTGTACGTCTCCATATGTCCCATCATGTAAATTCCAGTATCACGCTCGACAGAGAAACTTTTATTCGGAACATACTCTTTAGCTACTACAAAATATGTAGCATGCAGCTTTGGAATCATGGAAGAAAGCTTTGCACTTAACTGTTTCTTCTGTTAGACAAAAGACAATGCCTAGCAAATAAGTTCGTTATGTAAGAATTAAATCAGCCATTTAACAGACTTATTGCCAAACGGTGTGAAAACATACCACATATTGAACATTGACATTAAAATCAACACAACCTGGATCACACAGGTGTATAACTTCATACAAGTTATGATCAACATCAAAACAATGAAGAAGTGGGTTGGGTGCAACAACAGGGAAAAAAACCTGTCAAACAATAATTAGTTGGATTTGTATATTATTTAATTATGTATTTTGAAAACTTTTCAAATATTGAACTTACCAATTCCACGTCTCTATAGTTGATATCCAATGAGGCTATCTTTTGTTTCAATTAGGTGACCCGTATTAGAGAATAAAAAGGTACAAGTTGATAACTTAGACCAACAAAATTTAAATATCAAACTTACATCGGTTGTTTCAGTGAGAAAGAGACGGGAAATTGATCTACGATCTCTTAACCTGTTTCCATTATTCAGATAATCACACCACACGCTGATCAAGTCGATGTTAACGCTACCACCAAATAGCACGGTCTTCATATCATATCGTGTAAGAATCTTGCCCCCAAGGCTGAACAGAACCTCGCTACAAAAATAAAACCTTAGTGTTATAGAAAGAAAATATAATACATATACCGAATAAGAAAAAAATAAAAGCAAAATTAATAGACTAACACATACCCTTCATCTAAGTCAGCAGCGAATGCATAGTCACCCATTAGTTTTTCAGACTGACTCAAGGCAGCCATCACGTTCACATTTCTTATGAAAAAAGGTGAACGAAAAACGTCAGGTAACTCAACTTTCCTCTTACACTTCCGAGTCTGGGAGGGGACGGTTGGGGACAATTCTACTAGCAGAGAAGAAGGCATAATTGGAGATTCATTCAATGACAGTTGTGACGAGATAAGTATTGGTGATGCAGGGGATGGATTGGAAGGTGTAGCTAACGAACTTGCACGGGGAGGGGATGCGATGGAAGGTGCAGCTGATGTGCTTGCACGGGGAGGGGAATGAATTGAAGGTACATCGGAAGTGCTTCCACGGGGAGGGGATGGGATTGAAGATGTAGCTGACGTGGTTGCACAGGGAGGGGATGGAATGAAAGGTGCAGTTGACGTGCTCGCATGGGGAACGTCTATATGACACATATCACTAGACCTCTGTGCTTCGCGGAACTCTTAAGATGTATATAACGCATCCTCACCGTGAAAGAGACTGAAAGATGGTCCCTCTATGAGTTCCTTGTCCACCTTTTCCTTCGTAACTTGCTGTTCTTTAAATGCCTCACCAACACGGTTATATGCACTATTCAGAATCCCCTCTAAATCAGCCAAGATGTTGGGATTGTTGTAAAACTCATCAAAGTCCATATAATCCACATACTTCTTACCCTCATCTTTTCTCTCCTCTTCCTCCATTTCATGGTCATCTTTCTCCTTGTCCTTCTCAACTTTATCCTCCACTTTACCCTCATCATTTCTCTCCTCTTCCTCTATTTCATGGTCATCTTTCTCCTTGTCCTTTCTCTCCTCGTCTTCCATCTCAGATTCTTCTTTACTTTGCTGCGAAAGTGAGAACCCTTCAAATAACGAATCTGCTAAAGTCGAAATTTTGGTAACAGCTTCCATACCAGGAACCACAAACTTTGCTTGCATGATTGCCTTTGAGAATGCACTATAACTGTCTGCAAGAGTAACAACAGTCCTCGCTAAAAACTTGATACAATCTATTGTTTTCTTATCAACGGGACCTCCTTCTTCAGTATCCTCAACCTTTCCCTTTCCCTTTGTCGTCACTTCAGCACCCTCAACCTTTTCCTTTCCCTTTGTTGTCACTGCATCATCAACCCGTTTGTCAGTTTCAGACACGGGTGTTTTATAAACAAATCTGTCTTCTACACGCCCCTCCCCAAAACCATTTGCCTCGTGTTTTTCCATCTCCACCCTCTCTCTGATACGTTCGTCAGACCAATTGGCTAACAAAGGGAAAGATCGAACGACCGTTCTTGTCTTGAAAATGACTCTATCCAAGTAGATAAGACAGAAAATGAGAATTGGTCCCTTAAAGGACGTACCAGGGTCTTTAGCTGCTGCCTTTTTCCAGGAAATGACATTTTCAATCATGTTGACTCGTGCAAACTTGCACCAATTATATTTAGGTACATCGGACAGATCGGACATGCAGCTTAATGTACGAGTGCTGGGATAATCACTAGCTACCCCCATCAACAGAACAGAAACAATATATACGAGGAAATTCCTCTTGAAATCATCTCCAGCATCCCGCTGCTCAATCATCTTCTCTAGTAAAACCTTCTTGGTAATATCTGTGGTCCTAAATTGCTCCTTAAATCTCCGGACAACCTCTAAATAACCCTCTTCTTTACAGTACCTCCCAACTGGATTGATATCTAATGGCCCCATAGGAATTCCCATGACAAGGTAGACATCCTCATCTGTGATAGTCAAATCCCCATTCATCAACGAACAAGTGAATGGATTGAAAGACTCCACAATCCATCTAACCAAATGGCCATGAATTTCTTCCGATTGAAGTTTTAACAACTCTCTAAAACCCATGCTCTGAATAGCTTCAATTTGCTTCTCAGACGGGTTCGAGTTGATAAAATTAATTATCAAAGAAGGACTCATCCTAGTTACCAGCGTATCATAATATGTACCACGCTTCCTATGTGGAGTTCCTTTCCTACTAGGATTGCTGTTAGCATTTTTCTTGTCAGAAACAGTGGGCACTCTCCTTTTTTTGGTAGATGGTTGAACATCTTTCGGTAAGACATCCTCATCAACTGGTCTTTTAGTACGAGGACTCACTCGACGCGGAACAACTGTTTCTGTTTTAGTAGCTTCCTTGTCAGCTGTTTCTAGTTTAGAAGCTTCGTTGTCAACTGTTTCTGATAAGACATCCTCATCATCTGTCAACTATTAAACAACATCAATTAGGTGATATGCAGAAGTTTTTAATGCATTAATGTTTCAGCAGTTCACTTAAAATGGAAAAGTTTAGCATTAATGTATCAACAGAAGTTGCATCAAATAACCTAGCAACGGATGTAAAATTTTAATGTACATATAGTGCTTTGTCATATATGTATAAGGTTGTTTAATAAACATATGTTGCCGGGTATCCTAAAACGGGACGGGAAAGGGTCGAGGGTTGGATTAGGCGGACCGCTACTGCGGATCCGCCTAATCCAACCCTTAACCCTTTCCCTTATTTTTCATACGTTTAGAAGACTGTTTAATGCACATATTATGCTTTGTCATGCATGTACAAGGTTATTTAATAAAGACACCCTAGAGGGGCCAAGTGAACCCTTTTTTGGGACGGGATTAAATGTAGAGGGCCGGGTATTCTAAAACGGGACGGGAAAGGGTTGAGGGTTGGATTAGGCGGACCGCTACCGCGGATCCGCCTAATCCAACCCTCAACCCTTTCCCTTATTTCTCATTCTAAGGTGAGGCTGCATTTTGCGAGGCTGTCAAAATTAATGTCGATTCGTTCATGCATGTGTAGGGTTGTTTAATGTACATATATTTTTCTTTCATACATGTGCAACGCTACTTCATGCACTAATAAGGAAATTTGTTCTTTCATGAATGTGCAAGACTAAACTGATTTTCTTACTCAAATTACTTGGGTCAACAGCATCAGTTGTTGCAGCTTTCGATTTTGGTGGGAAATAATCTTTGACTGACTGACCTCCTTTTAGTAGAACGTTTTTCTTGGTTGCAACACTCTTTCGCCCCGTATCTATCAATGATTTGAGGGATATTGTAAAGACAATTGAAAGACAAACTGTTGTACAAATCACATGTTTATAATGAAGACAGATTACAACATTTCACAGTAAATTATGTTGCAAAACAATGGTGAACAGCATAACATAACTTTATAAATACAGATCAAAACTAAGTAAAATTGGGAAATGAAAGAACATTGGTTGTGAAAGTCAAACCAAAATATAATATATATATATATATATATATATATATATATATATATATATATATATATATATATATATATATATATATATATATATGTGAAAGTGGTAATTAGACCCCTTAACTCTGTTCAATTGTGAAATTAGGCCCCATAATTTTTATTTGGAGCAATCAAGCCCTTTAAGTTTCATCAAAAGTGAAATTCAACCCCATTTTTTAAATTTACACAAGAATTTTAATTAAAAACAATTTATATTAGTATTAAATAACTAAAAATTACTAATTGCAACTTTACGAATTTTTACATAATTTATTAATCATTGAAGAACACTTTTACATACATATTTAGTAAATTGTTTATAATTTATATAACATTCATACATATATAATAAATTGCCTATATATTATAAAATTCAAAATAAAATAATTCTCAATATTTAATATAAATATAAAAGTTCTAAAATTATAAAAAAAAATATTTTATATTTGATAAATTGTATTAAAAGTGATATTAATATAAGAATGTGGTGAAAATTATGAAAATGGGGTTGAATTTCACTTTTGGTGAAACTTAAGGGGTTTGATTGCTCCAAATAAAACTTATGGGGCCTAATTTCACAATTGAACAGAGTTAAGGGGCCTAATTACCACTTTCGCGTATATATATATGTCAAACCAACATTGCATAACAACTTCTATAATCCAAAATGCCAAAACTAATTACATAATTATTACTAAAGCCTGATAAAAGGAACGCTTAGACCTTAACATTTAATACCCTAAGTGCTCTAAGTACCAATACAGTACGTTGGCCAGAAAGTTGTACAAACTTGTGATAGACCTACGTCAAATCAACGACTTCAACATAAGAGAACTTTCGACGAGCTAGTAAGGGTGCTGCTATTGCTTTCGCTTCTTCATGTGACAAAGTTGTCATATCCCGCAACATCTCATCAACTTGTTTAATTTGACTGTCATTAAGTGGATTAAGATGGGTGTTCTGAAATACATTTCTTCGTTGGTGAACATGCATGACAAATTTGGCTGCCATATTAGTCTACCACGACTACGCACTATCCTCACGCCATTAATATCATCAAATTGTAAAGTTTGCAGGTATGCTACTAGAACACCAGGTGAATACGGGAAAAAAAGAAAGAGCTTAGCCCACAATTTACAGACATTGGCCATGCTTGCCTTATCCGAGCAACTATCAAGTAGGTGGAAGATTTTTGACACAAGATCTGGATCAGTTAAAACATCATATCTTGGTTGATTGCGACTATCATTGAACTCCATTTTGGTAACTTGACAAAGGCAACTCAGAGATTCTGTTTTCTCTTCGACATAATGTTGAATAAAAAGTTCTCGTTCTACTTCCTCGCGATTGACTACCCAACCTTTGCACCAATTTTCCATATTTTTTTCTGTATGCAGAATTGAAAAGAGGGAATACTTTTAAATGGAGGAAATATGTAAAACTTTACTTGACTCAGTACAATAGTTACTAACTTTAGTAGCTTTAAACACAACGCATATGCTGCGTAGTATGCATTGTTTGAACTTGATATTCAAACAATTTCAGTAGAAAATCAACAACATACATCTTAGGGTAATGTGAAGGTCTGTGATTGACACAGTGAAATGAAGCATTTCCGCAGGTTGAAATTGAAAAGTAACAAACAACATGGGGAATTAGGGTTTGATTATTGCGTAATTAGATTAATTAGCAAAAATGTGAACAATAAGACTACGAATCTAAGAATCTGCCATATAAGAACAATGAATTAGCGTAATTAGCAAAAATTTTGGAAGTTCAGTCCCTAATTTCATGATTTCAACCAATGTACGTAGTTTCTTAACTTCCCCAACCCTCATTTCCAAGTTTCCCTAATCTAATTCACAAAAACCCTAATTTCACAAACATAATTCATCATTCTGACTGTAACACATTAATCAAGGCTTAAATTCAACTAATATAATCGACAAATTAAAAAATTACAAAGAGAGAAAGACATAAACCCTAATTTCGTAAAAATTAATCATCAATATCGAAAGTTTACCTCGTTGAATTACCAGGATCTGTTTCTGGAAAAAGCGTGGAAGATTTTGATCGTCAAGGAGCTTGATCGGAATGTTTATGACGATCGAAAGTGGAGGAAGGAGCTAGAATGCGATAGTCGAAGAGAGAGAAAGGGAGATGAGTGAGAAAGGGAAATTTGGAAAGTGAATATGATCGAAGGGTTTAGGGGGATGCGCTGTTTACAAAGTTTTGTTTTACTGTTCATCTGACCGTCAATTATGAGTATGATCTAAGGGCTGTAAGTAGTTCTCATGGTTCTCATTATCTTGATGGTTCTCACAGGATCCCAAATATATATATATATATATATATATATATATATATATATATATATATATATATATATATATATATATATATAGAGAGAGAGAGAGAGAGAGAGAGAGAGAGAGAGAGAAAGAGAGAGAGAGAGAGAGAGAATGAAGTTCTAATGAGTCCACATCTTCCATTGAGTCCCTAAGTCCCTCTAAGGGCCATTGGATGAACTCAATGGATGGTTGAGATTGATGGAGAGGAAAATGATTAAGGACTATTAAAAAGAAAAGGAAAAAATGTGGATGGTTGGATTGAAATGGATGGGTGAGATTGAAAATAACAAAAAAATATTCTCACTAATCAATTTCTATCATATACTTAATTGTTTTTTCACTCTTTAATCACTAATTTAATCACTTTTGAGTTTGAGTGATTAATGAGTGTAAATGTGATATTGTAGAAGTTTTACGAGTGTAACTGTAAGTTGTAGAAGTGTAAATGTGATATTTTAAGGCGGTTTTTTGTAACTCTGATATTGTAGGAGTTTTATGAGTGTAAATGTAAGTTGTAGGAGTGTAAATGTAATCTTTTAAGGCGGTTTTTGTATATAAAATTTTTGAATTTATAAAATTTTAACATTTTACAAGTGTAACTCTAATATTTTACGAGTGTAACTTTGAAGTTTTTCGAGTGTAATTTTGATTTTGTTGTGACAGAAATTTTGAATTTATATAATTTTAAGATTTTAGAAGGGTAACTTTGATGTTTTATGAGTGTAATTTTGATTTTCTTTATGACGAAAAATTTGAATTTATACAATTTTAACATTTTTCGAGTATAACTTTGATGTTTTACGAGTGTAAATGTAATATTTTAAGAGTGTAAATTTGATTTTTTTAGGCAATTTTCTATATAAATATTGGAATTTATATAATCTTAACATGCTACGAGTGTAAATTTGATGCTTTACGAGTGTAAATGTAGTATTTTAAGTGTAAATTTGAATGTCTACGAGTGTAAATTTGAAGGTTTACGAGTGTAAATTTGAAGGTTTACAAGTGTAACTTTGGTCCTTTAAGCGTAACTTTGGTCCTTTAAGTGTAACTTTGGTCCTTTAAGAGTGTAACTTTAGTCCGACCATCGACAAACACCACCACCATCGTCCTTCGCCACCTACTCATACCCACAAAAAGATCTATAGTAGATCTGAAAAAAAAAAGATATTTGACGAGTGTAAGTGTAAAGAAATACGAGTGTAACTGTAAAAAAATACGAGTGTAACTTTAAAGAAATACGAGTGTAACTTTAAAAACCCAGATCTAAAACCACGATCTAATACGAGTGTAACTTTAAAGAAATACGAGTATAAGTGTAAAGAAATACGAGTGTAACTGTAAAGAAAAACGAGTGTAAGTGTAAATAAATAAGATATACGAGTGTAACTTTAAAAATCAGATCTGAAACCACCACACTAACAAGTGTAACTCTGAAAAAAAAAACTCAAAAAAATCACATCTGAAACCAAACTAGTATGTAATCAAATTTGAAAAAAAAAAAAAAAAAAAAAAAAAAACTAATGGAAACAAGACGAGAAAGAGAAAAATATAGGAGAAATTTATAAAACCAAAAAAACCACACTACCAACACCACTAATCAAATATGAAAAACAAAATGGAAACCAGACGACAAAGAGAGAGAAGAGGAGAAATTTAAAAAATCAAAATAATCACACTACCACTACCACCACCTCCTACTCTTCCTCTTCTCTTTCTCCAACAACCAACATACCACCACCGACATCACAACCACACCGCCTTTCCCGACCAACCGCATCATATTTGCGAAAAAAAAAATTGACAAAAAAACAGATCTGGACGATGGTGGTGGCCGACATTGTTGTTGTCGTGGTGGTGGTTTTGCGTGGTTGGCGGCAGCAGTTGTGGGTGGTGGTGTTTTGTGGAAAGTGAAAGGTGGTTGATGTTGTAGTTATTGTTGGTTGTTGGGTGAGTTAGTGTTGTGGACAGATCTGAAAGTGGGCGTGCGTGGTGGTTGGATAGTGGTGAGTGAGGGAGGTTTTTGTGTGGGGGGGAGGTGGTGGTGGTCGTGGGTGAAGGTGGGCGTGCGCGGTGGTGGCTGTGAGCTGGGTGGTGGTGTTGGTGGGGTTGGTTGGTAGGCGTGGGGTGGGTGACGGTGGCGGTGGGGTCGGGTAGGTGAGGAAGAGGGGATAGTTTTTTGAATTTTTTTGTTTTTGATTTTTGTTGGTTTTTGAAAGAAATTGATTTTTTGAGGGAGAAAGTGAATGATTTGTTTGAGATGAGAGAGAGTGAGTGTGAAAATAAACTATATATAGTAAATTAGTGATGGATTAATGATTAATTATATGATTATGAGAAAGGGTGTTAAACCACTCACTAATGACCATGAGTGTAAATGTCATCCAAGCCCTCCATCTTACTCATCCAAGGGCTCTAGAGAGGACTTATGGACTCAACAAAAAGAGGTGGACTCATTAGATCTCATATATATATATATATATATATATATATATATATATATATATATATATATATATATATATATATATATATATATATATATATATATATATGTATATATATTATAATTTATGAGAGTTAAGTCATAATTCAACACTTTCTCATCTTATGAGTTTACGCGTACTTAATACAGGTAAGTCTACTGTGAAAAACAGTATGACTGAAGAGGTTGAATATCCTCAGAATTTAGAGTTGCTAAACAAATGGACAATTCCAGAAGTTAGCAAAAGAACTATTTACAATTATGGTGTTTTTGAATATATTGGGTTAAAACACAGAGTTAAAACCACAGAGGAATCTATTTCTCTAAATAATGAAGAAATGTATCTTCAACTTTTAAACAATAGTGACTTAGAACCACTAAGAAAATCTAAGCATCAATTTATTCATATTGGTTTAGTCCAAGTGGCTTTTAAACCACTAACTCTGGAAGGATTACCAGAAAGTTTTATTGCAGCCTTAAGAGATGGTAGAAATTTGAATTGGCAAAAGTCAATTATTGGAGTTGTTAAATCCAGTCTGGCTCATGGTCCAGTCTATTTTGACGTTTACCCAAATTTACAATTATCTTTAACAGATGCTAATATATTAGATGCTTTAACTTTGAATGTTAAAACTCATGGTTACAATTATGCTAAAGGATCTGAATTAATTTGTATTTGCTACAGGATTTATTATAAACCATTATATACTTTAAATCCTCATTGTAGATTAGCTGATAAAGCTATAAATGAAACTATTATTATTGAGACCAATTGTAACAGATCTAATATAACTACTAGAAAGGCCATTAAATGGGAAGAAATATCTTTCCCTGAAAATTGGACAATCACCCAGGCTATGCCTCCTCAATCAATTATGGAGACTAATTTACTTGATGTACAGCAAACTCCTGAAGGAGTTGTTACTTTAAATTTTGGTAATAAACATATTCGACCAAGGAGTAGTACTTCAAAAATGACTAGATCTTTTTCTAATAGGACTTTTATTTCAGCCCTTGATCAAGATTTAGATATGCCTAGTACATCTAGGTGTTCAACTTCTCAATTAAGAGATGAAGACTTTATTGAAACAGATGAAGATGTTTTAAGAATGCATTCTGATAAAATTTTAAGACGACATTCTAAAAAGGAAGCGGACACATTGTCCCAAATGAGTTTTACTGATGATTAATAAAACCTTATTAGACTTTTCTCCTGGTTCAACAACCAGAAAACTAATTAGTGATGAATTTCAATCTCCCAGTTGGGAAAAATTTAGAAATTGGTTTTTTCATAATTTCGATAAAGAACAACAAGATATTTTACAAGATGAATTTTATGAATACTGCAAGTCAGTTAATGAAATTATTTATTTTGTTCCTTGGTATTGTTCAACTTATTTATATAATCATTTGACGATCCTTGAAAGGAATTTTGAACTTCTCAATGGAAATGAAGTTAAAGGGGTTTATCCCCCTTAAAAGGTTTAAATTAGACGGGTGTTCTTACATGCCCCTTTCAAAAATCTATGAAGATGAAACTATTACAACAACTACTAAGCACTTAAATTTTCTAATTGAGCAAAATAATTATGCTAATTTATATTTAAAAATTCTTGGTGAACATATTACAGATTTACATCATAAAACCAATAAAGTTATTAATCTTCTTAATGAGATTGTCCAGAACACTAAAGCTGAAAATCATTTCTCTTTTTCACAAGAGCTGGTTCCTATTATCAAAAATCCTCCTGAAATAAAAAATTTTAATTTTCAATATGATGTTAAAAATGAAAAGCTAATAAGTAAGTTAGCTGAAAAGATTTCACAATTAAGTTTAAACACTTTAAATGAAGAATTATACCCAGATTTCAAAGATGATTTAAATGTTATCACAAGACGGAGAAGTTGGGGTCAAGAACCTGTTAATACTTTGTATTATAATAAAAGACCTACACCTGTAGATATTATGCAGGAAGAAAATGCTGAGATTATCGATGAATGATTATCGTGGAACGATATTTATGAATGGAATATAGACTATTTTGCTGAAAAACAAATTCATAACCACTGTCATAGAATGCTTATGTATTCTCAATGTTGTAAGAGTGCAAACAATAGTGATTCTAATGTTGCTAAAATGATAGTATCAGGATTTACAGGTCAACTTAAAGGATGGTGGGATAATTATCTCACTCATGAACAAAAAATAGCTATTCTTACAAATACAGAAATTAAAGATGAAGTGCCCACAGAAACTGCGGTTTACACTTTACTTGTCAATATACTTGAACATTTTACTGGTCAATATGGAAATAATTATGATTCCACAAGAACTCTTTTACAAAATTTTAGATGTAAAACTTTAACTGATTTTAGGTGGTACAAAGACACCTTTCTTAGTAGAGTTATGCTTTTACCTGAATGTAATAGCTCCCATTGGAAAGCTAAATTTATTGATGGTTTACCACATTTATTTGCAGAAAGAATCAGAAAGATTCTTCGTGGAGATAATCCTTCTATTAATTATGAACGATATAATTATGGTCACCTTATTAAAGCTTGTACAGCAGAAGGTATAAACCTTTGTAATGAAATTAAATTAAACCAACAACTCAAGCACCAAAATATTATTGAAAGAAACCAATTAGGAGAATTTTGTGAACAATTTGGTATGAATATGCCTTCTACTTCTCGAAGAAAACAACACAAAGGCAAGGATAAAACTTATTATCCTAGATATAAAAAGAGAAGATATTCTAAAGAAAAATTAGAAGAAAAAACTCATCGGAAAAATCAAAGGAAATTTCATAAAAAATATTACAATAAAAAAGATTATATACCTCCAAAGGAAATAAGATGTTACAAATGTAATAAAAAAGGTCATATGGCAAATAATTGCTGGACCCAAAAACAAATTAATAATTTGGATATAGATGATGATCTTAAAGACAAGATTTCAAAATTATTTCTTAATAAACAAGATCTACAAAGTGGAACTGAAACTTTGTCAGATAATTCTAGTAATTCCAGTAATAATTTAAAAATTCTTAAAGATGATTCTTTTTATACAGATAGTAGTTCTACAAATACTAGTTCAGAATGTGAACCATGTGGTCAGGGAAAAGTTTGTATTAATCCCAAAAAAGATGACTTCTTTAATCTTTTATCCAATTTTCAAAATGCAAAAATTCAAGTTCTTACCAATAATAATTGGGTAGATATGTTAAAAGCTATCCCAAATGCAGAATTAAGATCACAAATTATTGAAAATATACCCAGTACCTCTCATAATAATCTTGAGTATGACAAGATTAAGAATTTTTCAGAAGAAAAACCTTACTCTTTAAAAGAAGTTTATAAACGTCTGCAAAATAAAAATACAACTTCTAGTCCTTCTTCTTTACAAGATATTTTGAAAGAGATGGATAATTTAAAATCTGAGATTAAACGCCTTAAAATTGAAGAACAAAGAAATGATATAAGAATTTCTACTCTTGAACAACTTTTTATTTTTCAACATGGTTTAAAAAATAATGATTCAGAGTCTAAAGGTGAAGAGGTTGATAACAATGACATTTCTATCCCTAAATTAGATGGTAAAAATCAAACTATGCAGCTTGTTAATACACCCCCAGAATTAGAGCAGAATAAGAAATTTCTCCAAACCATAAATATGGTTGCTAGGCCAAAAATGGTATGTCAAGATCTTACTTAGGATCAATAATCAATTTTCTAAAGAATTTATTGCTTTAATTGACACAGGAGCAGACTTAAATGTTATACAAGAAGGAGAAATTGACTCCAGATATTTTGTCAAAACTACTCATAGCTTATCCCAGGCAGGAGGAGATAAATTAGATATTGAATTTAAACTCCCAAAAGCTGATATATGTGTTAATAACACCTGTATTCCTTTAACCTTTCTTTTAGTCAAGAATAAACTCTCAGTTCCTATTATTCTTGGAACACCTTTCATAATAAAAATTTATCCTTTTACTGCAGATAATAAGAGTTTAACTGCAAATTATCAAGGAAAAACTATTACTTTTAATTTTATTATGAAACCATTTATGAAGGCGATAAATGAAATTTATAGGAAAATTTCTTTAAAGGAAAATCAATTAAATTTTTTAAAACATGAAGTTAATATTTTGACATTAGATCAAAAGCTTAATAATCCTAAATTAAAACAAAAAATTATTGATATTGAAAACCAATTTTATTTATCTATTTGCAATGACCATCCTAATGCTTTTTGGAATAGAAAAAAGCATATAGTAAATCTTCCTTATGAAGAAGATTTTAAAGAAGAAAATGTTCCTACCAAGGCTAGACATTGTCAAATGAATTCAGAATATTTGGAATTTTGCAAAAAGAAATAATAAGTTCTCTTATAGAGAAAAATCTTATTGGACCATCCAAATCACCATGGTCATGTACAGCTTTTTATGTTAACAAAAATGCTGAAAAGGAACGAGGAGTTCCTAGATTAGTTATTAATTATAAACCTTTAAATAAAGTTTTAAAATGGATTAGATATCCAATACCTAATAAAAAAGATTTATTAGATCGTTTGTATAAAGCTCTCATATTCTCTAAATTTGATTTAAAATCTGGTTATTGGCAGATTCAAATTGACCAGCATGATGAGATATAAAACTCGCTTTTAATGTTCCTTTTGGACAATATGAATGGCATGTTATGCCTTTTGGTTTAAAAAATGCTCCATCGGAATTTCAGAAAATTATGAATGATATTTTTAACAATTATAGTCATTTTATCATAGTTTATATTGATGATATTCTCATCTTCTCTATGAATATAGAAGAACATTTTAAGCATTTAGATATTTTCAAAAAAATTGTCATATCTAATGGTTTAGTTATTTCTAAAACTAAAATGTCTTTATTTCAGACTAAAATCAGATTTTTGGGTCATAATATTGAGAAAGGCCAAATTATTCCAATCAATAGAAGCATTGAATTTGGATCTAAATTCCCAGATGAAATTACTGATAAAACTCAACTTCAAAGATTCTTAGGAAGTCCGAATTATATTTCACCTTATTATGATGATTTGGCAAAAGATACAGCTATTTTATATGACAGGTTGAAGAAAAATCCCTGTGCTTGGTCTAATGATCACACTAGAGCTGTCAAGAAAATTAAGAGTAAAGTTATATCTTTACCATGCCTTAGTTTGGCAAACCCTCATTGGGAAAAAATAGTAGAAACTGATGCTTCAGACATTGGTTATGGAGAGATTCTTAAACAAATAGATCCCAATAATAAACAGGAATTTTTAGTCCGTTTTTATTCAGGAAAATGGAATTCTGCACAATCTAATTATGCAACGGTTGCTAAAGAAGTTTTAGCCATAGTCAGATGTGTTTTAAAATTTCAAAATGATTTATATAACCAAAAATTTACAATAAGAACTGATTGTAGTTCTGCGAAATTTATGTTTCAAAAATATTTTAAACATGATGTTTCCAAACAAATGTTTGCAAGGTGGCAAGCTCATTTAGCCCCTTTTTATTTTGAAATACATTATAAAAAAGGATCTGATAATCATCTCCCTGATTTTTTAACAAGGGAGTATTTAACTCTATAAGAGTTTGTTTCTTATTTCAGGAATGGATTTTGGTCGAGGCCGTGGCCGTGGCCGCTTTATGCATCCTTCTAATAGAGGGAGAGGAAGACAATCATCCTCAATTATCAGATATAACCCAGGACAATCATCCTCAATTATCGGATATGGGAATAACCCAGGACAATCATCCGAAATTATCGTGAGTCGGAATAACCTGAACCAGGTTCATCATCTGGTTATATAAGACCAAGTAATACCTTGGCACAATATGGGGGAAAAAGGCTAATAGCCAAAAATTTATGTGATAATATCACGAAAGAAGAATATGATGAATTCCAAATATGGAAACAAAAAGAACTTAATATAAGTTCTCCATCTTTCAAAAAAATTGTGAAAGATTCTCTTGATGAAAAAGAGAAAATGGTGAAATCACCAAAGGAAAGGGAGATTATTATACTCCAGAATTCTGATAAAAAATGGGAAGATAATCCCTGGTTATTATATAACCGCTATTTAACAAATAACCAGTATCCAATGGAGACTTATAAAAGTCGAGGTTTTTATGAAGGAATCCTTTCTGATAATGAGTGCAATTTCTCTCATTGGGAAGATCCAGGAAATTTCTGGAAATTTTCAAAAATTAATATCAAGAGGATAATATCCATAGAAGAATGGGGAATAACTCCATCTACTTCCAAAACTTTGATAAACAAAAATAATGTCAAAGTTGAGTACAATTACTGGGATTATATCCAGGCTTTCGACAAAGTTTTCTTATATGAAAACCCTACAAAGAGCCACACATGGCTAATAAAAATTTACCCGGAAGTTTTTGACCAAAATTTACCAAATTGGTTAATCAAATGGTGGCAATTTTATGGAACTAATGAAGACATTCTGCCACAAATGTTAAAAAATCTTTATGACGAATGGAAAGATTTGCTTCCAAAAACCGATCAGGATGATATTCCTGGAATTATTCAATTAAATTTCTTTATTGAATTTTCTATTCCCTGGATTTGGAAATTTATCCCCAAAACAGAATATAATGATCTCAAATTATTTTGTTTAAAAAGAGAATCTTATTCTCGATTTTGGGACGCAATGATGAGACAAGATAAAGATACAAATGAGTTAAAGTGTATTTACACAATCAATTTAATTCAAGACAAAATTGATTATCTGATTATCTTTAATGCGGAAGAATCTGGCGAATTGGAAGAACACCAGTTACCTGAAGAAATATTTCAGGCCGAAAATAAAACTGAAGCTGAAATACTTAGCCATTATTCTAAATTGGCAAAAAGGGCTTTAGCTCAAAGACAAATGCATGAGGATAGTAAATCCGAGACAAGCGATGTATCAATGGCAATATCCACAGCATCCAATAGCAAAAATAAATTTGACATTCTTCAAGATGCCCAGAAATGGGAAGTAAATAGAAGTTCAATTATTAATAGAAGAAGAACTAACCAATAAAAAGGCCAGAGATGTCAAACCAAAAGACAAAGGAAAAATAGTGGAATAGAAATACCACTATCAAGGCACATACCGTAATAATCAAGCACTAATGGAGCACTAGCAATTGGAGCACTAGCAATAAGCACTAATAAAGTGTCAATAGTCTTAGGCAATATTTTCAAAAAGCTTTTATAAAGCTTACAGTAACAAATGTGAATAGTTTTTATTTTTGCCTATTTAAACAGGCATTTGTTTTAGTTTAGAGGCAGGCTTCTCCTACCCCTCTCTCTAGCTCTCTCTCTCTCCCCCTTGTAAATCTTCTTTCTTAATATAATCTCGTCAACCGTACCTCTTCAATTCTGAGCACAACTTAAAGTTTGTAAGTTTTTCTTGTTTTATTTTTATTTCTTATTTAAATATTTTTACTCTAAGGATGAGCCTAATAGGCTAAATCTTTTGTTGAATTATGACAACACTGGATTAAGTTATATTTGAAACCATGGATGTGTTATTATCTTAAGATGGTTTTATTACCTATCAACATAAAATAAGAAGGTTTAGTGAGGGTACACATTTTGTTCAATCTGAATTGATAACTGTGAAAGGAGAGACACCGTTTTGCCGTTATGCCGTGGTTAGGCGCTAGGCGTTTTTCTTGTCATCTCCGAGTTGTTATCAGGTCAGATTTAACACTTTCGTGGTAATATCCCAATCACTAGTAATGAGCACTTGGGTGTGTGTCCTCGTTCTTATACTATGTTGGTACTGTATAAAGATCCGCTTAACTTGGTATCAGAGCCATGGAAGTATATATAATTTATGAGAGTTAAGTCATAATTCAACACTTTCTCATCTTATGAGTTTACGCGTACTTAATACAGGTAAGTCTACTGTGAAAAACAGTATATATATATATATATATTTTTTTTTTTTTGATAAAATGTGAGTATATATATATCAAAAATATAGGATTTACATGAAAAGCAAATCCTTAATTACATAAGGTTCTTATGGCATAGCCAAGATACATCATAAGCACTCAAATTCTCCCTCCCTCTTCCTCTAACTCTAGCCTTCATACTATCATTTAGTTGCAAAACAACCTGTCTAGGATGCATTAAGACCATTTCATTCCTGCATTTGTTCCTCTGGAACCAGATAGCATATATAGCCCCCAAGAACAACGCAACCTGAACTCCCTTCTGAACAACAGCGCCTCCTCTGTTAGCCCACCACATAAAATCAATTGCCATAGGAAAGCTGCACCCAGTGATCTGCTGCATTGCCTGCATCACTCGTCTGCTATACTGGCAATCAAAGAAAAGATGAGCCAAGGACTCATCTGCTTGACCACATAAAGTACAGCAAGCATCAACATCCATCCCATAAGTTATCAGTTTATCCATAGTATTCATAGCTTCATGTGCCACTAACCATCCCATGAACTGGTGCTTAGGGAATGCCCAACTGTTCCACACAACCTTACTCCAGCAAGCAGATGGGCTAGCATTCCTGAGCCACTCATAGCAGCCACTAGGAGTGTACCCCGTGGGTTGAACCACCCACACCCCATCCACAAATCCCTGAGCCAAGTCTTGCTTAACCTTACAAATCCTCCTCCAAACCCAGCTAGAGTTAGTTGAAGGATTGTACTCAAACCAGTCCCTCCCTCTGAGATAATTACATTGTACCCACTGCACCCATATGGAATCTCTCTTCTCTGCAATCCAGTTCACCAGACGACCCACCATTGCTTTGTTCCATACCTCCTGATCCTTCAGACCTAATCCTCCTTCTTCCTTAGGCTTACATATTTTGTCCCAAGCCACTAAAGGAACCCTCCTATATTCTGTGCCATTTTCCCATAGAAAGTTTCTACAAATGGCTTCTATGCTCTTAATGATGCCCTTTGGGAGGACAAACATCGAGGCCCAGTAGGAGTGCAGGGTATTTAGGACTGACTTAATCAACACAAGCCTGCCTGCATAAGAGAACTTTCTGGCTCCATAGTTAAGAATCCTTGCACAAATTTTCTCAATGAGACAAGCACAGTCAGAGATCTTAAGTCTTGTAGTTTGGATAGGCATACCCAAGTATTTAAATGGGAGAACACCTTCAACAAAACCTGATATCTTTAAGATATCAGTCTTAATGTGATCAGGCACTCCTCGAAAGTAAGCATTGGACTTAGCAGGACTAATTTTGAGGCCAGATGCTTTTGAGAAGGTGGAGAAGGACTGTAAAAGCAGCATCATTGATGTAGTGTCACCTTTACTGAATAACAACACATCATCAGCAAACATCAGGCAGGCCAATCTTTGATTTTTGCACATTGGATGGAAATGAAAGTCATATTTGGTAGCTGCGTATTTCAAGGTTCTAGTTAAATACTCCATACACAGGGTAAAGAGGAGGGGGGATAGTGGATCCCCTTGTCTAAGCCCCCTCTTGCCCTGAAAGAAGCCAAACATATCCCCATTGAGAGATAAGGAGAAGGAGGCAGTGGTCACACACTGCATAATCATGCTATGGAAGCCATTAGGAACTTTCAAGATCCTCGAATCGGTCCACAAATTGCCACTCCATCGTATCATATGCCTTCTGCAAGTCAATCTTAAATAAGCATCTAGGTGAAGCATTTGGTCTCTCATACAACCTTATAAGATCTTGGCATATTAATATATTCTCCTGAATACTCCTGTTTTGAATGAAAGCACCCGATTTCGGTCCACAATCTTTGGTAGCACATCTATATATATATATATATATATATATATATATATATATATATATATATATATATATATATATATATATATATAGGGTCGGGATCCAGTGAGAACCACTAAGATAATGAGAACTGTGAGAACCTCTTTGAGCCCTTAGATATTAGACGAAGGGCTGAGATCCTATCACTTTTTTTGTCCAAAGTCCACACCTACTGTCATCTAACCAAATTGCCCTCTTTCAAATTTCTTTCTCTCTCTCCGTTACTAAACTATTTCCATAAATTGAACACATGTTTTAATAGCTCATTCCTTCATCAATGGAGTCGCGGAATGAACCATCTTTTACCAATGCTATAAATTCAATGAGGTTTGTTTAACTTCTCCATAGAAATTTGACTTTATTTGTTTGGAATTTGTTAATTCGTCAACAAATTACGGTTGATAAATAGTTTAATCGAGTTTATATACAATTAATTGGGGTGCATAATTGAAATTGTTGACTTACGTTGGTGAAATTAGGGTTTATGTTCATGAATATGGTGTCACTCAGTTTCTAATTGTAAAAAATCGCAAGATGTTTGAGCTTTCTATTTTGTTGCCTACTCATTTTGCTTATACTTTTGTAGGACTTTCAGTCATAGTTTTTTGAATATTGCTACAGCTAACCAGCTGTCTGCTGCTTTGATTGATGGAAAGACCATTGCGGAAGACATCAGACGTGAGATCGCTAATGAGGTGAGCAGAATGAAATCTGCGATTGGAAAAGTTCCAGGATTGGCTACAGTTTTTGTGGGTCATAGAAAAGATAGCCAAACCTATGTTCGCAACCAAATCTTAGCGTGTGAAGAAACTGGATTAAGATCTGAAGTTGCGAGTTGGAATGTCGCTTCGAAGATGAAATTATCCGTGCTTTGACAAATTTTAATGAGAATCCAGATATTCATGGCGTTCTTGTGCAGCTTCCTCTTCCTGAGGTATTTCTGAACTTAGACTAAATTTTGGATTGAGAAGTCTTTTGGTGGTAGTAGAGATCTTTTGAAACCCTTGTCAAATCTAATTTTTTTTCATTCTTTTCATTTGAATGTATTTTCCATTACATTGTGCTGAAAATTGTAGGTAGCTGATTATCTAATTTTGCTTTCATATTTTATGTTTTTTTTTGCTCTCTGAAGTCCTCACAATGAAGCTAGAATTCCCATTTTTGGTAGTAACACTTATGAATCGAAGATTTAATAGCAGAGAACCAGAAACATGTTGCTCGGTAGATTTTAAAACTAAAAGAAAGAGCTTTTGTACTTGTTTTGTTTTCGAATGTCCGAATTAATAGTAATTTGTTGTCGTAGCATTCTTTGAAGAGTAAATTGCCAATATTAATTTGGCGGAGGATGAGGGCATTAGAAATTGGAAGGCAAATGTGAAATACATCAGGAACCTTCAGTTATAAATGTGTTTGAGAGGCTTTAATAGCTCCGTGTCTACCTCTTTTTATCACAGTTATGAAACTGATAGAAAAGATCAAAGCTCCTATTAAAGTATGGACTTTGTGGCAAATCATGGCATTGGAGAGAAATAATACTACTGATATTTTTCAGTTGACTCCGTCTTTGTAAAAATTCAGAAATTATCTTTCTCCGACGGCAGCAGACAAACATTATATAGTTCTTTAAAGATGTGCTTGTTTCCTAATGTGTTTGATGTGAGCCAAATTCCCCTATTTTCTATGTGAAGCATCATTCTCTACACTATGCTTAGGGTTGGATAGTATAGGGTGATTTCAATAGGAAAAAAATAAATAAATAGTGGGTGATTTCAATAGGGTGCTAATGAACTTTAAAGGAACTTGATATAGAAAGAAGGAAAATAAAAAAATGGACCATGGAAGTGGTTGTGTGGGAACAGGATGGGGAAGAGGCGATGGTGAACAAATTTATAGGGAACGAATGAGGAGACTCGCCTGGCTCGGAATTTTGCTGTGGGGGGGGGGGTCTTTGGCCCGATGGAGAGGAAAACTGGACAGACGAGATTGATACGTATTGGTGAATGGAGAAATAACAACAAAGCTAAGTAAGCTTGTAAATTTTTTTCTACTAGGCTATGGTGGACTGGTGGGTAAAGTTAGATACCCTTCACATCTTCTTATCTTGTATAGTGCTTTGATGAGACAAAGATATTGAGCATGGTGCAGTTAGAGAAAGATGTAGATGGGTTCCATCCATCAAACATGGCAAACATAGCCATGAGAGGAAGAGAGCCATTATACATTTCATTGTCGTTTTTACATTATGAATATTTACGTTTTACTTATTTTGAAATCCAATTAACTCAAATGGCAGAGTATTGTGCAATGCACAAGATGTGGGTTTGACTCCCACATTGGCTATAAAATACCATTCTTTCTTTTAATTTAAGATTGAATATCTTTGTGCAAAATTAGCATTTCGCTCTAGCATTGAGCTAATAGCCTTTAATATACGCTAAACAAATACGAGTATGAAATAACGGCCGTATCATATGATTATGGCCGCCTAAATAAATGACATAAGTACACAAAAATGTTTCTCACATATTAGTCAGATATGTAATAGAAATACTAAATTGCCTTGAATGGCCGGTAAATACATTAAATTTCCTTCACAGTCATTTCCCTTATTTCATGCACATAGGATCTTATTTTATGCACATAGAACCTTATTTCATGCACATATAATGAAAATTAATGTCCGTAACCAACAGTAATCATCACGGACTAACTGGCATAAGTACCTTTAATAGGCTATATGGGACTCGAACCCATACCTTTGTGCAAAATTTGCACATTGCTCTACCATTGAGCTAATAGCCTTTAAAATACGCTAAACAAATACGAATACAAAATAACTGACATAAGTACCCGAAATGTTTCTCACATATTAGTAAGATATGTAATAGATACACTAAAATGCCTTGTAATTACAAAAAAAGGCCGGTAAACACATTAAATATCCTCCATGGTCATTTCCCTTATTTCAAGTACATAGAACCTTATTTCATGCACATAGAACCTTATTTCATACACATAGAACCTTTTCATGCCATAGAAAATTAACGTCCTTAACCAACAGTAATTAGTATCATATTATAACCAACTGATGCAACTGAAGAACTTTTTAATGCACATAGAACCTTTTTTTCATGCACATATAATCTTATTTCATGCCCATATAAAATTATTGTCTTTAACCAACACTAATTAGTATCATAATATAACCAACTAATGCAACTGGAAAAGTTCTTAATGCACATAGAACCTTATTTCATGCACATAGAACCTTATTTCATGCACATATAAAATTAACGTCCTTTACCAACAGTAATTAGTATCACAATATAAACAGCTGACGCTACTGAAAAACTTTTTAATGCACATAGAACCTTATTTCATGCACATAGTACCTTATTTCATGCCCATTTAACACTTATTTCATGCACATAGAACTTTATTTCATGCACATAGAACCTTATTTCATGCACATAGAACCATATTTCATGCACATATAATCTTATTTCATGAAAATAAAATGTCTTAAAAAACTACTCTATAAAACCGCACATCCAAAAATCCATGGAAGAAACTCAAATCACAATTGATGCTGGAAGTTTACTTTGGCTTTTATAGCAACATGGCTAGAGAGCCAACAAGCTCAAGCTAGGCTCATAAAACAAAACTAAAATTCATTTTTTGATAATTGATAGCCAACAAATCATAGATAGTACACATGACTTTGTTATAGGAAAGTTGATTCTAAAAAGTAGCAATATGTTTACATTAAAAGTTGGATAAAGAATATCGAAGCAAGGGAAGAGCACACATAGGCAATTTTTAAAGATAAGTATGACTAAAATGATGGATAAAATTGTATGGAACTCCGCAAACAGTATTATTATAACTGACCTAACCATGTTTGTTTAGTTCAAGAATTGTAGTCGTCATCACAAATGTCAACAATCCCTTGAACTTGAATGGTTTCTGGATTATTATCTCATTGTTAGAGAAAAAAATCTAGAAGAGAAGTCTTCAATTAAGGTAATACGTTTGTTTTCTGATGTATTTACTAATGGCAATTTTTTCATCCTAACTAAAATCCCTACTCCCGTTTCAACGAGACACGGCGTTTATAAGGAGAAGGGAGGATGGTACACCCCTGTAAGCAGCAATATACAATTTTGGTTGCACTTTCGACAACATTGCAGAAACAATACAGCCAATAAACCAGTCACCATCTACACAACCAATAATATACCATCAGAAAAATTAATGTTTGTTTCACTAAATCAATATCCAATCATCTGATATTCTTGGTCTTACCTTATCACCATCCTTATAACGGCATAACCAGTGTGTTGCTCCAATAGAGATGTCCAAATGCTCATTTGATATATCCACTATAACTGGTACATGTAAATTAAGCAATTAACGTCTGAAAACACGTATCTAAATACATTCTTCACCATTTCCTGCTTTATTATACAAGACATATAATGAACAAAAGGTGGTATACGTATACCTAACTTGGGTTCAACAGCCTCATATTTTTCGATCATTTTCTTCAAGTGGTCAGACAGTATAGCAGCCTTGCAGGCGTATATGATTTTGGGTAACTTTACGTACTTGTCTTCATCCTATTCAACTAATTCCTCAGAGAAGTGTGTTGGATGATCATTTCCTGAACCAAAAGTACAGACATCAATCAAATGACACCCATTCTGTCACATAAACCTGAAAATGAATTGGAAAGAACAATGAATTAGCTTAAATTAAGGAAATTACTGAAAATTAGGGTTAATAGTATGACACAACTTGAGAAGTAATTACCTGATTTTGTAGGAATGAATCTCAGTACTGGCGGTTGAAGCGAATTAGAGGAGCGATAATGCTTGTTGTGTGAACAATGATGAATGAGTTCAGCCCTAATTTAATAAGCGAATGTGAGAACGTCAAAAATATGATGATCAAAGGGCCAAAAACATAGATCAATGATTAACAACATACTAAACTGAATCGATTAATAGGGTTACTAATCAACATGTGAACGAGTAATATGTTTACTAAAGAGAAAAAAGCAGAACAAATTAGGAATGGAAAACCTAATTAACGAACTAATTTAAAGCTTGAAAATTTTGAGAATTGAGGATAAAGAAAGAAAAGGGGGAAATTGAGAATACCTGAATGAAGAGAACTGTAGATGAAATTAGCGATAACAAAAAAGAAAACAAGCTTGAAGATGCCTGAGTAATGTTCTCAAAATCATAGCAATGGCGGTTGATCGTTGTGGGACATCTTGATAATAGAAGGGAGATGAAGACGTAGTTGAGTTTGATACTGTGATGTGCGAAGAGAAAGAGAGATGAGTAAGAAAATAAATTGTAAAAATGATTTGAGATACAGAGGTTGGGGGTACGTATGCCTGATGGGTTAGATGAGTTTATTCATCCGTCCAATTTGTCTAGATCTAAGGGCTATGAGTGGTTCTCACAGTTCTCATTATCTTGATGGTTCTCTTAGGATCCCAAATATATATATATATATATATATATATATATATATATATATATATATATATATATATATATATATATATATATATATATATATATATATATATATATATATATATATATATATAGAGAGAGAGAGAGAGTAAGGTTCTTGTAAGTTTTGTTTCTTATGATGAGTTTGTGCTTACAAATCTCATCCATTGGATTATATTAGAGATCAATGACCAAGATCTAATCTTACCTGTCATATAAAAGCACTGTCATTTACTTATTTTCTCTATTTTCTTTCTCTCTCTTCGTTCGTCAAACTTTAATTCTCGTAACTGTTTCTCTCCCTTCTCACTCTAACGGCAACTGTTTCTCTCTCTTCTACTATTCTGGTGTTATTCTTCATCTAAGTGTATATTTTCGCCTATTTTCTCTTCGACATTCATCATCTATCTTCCGATTGAAGGTAATTTCATAACATTTTTCCCTCCTATTCTGTTATTCACTTTTATGTCAAGCTTTCGATGCTTTTGTGGGAAATAATCTGTATACTTCCCTTAATATAGAAGGATTATAACGAATTTAACAATGATGATCAATGGTCATAAACAAAAACATAAACAAAGTATAAAGGATTCAGAATTAACCTTCGGTCCTAGCAAAATTGGCCTAAGAACAATATCAAAATTGATATTTGCCTATCAGTTGCACCCAAGACGATATGAGATATGCCCTATTGATTGTGCTAGAATCGATCTAAAATTTTCTGTAAAATTTAGTTGTTTTGTGTTTTTCTGATGAGAGAGAGAGGCTAGGTCAAGAAAAGAATTAGGGTAGAATAATTCTCTCCCTTTCTTTCTTATACTGACCGAATTATGGAGTCAATTAGGAAAGAATAATATCTTTCCTAATCTCATCCCAACTGACTGAAATAAGGAGTATATCTCCTTATTTTTGGTCTTTACAAAAATATATAAAATGTGTTGAATTGTCATCTAGTGAGGATCGAACCCAAGACCTCTTGGTATGTGTACCCTCACTATTACCACTATGACACATTCATCTTGTTGATATTAAATATAACTGATTATATTTAATTACGAATTAACAGATTAATTCGTCCAAACTAACATTACATACATTTAATTAAATATAACTTATTATATTTAATTTACGAATTGACAGTTAATTCGTCTCAACTAATATTATTTAATTTTTATTAAATAATTATCTCATCAACAAATTGACTAACTATTTAGTCATATTGGGCATCAATGTGATTATATTTCTATAACCACATTTCTCAAACACATCCTATAGGTGTGACCTTTAGGGACCGATTAATCACCGCCATCGTATGATAATAACGTCAAACTTTCTAGCAAGCCAACCGTTATTAGGTAAACGTTAATCAACTGATTAAATATACGAAGTATACCCTTGTGAACCTGTAAGAGATTTACAAATGTTATCACACTAATTTGTGGAGGACACAAGCTCCAACAAACTCCCACTTGTCCTCACAAGTGTATGTGCGATAACCGATTCTCATATCCTATAAAATTTCTCCCACTCAATGTAAAACAATTTGCAAATCCGTATTCACAAAGGTCGTATTTTACAAGCGATCAATATCAAGAGTGGTTTCCCCGACTAGAGAGTAACTTAACTGATAAACGAATCAACATTCGAGCATGGCCATGCATTTCAGTTACAACTCCTCGAGTGGCCCTGAGAAATAACTATACCTGATAAGGGTTGGATATTTTCCTCAACTTGAATCTTGCAGATGTAAGCACAATATGAAATGACCCAGAAAAAATCTACTTAGCCTCCAGTTACGGCAGACCGTGAGAAAGAAACCAAAGTCACCCAAAAACTGCCTTAATCTCAAGAGACAGTCGATAGTCAAAAGAATCGACTCTAGGAACACAATGGATGTTCTATCCACGACCTGGCACCGAATGTTTTTAAACATTTAGGACTCCATTACGTTGTCACAAAAAGTTGTCCTACGAGGTATCGCTATAATCTCGCATTTGTGATCGATCAGTCAACCGTTTGACTTATGGCTCGTTGAACCCACCATCAATCGACTGCACAATATAATAGCCGGAGTTATCAGCTCACATTGGCGATTACGGACCAAAACAAATATAATGTAATTCAGTTCACTTTGTGGCATTCAATGTTGTCAGTACAATCCACATGAAAAACAAAATATAATAATAGAACGATGAAGTTATAAATAGTATATGAAAAAGATAATGTATCAAATCCATAATCAAGTACTACAACTCAGGAACATGTTTAATTCCCATGGAATTAACATGCCCTACATGCTTATCATCATTCAACGGTTTGGTGAGAGGATCTGCGATGTTATCATCCGTCGCAATCTTGTCAATCACTATCTCTTCTTGCTCCACGTAATCACGGATCAGGTGAGCTTTCCGAAGTACATGTCTATATTTGTTGCTAGACTTTGGCTCCTTAGCCTGGAAGATGGCACCTCTATTGTCACAAGAGATGGTGATCGGGTCATTCGAAGTAGGAACTACCGAAAGCCCTTGTAAGAATTGACGCATCCATATCGCTTCCTTTGTCGCCTCCAAGCGGCATAGTACTCGGATTCGATAGTAGAATCTCGCTACAACACTCTGTTTGGAACTCTTCCAGCTGACCGCAGCACCATTAAGAGTGAAGACGAACCCGGACTGAGATTTTGAATCATCTCGATCCGTTTGGAAGCTAGCATCTGCGTAACCGGTTGCGCATAGCTTAGTATCGCCTCCATAAGTCAATACCCAATCCTTAGTCCTCCGTAGGTACTTGAGGATATTTTTGACTGCTATCCAGTGTGTTTCACCTGGAGTCTTTTGGTACCGACTCGTCATACTCAATGCATATGCCATGTCTGGACGTGTGCATATCATGGCATACATGATCGATCCTATTGCAGATGCATAAGGAACACGACTCATGCGCTCAATCCCTTCAGGCGTCGTGGGTGACTGAGACCTTCTCAACTGCATCCCAGTCGTCATAGGAAGGTTCCCCTTCTTAGAGTTGGTCGTGCTGAACCTCTCAAGATCCTTATCCAAATAAGACTCCTGACTAAGTGATAACGTCCGTCGTGATCTATCTCGGTAGATACAGATTCCCAAAATGCGCTGTGCCTCACCCAGATCTTTCATCTGGAAATGGTTCTTCAACCATTCTTTAACCGAAGATAGGAGAGGAATGTCATTCCCAATCAAGAGTATGTCATCGACATACAATATCAAGAATACAATCTTGCTCCCACTCGACTTGATATATAAGCATGGTTTCTCGACCGATCGAGTGAAGCCATACTCTTTTATCACTTGGTCGAAACGATGATTCCAACTCCGAGAAGCTTGCTTAAGTCCATAAATGGAACGCTTAAGCTTGCATACTTTCTTAGGATGCTCAGGATCTATGAAACCTTCGGGTTGCACCATGTATAACTCTTCCTCCAAATAACCGTTTAAGAAGGCGGTTTTCACATCCATTTGCCAAATTTCATAATCATGAAATGCGGCAATCGCTAAGATTATCCGAATGGAACGTAGCATGACTACATGTGCAAAAATCTCATCATAATGCAATCCTTGCACTTAAGTGAAACCTTTTGCCACAAGTCGTGCCTTATAGGTATCTGGTTGCGCGTCTACAGAATGCTTTATTTTGTAAAGCCATTTGCACTGCAGAGGTTTTACCTTATTTGGTAAATCAACTAGATCCCATACGTTATTCTCATATATGGAGTCCATCTCGGATTGCATGGCTTCGAGCCATAGCTTTGAGTCAGAACAGGCCATAACACCTTTATAGGTTGCGGGTTCATTACTTTCTAGAAGTAAAGCGTCATTCTCCTCGACCATACCAATGTATCTGTCCGGAGGATGAGAGTCTCTACCCGACCTCCTAGGTTCCTCAGAAATATTAATCGTATCATCAGTTGGAGGAACCACTTCCTCCATCCGTTCCTCGGTCGTTGGTTCTGGAATCTCCGACAGCTCGAAGGTTCAATTACTCGTCTTGTTCTCGAGAAATTCTTTCTCTAAGAACGTCGCACTAGCCGCAACAAAAACTCGATGTTCGGTAGGCGAATAGAAGTAATGACCAAATGTTCCTTTTGGATAACCTATAAAGTATGTCTTGACCGATCGCGGGCCGAGCTTATCCTCGTGTCTCCACTTGACATAAGCCTCGCAGCCCCAAACCCGAATAAAGGACAAGTTAGGGACCGTTCCCTTCCAAATTTCATATGGAGTCTTGTCGACAGCTTTAGACGGACTTCGGTTAAGTATAAGAGCGGTGACAAAGAGCATAACCCCATAATGAATCGTGCACTACCATGTGACTCATCATGGATCGAACCATATCAAGTAAGGTTCGATTTCTCCGTTCGGACACACCATTCAATTGAGGTGTTCCAGGTGGAGTTAACTGCAAAACGATTCCACAGTCTTTCAGGTGTTGATCAAACTCATTTGAAAGATATTCGCCACCCCGATCTGAACGGAGTGCTTTAACCTTTCAACCCAGTTGGTTCTGTACCCTATTCTGGTATTCCTTGAATTTATCAAAGGACTCACTTTTATGCTTCATTAAGTAGACATATCCACATCTACTTAAATCGTCCGTGAAAGTGATAAAATATCTATAGCCATCTCTAGCGGTAATAGACATAGGTCCACATACGTCCGTATGTATGAGTCCTAATAGGTCACTAGCGCGCATTCCAACACCTTTGAAGGAAATTCGAGTCATCTTGCCAATGAGACATGATTCACACATGCCATATGTAGAAAAATCGAACGCGGGAATAGTCCCATTATCGACGAGTTTCTTCACGCGTTTCTCATTTATGTGTCCCATTCGACAATGCCATAGATAGGTTTGATCTTTGTCACCAACCTTTAATTTATTATTATTCATGTGTAATACTCCGTGGTTTGATCTAAGATATAAATTCCATTTATGGAAACTGCTTTGCCATAAATCATTTCATTAAAAGAGAAAATACAACTATTATCCTTTATTGAAAATGCAAAACCGTCTTTAGCAAGAACGGAAACAGAAATAATGTTCTTAGATAAACTGGGTACATAGTAAAAGTTATTTAAAAATAACTCAAAACCACTAGGGAGTTGGATTACATATGTTCCCTTCGAGGCAGCAGCAACTCGTGCTCCATTCCCGACTCGCAGGTCCACATCACCTTTTTCGTGAGGTATGATCTTCTTTAGGCCCTGCAAATGATTACACAGATGAGAACCACAATCAGTATCAAGTACCCAAGTTCCGAAACTTGCATGGTTAATCTCAATCATATGAATATAAGATGACATACCAACTGGAACGACGCGGCCTGCCTTGATGTCCTCACGGTAGACGGGACAGTTCCTCCTCCAATGTCCAGTCTTGTGACAATGGTGGCACTCTATGTCACCGCCCTTGCTCTTTGCTTTACCTTGTGAGCCACTAGTCTCACCAGGCCCACTCTTACCGTTTCCTGGCTTCTTAAACTTTGGCTTACCTACAGCTAGGTCGCCATGAGCCTTGCCCTTACCCTTACCTTTGTTGTAAATCGTGAGAACATCCTGCTTCACGCTCCCACTCAATTTCATATCCTTCTCGGTCTGTACGAGAAGGGAGTGTAGCTCATGAGGACTCCTTTTCAAGTCATTCATATAGTAGTTCACCCTTAAAAGGGCAAAACCATCGTGAAGAGAATGAAGCATTCGATCAATGACAATGCTCTCACTGATTTTACAATTCAGTGCCTCCAGCTTCTCGACATTCTCAATCATGTGAAGAATGTGTGGGCTAACCGGTTGGCCCTTCTGGAGTTTCGCATCAAAGAAGCGACAGGTATGCTCATATGTAACGATTCTCGGTGCCTTTGAGAACTCGTTAGTGAGCGTGGTGAAAATCTTGTTTGCACCTTGGGCAATGAAGCGTCTCTGTAAATTGGTTTCCATTGCAAAGATGAGTACGTTCTTTATCGCACCCGCTTCCATAACGAAATCACTATAAGCGAGTGACTCGTTGGCTCCTGCATTTGGGCCTGGGTTGACCGGTATTGGCTCAGTTAAATACCTGAGCTTACCGTCGCAATGGCAAGCATTCCGTAGTGCCGCCTCCGGTCCGCAAAGTTGGACCCATCATTCTTCGATCGCGTGGACTGATTCATTTGGTCCATGAATATTTTTAGCCAGGACGAACGATCTAGTGTGGCACTAGGCATTGGGATTGCGTTATTTCCAGCCATTTGTTGTAACAGTATTATCGAAAATAATCGTGTTCTACACTGCGAAAGAAGAGTAAAAAATAATAAGCATGTGCATCGTTTTGATTTTAAGTCTAATGAACTAATGTCATAACGCGAAGACTCAAAACATTTATACAATTGACCTCCTTCAAGAATTATATAAATGATCCCAAGACTCAATTCTCTGTAAATTGATAAGCTAACCTTTGAGCTAATTCTACCGTTAGAATTCTTGGTCGATAAATTTCTGTAAATTCTATCTTTAGTCCATCATAATCACGAGAAACTCTTTGGACTATGATGTTGAGGTAAACTAAGTCAACACAACTACTTACCCAACGTAGAAGGGGTCATATTAGGCCTACCGACGAAGAAGGGATTCATAGTTGTTTGCCCTTAAAAAGACTAATCTCAATTTCCGTTTTAGAGGAAGATCCCATCAACTTTATTTTAATTCATTTTAAGTGAACTATAATCTAGCATGCGAGAATGAATAAACTAAGGTGATGGCTTATAGACTGTGACATCAGCATGTCCATGAAAACTAACATACAACCTATATGAGTCAATTTTCATGCATTTTAGTAGTAGGTGGTTTGGTTTTAGGCGGAATATGATGCATAAACTAACATGTGAATGAAAAGCAATAAGAATGAAAAACGTAAAAACAGTAAAAATCCTAGTGTGGCCTATCCTATCAAAATGAACAATAAATAAAAGTTTGGAATCCATCCTTGGACCCGAGAAACTTGTCTTGATGTTCCATCTTGATCCATGTAGCGGGAGTGAGCTCCAATCTCCATCTTTAGTCTTCTTTGAAATTACAATAAATAAAATTACATAATAAACCTATTTATTACAATCTAATTTCAAAACCCAAAACTAAAATAAAAGAGAATCGAGATCTCATAATTACATAAAAATCATGTTTCCTTCATTACGAAAACATAATTTGACTAAGGCCACACTAAGTATTACAATTTACAACCGATTGCAAAATTAAATACGTAAATAAAAATTCATTCATTCGATTCATTCAACAAAATTAAAAAGCATCAACTAAAATTAAATTAAACATATATGACACAATTCCTTAATTATGTTGATTAATTTATCCAAACCACCTATTTAAATCAAATTAAGTGACAATTCCTCAATTAATCACATTAATTTCATTCTTAATCCATATTAAACTTGTAATATGAATTCTATCCGTCAAAATTTTAAACTGCTTTAAAATAATATGATATCTTTAAATTGTGAACCGTTTCACAATATCTAATTGGCCAAAAAAAATAAAATAAAAAAAAAAACAAAATCCATTTTTTTATTTTATCTCGGCTGAACAAACAGTTTTTTTTTTTTTTTAAATTCCATCACGGCAAAAAAAAACAGAAACAAAAAAAAAACTTTCTTTTCATACGGTAACTCAAAAAAAACGAATTAATCCTATGAAAAAGACTCGGTTTTTCAGCAAAAACCGTAAATTTTTTTTTTTTTTTTTTTTTTTTTTTTTTTTTTTTTTAAACTGCCGTGAACAGTAGCAGAAGCAAAAAAAAAAGGTAAAAAAAACAGAAAACCCTTATGCCTCCTTTTTTTTTCTTTTTACGGCAAAATGCCCTAAAACAAGGCTTGATGAATAAAATTGTTTACAGTTGCTATTTAGAACATGATTAGCATATTAAATAATTAAACATGATTAATTTATATGCCAAAAACTATATAGCAAAATAATCTTTATATCATAAACATGATGATTCCATTTAATTTTAACTTAATCTGCATTAAATAAAAAAAAAAAACTACCAATTCTTCATATGATAATTTTAACTGAATAAAACAACAATATGAAAAATAAAATGGAAAAATATCATCAAACAAAGAAGAAAAAACGGTTGGAAAAAAAATTTCTCTCGGCCAAAAAAAAATTTCAGCCGAAAAATCCTAAATTTTTTTTTTCGAAACTCCCCATTGTTTACATACAATTTTACGAAAATCATCAAAATTAAAATCCGTGGCCTGTGCTCTGATACCACTTGTGGGAAATAATCTGTATACTTCCCTTGATATAGAAGGATTATAACGAATTTAACAATGATGATCAATGGTCATAAACAAAAACATAAACAAAGTATAAAGGATTCAGAATTAACCTTCGGTCCTAGCAAAATTGGCCTAAGAACAATATCAAAATTGATATTCGCCTATCAGTTGCACCCAAGACGATATGAGATATGCCCTATTGATTGTGCTAGAATCGATCTAAAATTTTCTGTAAAATTTAGTTGTTTTGTGTTTTTCTGATGAGAGAGAGAGGCTAGGTCAAGAAAAGAATTAGGGTAGAATAATTCTCTCCCTTTCTTTCTTATACTGACCGAATTATGGAGTCAATTAGGAAAGAATTATATCTTTCCTAATCTCATCCCAACTGACCGAAATAAGGAGTATATCTCCTTATTTTTGGTCTTTCCAAAAATATATAAAATGTGTTGAATTGTCATCTAGTGAGGATCGAACCCAAGACCTCTTGGTATGTGTACCCTCACTATTACCACTATGACACATTCATCTTGTTGATATTAAATATAACTGATTATATTTAATTACGAATTAACAGATTAATTCGTCCAAACTAACATTACATACATTTAATTAAATATAACTTATTATATTTAATTTACGAATTGACAGTTAATTCGTCTCAACTAATATTATTTAATTTTTATTAAATAATTATCTCATCAACACATTGACTAACTATTTAGTCATATTGGGCATCAATGTGATTATATTTCTATAACCACATTTCTCAAACACATCCTATAGGTGTGACCTTTAGGGACCAGTTAATCACCGCCATCTGTATGATAATAACGTCAAACTTTCTAGCAAGCCAACCGTTATTAGGTAAACGTTAATCAACTGATTAAATATACGAAGTATACCCTTGTGAACCTGTAAGAGATTTACAAATGTTATCACACTAATTTGTGGAGGACACAAGCTCCAACAGCTTTCACTTCCGTTTTTCCAGTTTAATTATCCCTAGTTTTACTTACTCCAGTACTTTAATGTCTTTATTTCGTTTCCGCACTTCCTTTCATTGTAATATTATTCTGCATTTTAAAGTTTCCGATCTTTCTGGAGTGATTTGCATGTTCTAGTCGTTTCTCCAGTTTTCTATCATTTTTTGCTCTTTTCACACTTTACTTTTGTGTTATTCTACTGTTATTCTTGCGCTTAGCTTGTTGTCAAATTATTTTTTATGTTTTAATTGTCTATGTTCTTTCCTAGGGTTTTCTGTCTGTTTATGTTTTCTTTACGCTTCAGTATTTCTGTTATTCCGCTGTTACTCTGGTCCTATGGCGGCATCACAGCCTTACTCTTCCTGTCATTGTAGTGTTTTTCCTGTTTTCTTTATGCTTTACTGTTTCTATTATTCTGGTGTTGCTGTCACTTGTTAGAGTTTGTTTGTTTGTAGGTTTCAGCATCACAAATGGATTTAGTTTGTCAGGGATGGGCAATAAATATAGAGAATGAAGATAGATTGTTATTTGCTACAGATTTTGCTACTAAAAAGAAAAAAAATGGGTTGGTTATTGGACGATAACACTGAGAAGTCCTTTGAAGTTAATGTAGAAGTTCGTCGTAATCAATCAATATCTCAAGTTTTGAATAGCCAGGACCTAATGGAAAGAGTATTCCAACATGTAGAGAATACTTTGGATAAGAGCAATATGTGTCTTGTTTGTAAGAAATGGTCACAAATGTTCCTTTTTCATAAAAGTGCCCCCGGTGTTAACGACCAATATATGAAACTTCCAACAACAAATCATAGTGAAGGTTTTAAGACTGTTTTAAGGGGTTCGATAATAGTTTCCAAACGATGCAAGTGCTACATGATTGCAAATGAGACATGAAAGAGGATGTTGCATGTTTGCCAATATCTACATGATCGTGAGTCGATCCTTTACACACCTACAACTGATCGGACCAGGCTAATGGAGTATTACTTTGATACACTCAGGAACCATAGTTATTCTTATGATCTTGCTTACGATTTATATTATAAGTCAGTCGATGTTGTTGACCTTGACTGACTTTACGTTATGTCATGTATTCATGAATCACATTTTGGCTCCTTTTTGGAAAGAATGTAATGGTCTTAGTCGAAGTTAATTCACTATTACATATAGCTTGGTACTTCCCATGGCTTGTTGCTTTTTGTTAGAATCTGTATTTTGGCTATTATGTAATTTGAAACTGTCTTCGTCTGTAATGTAGTACGTCATTTTGTTTTACCAAGGCTTCTGTAGTCTGTATGTAATTTGAAACTGTCTCCGAAACCTTATTTTAAGAGGCTTTCCTTTGTTTCTCTTTATGTTTTTCTTAACGCTCTCCTGTTCTTGTTATTGTGTTGTTACTGCCGTATTATGACGGTTCTATTACTATCCTAGGCATATGTTCCTACATTTTTGTATAATTGGTCTACCTCTAGTGTTATTCTAGTCATTTTAAGTGCGTCCTGTCACTGGTAGGTTTTGTAACCCTACTTTTAATCTACTGTTAATCTGTGCAAATATTAGTTTGACTAATTGTTAGTGTGCTGTTATTCTGCTATTACCCTACTCTCATTCTGCCTTCATTATGTAAAAGTACGGCTGAATATCTATTCATCATTGAAAGTGAGCTTGATGTTTATTTTCCCGATAGTACAGTTGAAATAAAGTTAAAAATCAAATCTGCACCTCTGTCAAAGTCTACTGACCCGTCATCATCAAATTCCACGGGGTCGTCTCCATCCAAATCCCTTGACATATCTCCATCAAAGAGCACCGGTTCTCAGCGAAGGACTACTCGTAGTAAAGCAATATGTACAAGTCAACCACCCACGAAAAAAACGAAACGAAAGGCTCAGACACAAGTTGTGAATTTGTCCTCTAGTCAACCAAAGACTAGTAGTTGTTGGAAAAGTAGATCTATATACTCAACATATTCATATATGATTTAGGTTAATTTAATCATAAAATTAATTGGTGATCTTATGCATGCAAACAATAATTAATATAAAGAAGAAATCTTTATCTTACATTGGAATTTTGGTTTATTTGGGCACAAGAGAGATCTCCTTCTCTCTTGTTTTTGTGCTTTCCTCAATGGAAGAACTAAGATCCAAGTATAGGATATCTCCCAAAGTATAATACCCAAGGCACACTCTTAATAAAATTCATATTATGTATACTAGAACAATATTAATTTAGTGATAAAATTGACCCAAAAATATTTTGTTTTGGGCTCTTAAAACCGGTTAAGAGAAAGGAGAAGAAGAAGAAAATATTTTATCTCTCTAAAATATTTTATGATGAATGAAAATTAAAAATCACACAACAACAATTATGTTATGTATTGTATATATGAAAAATATATGGCAAAAACCCTTTGTTTTTCCTTGTGAAAAACCGGGTAAGAGGAAGGGAGGGGAGTCAATGCATGCTTGAGTTTGTCTTCACAATGACAACTAGTTTGCATGGCCAGTTTTGTAGGGGAATGATTATGTTCACCACTCACATAATCAACACAATAAAACTCCCTAATACTCCCTTAATTTCGGTTTACATAGATAATATGGACTCCATATTATCTTTGTCAAAATGTCAATTTGTCTTATGTTACATGTCATATGTAACATAAATTTGTTATGTATTTTTAACATATTAAAAATCAAAGTATTAATAAAAATACGTCATATACAAAAATCGACTTAGCAATTCATAATTACTTGTACCAAAATGTTTTACCAATTTATAAATCACAATAACTTGCATTTATAATAATTCATTCAATTTCAATTGTTTCCTTAAACAATAATTTCATCTGAGTAATGAAACAATTCGATTACTCAGACCGTATCTCATTTAATCAGATTATAATGAAATACGTAAATTTTACTTCCAAAATCGTCCGTCAATTTTAAATAAATTAATTGACTCGTAACGTTATACGATCAATTAATTGGTCAATTAAGAGTGTTGCCCTTTAGGTATGACCTAGGGGATCAACTGATCACCACCGTCGCACGACAGTAATGTCAAACTCTAGTCAGCCAATCATTACCGATATGTGTAGACCAGTTGATAGTAAAATATTACTTCCCAATTGTATTCTTTATAATGAGACTTAAACATGTGATCATCATGATCAACAGTTGTGATCGCATTATTGTCGGAGGACACATATTCCAACAATCTCTCACTTGTCCTCGACAAGTGTGCGTCACCAATTCTCTTGTCCTATTACTATCTCCCACTCAATGCAAGGTGTCTTTCAGGTCGTACTTGCAAGTGATCATATCGAGAGTGGTTTCCTCGATCTGGAGAATAACTGATTGACCGGATTTATCCACCATGGATACATTCCGAGCGTGGCCACGCATTTCCAGTTCATTACTCCTCGAGTGGCCCTGAGATATTGTTATAACCCTTACTAGGGGTGGAGAATTCCTATCGCACTCATTCCCTTCTGTAATACTCCGTATTTACGGTCTTGGGGGTACTCTATCGAGTAGCCCTTACTCTGTCGAGTAAGGGTATGTTGCAGAATAAAATAGTTTCTGACCTGTTGGGCACTCGATCGAGTAGCTGGGGCACTCGATCGAGTAGGGGGGTACTCGATCGAGTACCTTGGGTACTCGATCGAGTGTCCGGTTTACGGGGAGTTTTTCGCGGGTTTTGTTAATTATGCGATTAGGGTATTTAAACTTAATCGTCGTTGTTTTAATTCACTTTTACCAAAACCTAAAACCTGTTTAAGAGAGAAAGCGATCGATCATCTTCCTAATCGCATCCTTAACAATTCCGGAGTTCGAGACGGTCGGTTCGTATCGTAGTTCGTGTCGTTGGATTCCTTGCGTCAAGGGTAAGCTTTTAATATAATTTATATAATGTTTTGCTAGGTTTGGTCAAACCCTAATTTAGGATTTGGGGGTTTTATGAATAGTAAGTAATTGGTAGCCTTTATGTGTTATTTGGTAGGAGGAGAATTCATAGAAGAGGCGTTTTGAGACAGCTGTAGATACCGTCTGCGTGTTGTGCTTTCCGGGTAGGATTTCTACTCGTATTAGTCCCATAATGGGATATTGGTGATGTCTTTGTAGTTAGTTGCTTGATATGATGATTGTGTTTGTAATTGTGCTTGTGGTTGTGTTGTTGTTGGTTCTCGAGATGCGTTCTCGGCTGAGTGGGGTCACTTGCGGGAGTGATCTCACGCCCTAGTTTCGCCCTTCGTGGAACCCGCCACGAAAGGGGATGTGCACATTAATGGACGGGGTTATCGCTCGTACGATGAGCGGGGCTTAGGTGGGAACATTTGCGGTCCCCCATCGGCAGGGCTGGTCCAGTGGGACAGTCGGTATTGAGATGATGGGAGTTGGTGGTGTATGTGTGTGTGTGTGATTCGATTTGTCTGTTTGTCTTATCGTTGTTATCTATATTGATTGTGTGATTAGTATCGACCCGGTGTTGTTTTGTAAAACTGCGGTGATCCATTCGGGGATGGTGAGCAGATATTGAACAGGTATAGAGATGATCGGGATATTTGGGATGGCCACGACATGACGATAGAGTCTTCATTTGTAGTTTAGCATTTATTTACATTTCAGTTGAGAACAGATAGTTTGGAATAATGTATTGTACTTTCAGTTTGGTTTCGAGGATTGTACTTATTCATTAAATTACTTATAATAAATGTTGTTTCTGTTTTGTCTATTTGATTATCATACCTCGGGCAACCGAGATGGTGATGTCTTCATACCTGAGTGGTCCTGGTAAGGCACTCGGAGTATGGGGGTGTTACAAATGGTATCGAGCGACGATCCGAAACCCGTAACCAATGAACTTAATAAACATAGGGAGTCAATTAAAATGAACCCGGGGTAAAAGTTGTAGGAGCTAGTGCAAAGGCTTGGGAGACGTCCTAAAGTCGCGGGGGTCGCCCTACAACTTTGAACCGGTCACATGGAGAAATGTGTGTTGAGTCATGTGTGTGCTTAGTAACTTGCGTGACAATGTGATGGAATGTGTGATTGTTGGATGTTGAAGGAGAAGTTGAGAATGTGAAAGAAAAGTAATATATATGTAGACGTGATGATGGAATAACATGTTGGATGTTTACAATGTGGCTTTAATGGCATGATGAATTGATCTTGTTGATAGTAGAGTAGATGCGTAGCATATTTATTATGATATCATATGATTTTATAAAGTTAGCATGTTAGTATGTGACGTAATATGCGGGTAGCTCTTACGTATTGGGGGTACTTGATCGAGTGAGGCTGACTCGATCGGGTAGGTTTTTAGCGATTTTGAGTCCAGAATCGAGTTTTGGGGCACTCGATCGAGTAACTAGGGGTACTCGATCGAGTAGGGGGTCACTCGATCGAGTAGCCTAGATACTCGATCGAGTGGGTTAGAGATCAGAAGGTCTGTTTGGTTCTGGAGTTTGGGTACTCGATCGAGTACATGGGGGCACTCGATCGAGTAGCCAGTTACTCGATCGAGTGGGTTTGGATACTCGATCGAGTAGGTTCCGGGGCGCGTAGCGTTTCGTGTTTTGAGGTTTAGTACGCGTGTTTATGTTTATCCCTTTCTTATATAGCTTCAAGATGCCGCCTAAGAGAAATGCTTTGTACGCGAGAGCTGAGCTTATGACTACGGATGACATCGTTAAGATGTTGGAACACCGTAACGCTCTTCCGAGACCGAAGAGAGTGAATGAGGACAAGGATAAGAGTAAGGAGAAGGAGGTTGACCATGCTAAAGTCAGCCTCTATATTGCGAGGTTTAACCCGAAGGAGTACAAGGGAGTTGAGGAGCCTAACCATCTTGATAGTTGGTTGAGGGAGATGGAGAACATACTAGATTTAGTTCATTTGTCCCGATGAGATGAGAGTGGATCAGCTGCATTCTATCCGAGGGAGGCGGTGGCAAATGGTGGGATTCAAGTAAAAGTGAGTGCCAAGGAGATATATACCAACCGGGGGTTACCCGCTATACCTTGGGAGGAGTTTCGTAGGGTGTGAGGAAGGAGTTCGTGCGAACATGTGAGGAGTAAGTTGAGGGAGGAGTTCGACAAGTTTAAGATGACGGCCGAGATGTACGTGGCCGAGTACTACAGCGGTTCAATGAGAAATCAAGATGTCTTGAGGACATGGGTTTGAGTGAGGAGAATCGGCTTTGAGGTTTGAGAGAGGGCTAACCACGAAGATTATGGATAAGTTACCCGTGGGAGTCCTTGCGATGTGAAGGAAGCATATGAGAGAGCCGGGAGAGCCGAGAGACTAGTGGAGATGGCTCGGGAGAGGTCGGGTGGAGAGAAGAGGAAGTCGGAGAGCGAGGGTGGTGGCCAATCTAATTTCAAGAAAGGCAACCACAATCAATCTAAGGGATTTTCTTCCGGGTCCGGGTTTAGTCTTTGGAACTTCCTTTGGGCGAGGTCGTGGGAGTGTGAGCAACAACAGTGGGAGTGACTGCTTTGGTTGTGGTGGCGTAGGCCACAAGAGACATGAGTGCACGAGCGCACGGGATCCTTTCGGACCGACACGCACGAGCTTTGCGAGCAAATGACCGGTGGATCATGGCCAAACCGGGAGGTCGAGCTACCGAGTGGAGGCAACCGCAACGGCGGTAATTCTTATCGAAGACACCGATGAACAACAACAACAATCAAGGGTCGGGTGCTAAGCCGACCGCATCGCCTAGTAATCTTGTCTAGGGAGGTGGACGAAAGACCAAAGTGGCAAGTTGTTCATGATGGACAAGAAGGCGGTGAGGAGGATGCGCACGTTATCACCGGTACATTCCTTGTTAATGGTATTCCTACGTTTGTTTTGTTTGATTCGGGGGCTTCTCAATCGTTTGTGTCTTCGAGTCATGTAAAACAGTTGGGTTTGAGAGTATATGAGTCAGTTAGGGAGCAAGTTTTCATACCTTCAGGTGAGTCTGTATCGTGTGGGAGGTTGTTTAGAGATGTATCTTTGATAGTTGGGCAAGTCGATTTCCCTGTAGACTTGCTAGAGTTTCCTTTTAATGGTTTTGAGATGATAGTTGGGATGGATTGGTTAGGACAGTATAAGGCTAAGATAGTTGTCATCAAAGGGAGTGTCCCTTAGAGGTCCTAAGGGTGTAAGTGTGTCTTATCGTGGGTTTCTAGTCAAACCCAAAGTTAAGTTGATTGCAGCTGTCACTTTGAAGTCGTATCTGAGGAAGGGATGTCCTCTGATTTTGTGCCATGTGAGAGATGACCGGATAGAGAGCCCGGCAGTTGACGAGATACCAGTGGTGGGAGAGTATGCGAGATGTCTTTCAGAGGAGATTCGGGGTTGTCGCGAAGAGGAGATAGATTTCACCGTTGAGTTGAAGCCAGGGACGGGGCCAATCTCTAAGGCACCGTACCGTATGGGTCCTAAGGAGATGGAGGAACTTAGGGAACAGTTGGATGATTTGATAGAGAAGGGGTACATTAGACCAAGTGTATCGCCTTGGGGAGCACCAGTTCTTTTCGTGAAGAAGAAGGATGGAACTTTGAGGTTATGCATAGACTACGGAGTCGAACCGTGTGACGATAAAGAACAAGTATCCTTTGCCAAGGATAGATGACCTGTTTGATCAGTTGAGTGGTGCAACGGTCTTTTCTAAGATCGATTTGAGGTCGGGGTACCATCAGGTGAAGATTAGAGATGTGGACATACCGAAGACAGCTTTCACGTCGAGGTATGGCCATTATGAGTATGTGGTGATGCCATTTGGGTTGTCTAATGCGCCGGCAGTGTTTATGGATTTGATGAATAGGATCTTCAGACAGTTCTTGGGTCAGTTTGTAGTGGTGTTTATCGATGACATCCTAGTCTACTCTAAGACTAAGGAGGAGCATGAGGAGCATCTGAGGATTGTGTTGCAGACTTTGAGAGATCATGAGTTGTATGCTAAGCTGTCCAAGTGTGAGTTGGTTGGAGAAAGTTGCTTTTCCGGGGGGCATGTAATCTCTAAAGATGGGGTAGCTGTGGATCCGGCGAAGATTGAGGCAGTGACAAAGTGGGAAGCACCGAAGAATGTTGCTGAGGTTAGGAGTTTCTTGGGTTTAGCTGGGTACTACAGACGGTTCGTGAAAGATTTCTCCAAGATAGCTAGACCGATGACAAAGCATTGATGAGGAAAGAAGAGAAGGTTTCGTTGGGATGAGAGTTGTGAGACGGCGTTCCAAACCTTAAAGGAGCGTTTGACCACGGCTCCTGTCTTGGCATTACTGAAGGGAGCGAGAATTTCGAGGTCTATACAGATGCCTCGAAGAATGGGTTGGGATGTGTGTTGATGCAGAATGGTAAAGTAATTGCCTATGCTTCTAGGCAGTTGAAGCCTTATGAGGAGAACTACCCTACTCATGACCTGGAGTTGGGTGCAGTGGTGTTTGCTCTCAAGATTTGGAGGCACTACCTTTATGGAGCAATCTTTAAGGTATTTTCTGATCACAAGAGTCTCAAGTACATCTTCACGCAGAAGGAGTTGAACATGAGACAGAGGAGGTGGATGGAGCTGATTGGTGATTACGACATGGAAATCATCTACCATGAAGGGAAGGCCAATGTGGTTGCTGATGCTTTGAGTAGAAAGAGTGTACATTCCTTGTGTACAGCTCTATCTTTGATGAGGCTGAGGGATGAGGTAGCGAGCTTTGGGATTCATATGATGCAGAAAGGAGATGCTATGGGTGATATGACAGTACACATGGAGTTTTATGATGATATTCGAGGTAAATGAGGCTTTGGATCCTAAAATAGTGGAGTGGAGAGCTGGAGTAGAGAAAGGGACAGTGTCCCGGTTTTCCATTCATACAGATGGTAGCTTGAGGTTTGATGGTAGGTGGTGTGTTCCTAATGACGAGGAGTTGAAAAAGACAATCATGACAGAAGCGCATTGCACACCATATTCAGTTCATCCGGGTGGAGACAAGCTTTACAAAGATTTGAAGAAAACGTTTTGGTGGCCTGGGATGAAGAAAGAGATAGCTAAGTTTGTGTCCCGTTGTTTGACATGCCAGAGAGTTAAAGGGGAACAGAGAAGACCACAAGGTAAGGTTCAGTCTTTGGAGGTGCCTGAGTGGAAGTGGGAATCCATTTCCATGGATTTCATTGTGGGTTTGCCGAAGAGTCAACAAGGTAACAACATGATTTGGGTGATAGTGGATCGTCTGACCAAGTCAGCTCACTTTGTTCCAATGAAAGATACATGGACTAAGGCACAGTTGGCTATGGCCTATCGAAAGAACGTGCTTAAGTTACATGGAGTCCCTAAGGACATAGTGTCTGACAGAGATGCGAGGTTTATATCAAGGTTTTGGAAGGAGTTGCAAGAATCGTTGGGAACAGCTTTGAAGATGAGTACAGCATTTCATCCTGCAACAGATGGGCAGACTGAGAGAACAATCAAGACTCTTGAGGATATGTTGCGAGCTTGTGTGATGGATTTTGGTGGTAGCTGGGAGCAGAGGTTGGACTTGATAGAGTTTTCTTACAACAACAAAGCTATCACACCGAGTATTGGTATGACACCGTTTGAGGCTTTGTATGGGAGGAGATGTAGGAGTCCGATCTGTTGGGGACGATAGAGCCGAGGCGGTGGTTTTAGGACCAGAGATGGTACATGAGATGGTGGAAGCAGATTAAGACGATCGAGAACGTATGAGAGAGCGGCTCGGGATCGACGAGAAGAGTTATGCGGATCTACATCGTCGGGACATAGAGTTTCGGGTTGGGGACAAGGTTCTTCTGAAAGTGTCTCCTATGCGAGGAGTTATGAGATTTGGGAAGAAAGGCAAGCTAAGCCAGAAGTTTATAGGGCCTTATGAGATCTTAGAGCGAGTTGGGGAAGTGGCTTATCGTTTGGCTTTACCATTGCTTTGGAGAGAGTGCATAATGTGTCTCATGTATCGCATTTGTGGAAGTATGTGAGTGACCCGTCACATGTGTTGGAGGCAGAGAGCTTAGAGTTGGATGAGTCTTTATCATACCTTGAGATGCCTAAGCGGATCCTAGACCGAAAAGTTAGAAAGACCAGGAGTGGTGAGACAGTTTTGCTTAAGATCCTTTGGTCTAACCATGAGACCGAGGAAGCTACATGGGAGGCGGAGGACATCATGAAAGAGCGTTACCCTTTCCTTTTTGATCAGGTATGTATGGTTACGGGGACGTAACCTTGTTTCTTTTAGGGGGTAGGAGATGATCGCGAGAGTTTTTAAGAGTTTTTACACCCCTTTTATATGTTGTGTCGGTATGTTTGTCGGGATAAGTTGGGTTAGTAGCATGTTTTACGTTGTGTTTATTTTGACCTTCGAGTCGGGAAGCTTATGGGAGTACCTTTGTTTAGTAGTGGTTTGAACTTCGGGGACGAAGTTCCTTTTAGGAGGGAAGATCGTAATACTCCGTATTTACGGTCTTGGGGGTACTCTATCGAGTAGCCCTTACTCTGTCGAGTAAGGGTATGTTGCGAGAATAAAATAGTTTTTCGACTGTTGGGCACTCGATCGAGTATTTGGGGCACTCGATCGAGTAGAAAGTACTCGATCGAGTACCTTGGGTACTCGATCGAGTGTCAGGTTTACGGGGAGTTTTTCGCGGGTTTTGTTAATTATGCGATTAGGGTATTTAAACTTAATCGTCGTTGTTTTAATTCACTTTTACCAAAACCTAAAACCTGTTTAAGAGAGAAAGCGATCGATCATCTTCCTAATCGCATCCTTAACAATTCCGGAGTTCGACGGTCGGTTCGTATCGTAGTTCGTGTCGTTGGATTCCTTGCGTCAAGGGTAAGCTTTTAATATAATTTATATAATGTTTTGCTAGGTTTGGTCAAACCCTAATTTAGGATTTGGGGTTTTGTGAATAGTAAGTAATTGGTAGCCTTTATGTGTTATTTGGTAGGAGGAGAATTCATAGAAGAGGCGTTTTGAGGCATTTGTAGATACCGTCTGCGTGTTGTGCTTTCAGGTAGGATTTCCTACTCAGTATTAGTCCCATAATGGGATATTGGTGATGTGCTGTAGTTAGTTGCTTGATATGATGATTGTGTTTGTAATTGTGCTTGTGGTTGTGTTGTTGTTGGTTCTCGAGATGCGTTCTCGGCTGAGTGGGGTCACTTGCGGGAGTGATCTCACGCCCTAGTTTCGCCCTTCGTGGAACCCGCCACGAAAGGGGATGTGCACATTAATGGACAGGGTTATCGCTCGTACGATGAGCGGGGCTTAGGTGGGAACGGCTGCGGTCCCCCATGGCAGGGTGGTCCAAAGGTGGACGATCGATATTGAGATGATGGGAGTTGGTGGTGTATGTGTGTGTGTGATTCAGTTGTCTGTTTGTCTTATCGTTGTTATCTATATTGATTGTGTGATTAGTCGCGACCCGGTGTTGTTTTGTAAAACTGCGGTGATCCATTCGGGGATGGTGAGCAGATATTGAACAGGTATAGAGATGATACTGGGATAGCTGGGATGGCCACGACATGACGATAGAGTCTTCCGCTGTATTTTAGCATTTATTTACATTTCAGTTGAGAACAGATAGTTTGGAATAATGTATTGTACTTTCAGTTTGGTTTCGAGGATTGTACTTATTCATTAAATTACTTATAATAAATGTTGTTTCTGTTTTGTCTATTTGATTATCATACCTCGGGCAACCGAGATGGTGATGTCTTCATACCTGAGTGGTCCTGGTAAGGCACTCGGAGTATGGGGGTGTTACACCTTCAACTAGCCACAGCCATCATAACCCAAAATATGCCCATTTGACCCCATTTACGAAGGTCGTAGTAACACAAATCAAAGTTAATCTGAAACTGTGCCATCTTAGGCGAATAGTCTTTAGTCAAAAGAATCGACTCATTTGAATACTATAGCAGCTCTCGCCACGACCAGGCTGTATAAATTTGCCAGAACTCTATAAGCGGTCATAAGGCCCGACAAAATGTTCCTAACAGTCTGCCTATGTGATCGAATAGTCATCTCACATGACTCTATGGCACTTGAACTTGCCATCAATCGCATCACACTCTAGTCACTTCGAGACGTCACCTCATGTAAGTAACTATGGGCAAATACAATGCTAATTCGTGTTCACTTTGTAGATACCCGTATCCGTCGATATTGGAATCTATAGAGAACCCGACAAATACCCGATGATGATAGGACACATGTATTTATTAGTTGTCATTGTCATTATTTGGGTTCGTTTTACGATGTAGAATGAGCGTTGTCGACGGAGTATTTTATTAATTTAAATGATATTTAAATTAAATGTTTTTTTTAAGTGAATTCATTTTATTGCTTTAGTTTGAATTTATTTTCTCAAGTTTATTTTATTGAAAATAAAATAAATATTTGATTTGAAAAATCATTTTATGAGTGTATTTGATTTGAAAAATCATTTATTTTAATGTGTTAATCGATTTGAAAAATCGATTTAAAAATCGAAAAGAACTCGTTTCAACCACACGTTTTTGAGCTCGATTTTAGCTCGGTTTTTGAGCCCGTTTTCTTTACGAGTTGGCACGAATCTCGAGTACACTAACCAACCTAAGCCTCTACCCATCCACCCCAGTTCGAACCCCATAACCATGGCCCAAATCCCGTCCCAAATCACCCCCAACTGACCGCACAAAAACACAAACATTTTGTTTTGCAGCTCAATCCCGAGCCCAAAACCCGCTCCAAATACCACCAAAACCCGTGCCCATTAACCCTAACCCATACCCTAATATCCTACCCATATTACCTTACCTTAACCACCAAGAAAACCCCCCATACGAACCCTAGAAAACCCACCAAAAGCTGCTGGACAGCAGCTATGCTCAGCCGAGCCCGTCTGCCTCTCCTCCCTTTTACCCTACTTTAACTCCCTATAAATACCCACCCTTTACCATACATTTATTCCTCTAAGTTCTCCATACATACAACCGTCATTCACAAGCTTTAAACTCCAGAAACAAACCCTAATTGCCTCTCAAAAACCCTCCAGAAAACCGACATCCAAACTGAAACAGTTTGTGTGTCCTCTTCGAAATACAATTCGTTCCTCCTTCAAACATCCATTAAAATTCGAGTTTCTTGTTCCTAATTAACCATACAACATCGATCTACACATTAGACAAAGATTTACGAGCCAAATTGCCCTTGAGAGTACACGAATTCCCTCGAAAAAAAGAAGTGTTATACACTGCTGTTTTTCGCGCTTTCTGTCTGTCAGATTCTGTTTGTGCTCGTTTTTCGTGCCCAATAACTCAAAACGAGCAGGGATTGTTTTAAGATCTCTGTTCTCCTCTCTTTCTAGTTTTCAAAACATCTTTTAAATCGAATTTTCACCGTGAAACGAGAGAGAAATCGCTGTTTGAAAGTTGCTGTCCAGATTCGATAAAAACGTGTTGTTTGCTTTGTTTCTTCGTCGACGACGGCCTCTCGAGATAAAATCTACCATCGATTACGACCCAAGACGGTGTCAACGATACATGTAGGTTGAGGGTGCATCAAATCCTCCTCTTTCTCCCTTTTATTTTGTTTTTTTTATGTTTGTTTTTTTTATTGTTTCGTTTTATTTCGTTTATCGTTTTTTATTTATCGTTTAAATTAACTATGAAATTAGTTTAGTCCGAGTATGAGTTAAAGTAACACCATGAACACCCGCGTTGACTTGAGATGGGAAAGAAACCGCTACATCAGTCGGTCGTACACCCCCGTCTCATTTACATATCCTCGTGTTCAAGGTAGGGCATAAATAAAACGGATTTTTGACTTCGCTCTTCGCTTTTGACCCCTCTCTTCTCTCGCGTGATTCGACCTACCCCTGGACCATCTACATGCTAATACGACCTCTGATTGTTAACATATGACTTATTTAGATGACATTCGATCATTTAAATAACCTAATTAGACATGTTAGGGTGCTTCGACATAGCTTTTAAAATCCATCGACAATTCTGTAACTTAATGAACGCATCTCTCTCTTTCACCTAATTTCTCGCTAGTATAAGAGTGCATGACTAGCACCTTCTTATTAACACTCGACGAGTTAATTTATTTAGCGAACTTGACCTAATTTGACCCCTTAGGCCGTGTAGAACACCCGGTTTTAGGCGAAGCCTTCTGACCTCTTTTTTGTCATCGATTTCTAATGTATTTTCCGCATCGCTTTGCAAATCCATCTAACCTAATGAATCTAACCTAGGAACTAGGATAGCCGTGTATGAGGTCGTGTTTGGGCCGTGTCTTTTGTATCCCTTTTCTCGTTTTTTTTATCTTAGTCTCATTGTTTGTATCTTGTAATCAATTTGTGTTTATCGAGTCGCGTTTTGTAACTTGTTTGTAATTAGTTCTCCTTTATCGAGTCAAACGATTTCTAAAAACCTTAGTTTTTTTTAGTTAGACGGTTGTGCCCCAATGCAAGTGAGAGCGTAGTAAATCGCATGTTGTTTAAAGCAACATGGCCCGATTTATGCTAATGCATGCTTTGGTGTGTGACCCAATGTCTAATTCGATAAGATTAAGTGGAAGCACGCATTACGAGGAGTGACCCAAGGCCGTGAGTCATGTAGGCCGTGATTCACCCCTTTGTGCACGTTTTCCTAGGCTGTGTAATGCGTCATGTATGGTGTCATATATAGCAATTGTATTTAGATCGAGTTGTATCTTTAATTTATTGTTGTGTCGGCATGAAATGCCTGGTTTGTAATTGGTAGATCCCACGGCTCCCCCATTCCCCCTTAAGCCTTGTTTGCTTTGTTTTGTATGTTGTTAGATTAATCAACCCACATGCTAAATTACAACTTTGACAAAGTTAGTTTAGTTGCATTTAAAACGACATAGAAATTGTTGTCACATGTTAGGGTTTAAAACGATGTTTGCATATCATATATCGTAGTAGCTATGACCTTGTTTGAAATCCGACACTTGACTTAGTAGAGGCCGTTATTGACGGGCGGGGTTAGGTGTCCTTATGGGCTTCCTAACACGTACCCTCACCCCTTACTCAAGATCTATGGTTTGTGGATCCGTCTAAATACCATTGGATTACGAGAGTCATTCAAATCGAGTGATATAGGGTACAAGTCTTTATCTTTAATCACTCGTAGTCGATTGGCTTTATGCTTTTCGATGAAAGGTGTAAAGTTGACTTGAACGGTTCCAAGTTCCCAAAAAACTTGGTGGCGACTCTAATATGTCTTAATTCGATTCGAAAGAACCTCGAGTCGATTATGCCTAGTGTGGATCCCGCGGACGCAGATTCGAGGGCCTTGTCCACGATTTGGCGACTCATTGGGAAAAGAGGACTAGTTACACTTTGTTTCTAGGGTCTTTTCCTCCGAGGTGAAACTTGAAAAGAAAGTATTGGAAAGTAAAACATTACTCATAGTGCTACGATTCATGCATAAACCCTTAAGGATTTTCCCGGGCCGTCCCAGCGTTTCTTTGTGATGCGTGGGGGGCGACATCCCACTATGCCAGGAACTCGCACATTGCTTGCTTCCGCTCCGCCTCGCGTGGTTCTTGATGGTGGGGATTGTCTTCTAGGTACTTTACCTTAAGGCCCTTGCTCTATAAGACCGCAAAAGGATGGAGGGCATAGACCTTCTTGTAGAAGACTTGCCGAGACTTAGAGATGTCTAGGAGCATACATCCTTATAACATGAGAATGACAATGTGCAAGGTGTTTTCCCGAGTCTTTTCAAAATTTTCCATGTCAATTTCAAAACCGAACTTTTGAACAACTAACTTTCAAATAACGTGATTTTCAAAACGCGGAATGCTGCCCAAATAGGACTAGAATTTTCGGCCAAAATAAGCTTTTGTAGCCGGCATGCTGCCCATTTCAAATCTCATTTTCAAATCAATTATTCGTTTTTTTCAAATTCAATCCAAAATGTTTTTCGAACCTCAACCAAGCATGAAGTGCGTCAAGTCGTGTCCGGGCCATGGCCGTGTTAGGCCAGGCGTTTTTTCGTTCCAAGAGTCTAGAACACGACCCTGTTGGGTCACCCAAGCTCACCTCTTAGGCTTTGAGTCATGTTGGTCGACCAATTGGTCTAGGATAGTCCACAGAAACGCCCAAGCTAGGCCATTTAGGGCGTTTCACCCGAACCTATGGGCTATGTTAGTCCAATCACGGGTTTAGTCACACCGAGTCCAGTTTAGAACCGAGCTATGATAGTTTGAGTCATGTCGTTTTGTCGAGTCCAAAATGAATCGAGGTCTAAATCCAACCGTGAGTCGAACCTTTTGGTTAGTCAGTCTTAAGTCGAGTCTTTTCTTGAGTCAAGTTGGTGTCGTGTCCTTAAGTGTGCAGGGGCTCTTGCATTTAAATATTGACTCAGTTCGGGGTTTTCTTGTAGAAAGGCCGCCAAAAACCCGACTTCAAGCAATGGAAGATGCTATTAACAAACTCACTGAGGCCGTGAACCTCATGATGACCAGAATGGATGCGATCAAATCCAAGTTGGGTGAAGATTCCTCTTCATCTACCCCACCTCCGACTGATCTGGAGAAACGGTTCAAGTTCATTGAGGATCGTCTAAAACTCTCCCAGGGGAAGAACATCCATTACGAAAATGCTAGGGCCTATGCCCCAATTCAGGATAAGTTGCCCACAAACATGGTGCTCACTGATATCCCAAAGTTTAAGGGCACAGAAGATCCGGTCCACCATGTTAAGGCCTATAAGGGGTACTTAGCACTAAAAGGAGTACCTGCTGAAATGCTCTCTGAAATTTTCGCTCAATCTCTGGATGAACACCCGAAGGCGTGGTTCTACAATCTCGACCTTAAGAACTTCCCCACTTTCGAAGATATTACGTTGGAGTTCTGCAAGCACTATGCTGATAATGTCGAGATTCAAACCAACATAAGAACATTGGAGGTGATGACACAGAAAGAAAAAGAAGGCTTTACTGAATTCCTTGCAAGATGGCGCGCTGAAAGCGTGAAATTAGCCAAGAAGCCTGATGAAGTTGAAATGGTAGATAAGTTCGTAAAGAATCTACGACCTGTTTACCGCAATGCTCTGAAATACCAGAATTTCGGTTCTTTCAAAGAATTGATAAGAATCGGGATAAAGGTAGAAGATGATGTCATAAGGGCAGAGGCTGAAAAGCCGAAAGGGTACCAAGGGGCCTCATCGTCTAAGGGCAAAGCCCCAGCAACGACCCATATTGATGAAGCCATCAATCTCTTAGAAGGGAAATCGAAGACTCCGCAGCGCCAAACACCAAGGGCATTCACCGATATCGGATGCACTTATACATACGCTCTCCAAAGGCTCATAGCCCAAGGAAAGCTGAAGCCTATTGGTCCAACTTCGGACCCTCCTGCTGATCAACAAGGTAAATGGTATAAATTAAATGCCTATTGTGCCTTTCATCAAGGGAAAGGCCATGATACTGAAAGGTGCTATCGACTGAAGCACGAAATCCAAGACATGATCGAGAATGGAACACTCCCGATCCCAACTGTTAAACCCAATAACATCACCAATCCATTTGGCGATCACACTAACTTTGTTTCTATCGAAGACAATGTCGATTATTCCCATCTTATCCGCCCATGTCACTTGAAAGGGGTGTTTATCGGGAAAATATTTGTGGATTGCTGTGAATTCTTGCCAAACCCGAAGAATGAAATTCAAATCGGGAGTCTCGCTCTAGAATGTACTACTCTCATTAACGAAGTTAATAAAAGACAATTCGATTCACCAACCTTCATCACTGGCGTAGATCCTCAGAGGACTACCTCAGGATGGAGGCAGACCATCAAAGGGATCAAGGACTAGAACCGAGCATCTAAGCTGACAGCTGAACAAGGGAAAGCTCAAGACCAGATTTGAAAAATTATGAGTCGGGATATGTCTTCTTTTCTTAGTCGAGTCGAGTCTAGGACTTTCTTTTCCTGAAGTTGAGTCGTTTGTTCCACGATGACCTAGGGTGTGTCCTAGGAATCGTTCCTTCGAGTCTGTTAAGCATTTCTCATTCCAATAAAAAAGTTGCAGTTTCGTTTCCAAATATGTCTTGTTTTCAATCCTCATCATTCTGAAAGCATGATAAAATGCACAACACACTCAAAGGCATCTCTGGGGTAGAAATATGTCCTGTTTTAAAATGTAAGGTACACTAGGATCCCGTGTTTGATTCCTTTACCTATTCCATGTCTGGCGGTAGAAAACCTCCATCAGAACCAGTGCTTATGACAAGCTTTTAGATGACTCTATAACGAACTCGGACTAGCTCCTTGTTTCCCATATCGATGACGGAAGGTAAGCCTTTTCCCCAACAAAATCATCCCATCTCGAAGAGAGAAGATATCAACCCGTTCTAACAAGGAATTGTTAGTTCCTACCCAAATTAGTTGGCGAAGCCCAGTTTTCAAGGTGTATCCATTTATGACTAAGAGAATGAATAGAAGGTCATTTTCAAAGAGAGAAAAAAGATGAAAAAGAATGAAAAATGAGAAAAAGAGAAAAATAAAAAAAAAATGAAAAAAATGAAAAAAAAAAAGAAAAATGAAAGAAAATGAAAGAAAAAGAAAAAAAGGAAAAAAGATGTTGAAGTTATTGCAGAACGCTTTTGGTCGAATGTCGAAGTTACGGAAGCCAGAAGTCAAGTCAAGTACCCATAGTTGAGGTTCAATGGGCGAAGCCCAAAAGCGTAAGTAGTGACCTCTTTACCCTCTAAGTCCTTCCTGAGACGATTACAAGGGGATAGTCAGGAATTTTGAGAATCATTCCGCTTGTGCTGTTACACCCAGCCTTTAGGGACCAGATATGGAGATTTGAACCCACATTGTTTTCCAACCCATTTGCACTCGTGGTTCATCAAACCCGAGACACCCATTCCAACCACATCAGCAGCCATAGCCCTTGGCCTTAGCACCACAAAACAAACCTTCAGAATGATGGTTAACCATTCCAACTTGTTATTACCAAGCTCCACATCCCAAAAGATCCAAGCCTTTTACACCTAACCCCAAACACGGGATTTAAACGGTACTTTACAGGCTAGAATGGGATATGACATGATACCTTAGGTGAAACCTTTGAGTGTGTACACACAATCAAAATGCCATGTTTATGCACCTTGACCGAACTACGTCGGATTTTATTTCGCTCCACGCGAATACGTAGGCAGTCCTTCAGAATAAGGGATTCAATCCACTCATCAACCAAGTTGTCATCTTGTCGGTTTCTTATGGGTCTTAACCAAGTCCAAATAAAGCCACCTTTGTTTGAGTCAGTCTTAGCACTCGATGTAGGCTAGGATAAGGATATAGGTTCAGATGAGTAGTGTCAAGTCTCAGAATGAGCTTTATCGAACGGTTTAGGCAAAGATGCCGAGTCATATAGATGTAGGTTTGTGTTGGGAACAGAAAATATGAAAAACCCGCTGAAAAGAAAGAAGGCGTGGAAGAAAAATAATAAAAGCCCGCTGAAAAGAAAGAAGGCGGTGGCAAGAAATGATGAAAACCCGCTGAAAAGAAAGAAGGCGAGGAGAAGAGTGACAGAATGTTACCAACAAGAGTGATGTGTGATGTCTAAGTGTTCTCATAAAATCAGTCTGTGTTTAGTATCTGGGCGAAGCCAACGTTGTTGCTCTGTGAGTTTAATCCACCCTGTCAATGTCAAGTGATCTTGATTCCCATGTGCCCTTGGGAGCACGCCCATGCCATACGGTATCTCCGTCTCAAGTCCGATGGCCTTGTGATTCCCATTTGCCATATTTTGGCGCCAGAATGGCCAATTTACATTTCTACCCCCAGCGAGTCAATAATTAAATTAAAACCCGTGCACACTTACGGTTTTATTTTCATTTTTGTTTTACGGTAGCGGGCTACGCCCACGTTTGTTTACGGGTCATACAGAGTGTCTGAGTCGTATTTCCTGCTCACCCATCAAGGTTCGATTTCAAAATATTTCAAAATTGCAAAATTCCAAAAACTTTTTGCGAATCTTTGTGGGTCGATGACCCAATCTTTCGAAATTCAAATATTCAAATTCAATTTTTTGGTCGATGGCCCAATATTCCAAGTGATGTCAATTTCAAACTTCGGGTCGAGGGCCCAATTATTCAAAATTTTCAAATTCAATTTTCGGGTCGATGACCCAATCTTTCAAATGATCTAATTTTAGGATCGATGATCCAAATGTGCTTATGTGATGATTATTGCTAGTACGTTTTTGTGTTTCAAATGTAGCAGGATATGCTTCAACTGGGGGCTCTAAAGTCTCCGACTTTAGAGCCATTGCAAACTGGGGGCTCTGAAGCCGTTGGCTTCAGAGACCATTATCAAGATGTTAAGGATGACATCCACCAAGAATTCAATTCAATTACAAGAGTATGAAATGGAGGAATTCCTTAGCTGAAAGCAAATAATGAAAGCGGCGGCAACCTCCTCGGAAAGTCCCGTCCCATTTGGGCACCGCTATGAGATGATAAGCTTTGGGCGGTGTCAACAGATGATGAATTTTGGACAAACGCCAGCAGATGATAAAGTTAGGGCAAGTGTCGGTGGCGAACTACGACGCGGGTTTGATTCCGTCAGAAACGGATACGTAGGCGCCTAAGGATAAGGCTCAATCCACCATATATGCAATTTATGGGTCGATGACCAACGATGATAAGTCGACGCAACATGAAGCAAGAGTTAATCCCCAACGAAGTTTCAGGTATGATCTCTTCTTATGGCTGGCGAGCTTATATACGCAAGTCTAATGGACTATAAACGACCATGAGAATCCTCGGTCGAAAGGGACTGGGGTGTACTTTGACTTTCGCCTTGTCCAAGCCTCAGTCAAAGTGGGGGCTCTGTAGATACCCGTATCCGTCGATATTGGAATCTATAGAGAACCCGACAAACACCCGATGATGATAGGACACATGTATTTATTAGTTGTCATTGTCATTATTTGGGTTCGTTTTACGATGTAGAATGAGCGTTGTCGACGGAGTATTTTATTAATTTAAATGATATTTAAATTAAATGTTTTTTTTTAAGTGAATTCTTTTTATTGCTTTATTTTGAATTTATTTTCTCAAGTTTATTTTATTGAAAATAAAATAAATATTTGATTTGAAAAATCATTTTATGAGTGTATTTGATTTGAAAAATCATTTATTTTAATGTGTTAATCGATTTGAAAAATCGATTTAAAAATCGAAAAGAACTCGTTTCAACCACACGTTTTTGAGCTCGATTTTAGCTCGGTTTTTGAGCCCGTTTTCTTTACGAGTTGGCACGAATCTCGAGTACCCTAACCAACCTAAGCCTCTACCCATCCGAGTTTGTATAATTATTTCACAGTAGAATATGAAAAATAAAGTGGAAAATCTTTTAATTATTATAATATATATTTCATAAATTTTTTTTTTTTTGGGAAAATGAAAGCTTCTCATTGAAAAATATAAATGTCCCTTACAACATTACATTCAATACAATTACCACATGCTGTCAAACAAGCATCAAACTACCAGTATCCTTTGGCAGACTACAGATAATGAACCCAGTCTATGACTCGTCTATTGTGAGACTTGATGACACAATTGTTTAACCTATTCTGAACCTCCATTTTAATCATCCTACATAGTACTGTAGGCCTGATAACATATCCCTCGATCCTGCACTTGTTTCTACTAAACCAGACATGAGCCAGAATACTTGCTATGATCATAGCAATGATCTTCTTCCTGCTAAGTTCAGGTGTCCTCCACTTTACCCACCAGTGAATACACTCAGTGATAGGTAGCTGCAGTAAGCACCATTCAGATATCAGTTGCTGGCAACATCTACTATAGTAACAGTCAAAGAACAGGTGACTGTGACTCTCCTCAGCATCACCACACAAGAAAGAGCAATTGACAGTTGTAATATTCATCTTGAAAAGCCTATCCTGAGTTAATAGTCTCTACTGAGCAACAAGCCACACCATGAAACTATGCTTAGGCAAGATCCACCTATTTAGCATCCAAGGATACCAACTGACTATAGGCCCCGCAGGTCTAAGCCAATCATACCCCTCTTTGATTGAATAATGCTCCACATTGTTGGTTGAGAATAACTTAGCCTTAAAAATATTTTTGACTTGGCAATTTTTTTTTCCATGCCCAGCTAGACCCAATTGCAGGTTGATAATCTTCCCAAGATTGTGATTTAATGTAAATGGCATGGACCCATCTTACCCACAAATGATCTGCCTTCATGGCCACCCACCACACATACTTACCTATGGCAGCCACATTCCACACATGTAGGTCCCCAAGCCCCAGACCCCCATGCTTCTTCTTATGGAAAATCTGATCCCAAGAGACTAGAGCAGGAGTTTCCTTGTTATCAGTCCCATGCCATAGGTAATTCCTACACAACCCTTCAATTTTCTTAATGACAGTTTTGGGAAGAATAAAAATTCTAGCCCAATAACTATGGAGATTACTAAGAACAACTTTGATCAACACCATCCTACCAGTATAAGAAAGCTTTCTTGCTCCAAAACCTCTGATTTTCTCCACAATCTTCTCAACCAAACAATCACAATCCAGGATAGACAGTCTCTTAGGTGTCACATTAACCCCCAAATACTTAAAAGGGATTGTTCCTCTTCTCATTCCAAACTTATTTTCCAGATGAAGGATCACTGAATCATCCACCCCATTACAATAAAAATTTGATTTACCCTTATTCATGATGAGGCCAGAAGATTTAGAGAAGTGGTTGAAAGCTCTCAGCAGAAGCTCACTAGAATCCCTGTCTCCTCTACAAAACAGGATGAGGTCATCAGCAAAGCACAGGTGTGTAAGCTGGATCCTGTTGCATAATGGATGGAAGTTAAACCTAGCATGCCTCTGAATCACTCCCACCACTCTGCTGAAGTACTTTAAGCAGATAGTGAATAAGAGAGGAGAGAGGGGATCTCCCTGTCTAAGCCCTCTCATGCCAGGAAAGAAACCAAAATTATCCCCATTCAGAGATAGTGTGTAGTAGGGGTCATGACACACTCCATCACAATTCTTAAGAATCTCTTAGGGAAGCCAAGACACATTAGCATGTCTTTAACAAAAGACCACTCAACGGAGTCATAGGCTTTCTGTAAGTCTAACTTCATCATCAGCCTAGGAGAACAACTCTTTCTTTTATAAAGCTTAATGAGATCTTGACAAATCAGAATGTTACCCACAATATCTCTCCCCTTGATGAAGGCACTTTGGGAAGGACTGATAATATCAGGAAGAACCTTCCCTAATCTTGAGCAAATAACTTTTGATAAACATTTATAGACAGTGTTGCAACAAGCAATGGGTCTGAATTGCAACACTGTCTCAGGCATCTCAACTTTGGGGATAAGGGTAATGATGGTGCTGTTTACCTGCTTCAATAATTTCCCAGAACTAAAAGCTCCTCTAACTGCTGCCACAATATCAGTGCCTACAATTGCCCAATTCTCTTTGAAGAAGTGACTAATGTATCCATCAGGACCAGGAGCTTTGTCTCCTGGTATATCAAACATAGCTTGTTTGACCTCCTCAGTAGTAATAGGAGCAAGCAGCAAACTGCAGTGCTCTTCAGAAATGCAATTCCCAGAAGCCACTACTCTCCTGTTAACCTCTCTAACCTGTATTTCATAAATTATATTCAAGTGATATTTATAATTTTGATATAAAAACTTTTACAATTACATTTAACAAAAAATATTGTAAAAAAAATTATGAAAATTATATAATTAGATTCGTGGAAAAAAATGATATCATTAGAGTATAGATTTCATATCATTTGCACATATTTTTAATTATGATTAAAAAAATAGAAAAAAACGTACAAATATTAATAGATAATATTGTATTTGCTCATTATTAAATCGGGTTGGATGTTGAAATAGATGCGAAAAAGATGGTTTACATTTTAGTATGTTATTTGTCTCATATTGAAAATTAATGTAGGTTTGGTGAATATACTACGTATAAATAGTATAATTGTCCCAGATCAAAAGATTAACATAAAGTTGGTGATCATATAATTATAAATAAAAGTCATCCTTGGAACTTAGGTATGAAACCAAAATCTTTTGAGTCTCTTAAATATTGTTTTAGAGACTTATAAGAGTTTATATTAATTATTATATCCACAATAATAAAATTTATTTGTTCCTCACCCATAATCAATAAAAGGTTGGTAACGGTACGCCTTAGTTCTAACAATAACATACAAATGTTAATCACGTAAATATTTGTAAAGGCGATTACATATTAATGATCTTAACAAACGATATTATATATAATATGTTTATTTTAAGACAATCGATAATGTAGTAGCTTTATATAAGACAAATCATAATTTAAAATAAAATGGGGTCAAATATGTCTATGATTGATTATTAATATGTCATAAATAATGATAGTTTCTACTAAAATAGAAAATTTAAAAGTTCTAATAAAATCAGGTAATTAAATATTTTCAAATACAGGTAATTATTGTGGTTCATAACATTTGATTCAAACGAAACTAAAATACGTCATAATTTTTAATCATTAATCGAAATCACAACAGAAAAAAAATATTTTACATTTATTTATAAATTTTATTTCGCTCTCCATTTCACATTAAAAGTTGTGTTAGAATTATGTAATTTAAACAATTATATTGGTGGAAAATACTTATTATATATTTTTAAAGATCAATAATTACATATAACTTATAAGGCTAACACTTTATTAATTTATCTCAACATCCTAAAACGATTACTAAAATGAAACAGAATATAAATTTAATTTAATTTTTACTATAAAAACGATAAATAGTTATAAGCTTATAAAAATTATGTTTTGAATTTGATAGTTTCGCAATTATATATAGTTATATCATCTCCCTTTTTACTCAAATTTAGTAGTTTAGCAATAAGTTATTTATTTTTTATTTTTCAAGCCGAATTTTTAAATAATGAACATACATCAGTAGTATACTTATTACACAAGAGACTTTAAATGTAACGTTACGGTAAATATTCATTTTTCAAGTTTTAACATTTTTTTAGGTCGTAGAAAGAGAGATAAAATGGTCAATTTTAATGGAATCTCATACTTATTATAATGATATAGTTAATTAATTTTTTGATTTGAAAAGAGAAATATCCATACCAATAAAACAACGCTTCGTATATGTAATTTATGATGACTTGATTTCACATTATCATTAAACAAATTCAATGTTAAGTATCAACAAAATGTAGTCTACCATATTCATCACACGTATTTATCTTTTATTTTTCTTTAAAAGAGATATTTTAATCATATGTAAACAAACGATTAGACATAAGATGTAAACATTAAACCCCTATAACGTTTTTTCAGTATAATTAAAACTAAGTTAATTACCCCGTTGCAATGCACGGACTTTCAACATAGAGCGTGATACCTAAGGAACACGTATATGTAAATATATAATTTATGTACATATATGTATATACCACGCAGAAAGAGGACTAGCAAGTAGCATGACAATGTGTAAATAAATCATTACTATTTTAAGGATAGATATATGGTTCAAAAAAAATATATATTGATTTGTTGGGTGTGGCACGAGTTGACGTTTAATTTCACCTGTCTTTATAATAATCATAACACCTTATCGATAATGTTTTATCACTTGGTTTTAAAATAATCAAAGTCATTAACCCGTACGAAGTACGGGATTTCAAACGAATATATATATATATATATATATATATATATATATATATATATTATTAAAGGAGGCTTTTTCCGAGCGATTACAGAGTCTCCAACTTTTACGAACTACCTAGGATACATTAAAATAAATTATTAAATATCGAAAATTCAATAAAAGTTGTTTAGTAGACTATCACCGTATAAGCAGTTGAGTACTACTACAATCCTATGATGAACCATTGTGCGTAACCATAAGTCAGACCAATTCTAAGATAATTAGAACACTTATACACAAAATATATATATATATATATATATATATATATATATATATATATATATATATATATATATATATATATATATATATATATATATATATATATATATAGCAACGCGATTCCATGATTCAAATATTTTCTTTTAGTTGTGTTGTTTTACTATGTTTATTTAACCCTATGTTAGAGAACTTTTTTTATGAGTAATTAATTATTATGGTTATTGTTCTACTTCGTATTTACTAACAAGCGTTATTGTATGTATATGATGCAGGTTAATGATACATTGTGTTGAGAACATAATGAAGAATGAAGATCATGTACATATAGCTGATATTAGTAGTCATAAAGGCTGAAGAGACAAGTCAAGACTTTGTTATCATATAAGATGAATAAGATAAGGTAAAAGACTTATGATTTAAATTTGTTTATACGTACTTTGTAATGTTAACATGCAGATCTTAATTCTACATTTGTTCATATAATTTATAAAGTTTTTATTGCCTTAATTTGTTTTTATGATTATTTTCTATTGACTCAAACTTTGTTATGAAGGTCAGATAAGCAATAAATCTAACTTACAAAATTATTTTCCATGCCAAAATTACGTACGCTGAATTGGAATACTGGTAAGTGTGGATCGGAGGTGTAATACTACGGTTTTCTGTACTGTTGGGTATTCTATCGAGTAGGGCTTACTCTGTCGAGTAAGTGAGTTTGGTTACGAAATAGTATACTGTCTGATGGATACTCGATCGAGTAAGTGCGGCACTCGATTGAGTAAGGGTCACTCGATCGAGTAAGTGACTTACTCGATCGAGTAAGTCGGTTCTACGGGTTATTTTGCCGGGTTTTGTTAGCAATGCGAGAATGATATATAAACACTTTCGTTAGTTTCTTTTTCACTTTTTACCTTTTTTAAATCTCTCAAAACCTAAACAAAGTTACGGTTCTTTATTCTTCGCATTGCTATCAAATCCTAAGGGCTAGAGTTGTCGGATCGTTGTGTTCTTTACGTCGTTGAGTTCGTCGTATTGTGGGTAAAATCCTTGTACAGTTTTTATGTCTTTTCGTTGATTTTGTTTAAAACCTAATTGGGTATTTTGGGGGATTTTGGGAGTATGATGTATATTAGATAGTAATTCTATGGTTGTATGGTTATAGGAGGTGATTTCGTAGAGGAGTAGTTTTGAGTAACTGATTGTGACGGTCTTGGTGATTTGCTTATTCCAGGTAGGGTTTCCCTACTCGGTTATTGGTTACATGGTTTTGATGGTGGATTGTTGTGGTTGTCAGTATTATTGATCTTTATTGTTTTTGTAATTGTTGTTGTTGTATAATTTGGTTGGTTGTGTTTGTCTGTGGTTCGCGAGGCGCGTCCTCGGCTGAGTGGAGTCACTTGCGGGAGTGGCTTCATGCCCTTGATTCGCCCTCTGTGGAACCCGCCACAGGAGGGGAAGTGCACATTAAGGAACTTGGGTTTTCGCTCGGAATTGATGAGCGGGGATTTGGTAGGTACGGCTACGGTCCCCCACTGGCAGCGTGGAATATCTGTTGTGATGGATATTCTGGCAGGACTACACATTTTAGTGTGTAGTCAGGTGTGTGGAGATATGACGTAGTTGGGTGATCTGTGTGTTGTATCTTGTGTATCTTGTTTTGTGTATCAGTAACTGACCCCGTTTAAATGTTTTGAAAACTGTGGTGATCCATTCGGGGATGGTGAGCAGTTATTGAGCAGGTATGAGATGGATTGCGTGAGGGATAGCTGGGATGGAGTCACCACGTGTCACTAGAGTCTTCCGCGGTGTCTTTGAACTCGTTTCATTTAGTTGGACTTGGTTTTGGAACATTTGATTTCATTTATCAGTTTTGGGATTTTGATGATTGTAAACACTTAAACGCATTTACTTAATTAAGTACATTTCTTTATGGTCAATTTAATATACATTGCCTCGGATAACCGAGATGGTAGCACTTCCATGCATTAGGTGGTCTTGGTAAGGCACCTCGGTGTATTGGGGTGTTACAAAGTGGTATCAGAGCGACTATTTTGGAACCTGTGACTAATGAACCTAATGAATCTAGGGAGTCAAAATAAAATGAACCTGGTTAGGAGTTGTTAGGAGCTAATGCAAAGGCTTGGGAGACGTCCTAAAGTCACGAACTCGCCCTACAACTTTGAACTGGTCACTATGGGGTGTCATGGGATCGCTATGTGCTTATTAATGTCCTATTGCATATATACTGAATGATGTGTTGTGTGAATTGATGGATAAATGATTTTGAGGAATGGAAGATGTGGTGGGGGAAAGGTGAAGTAGTTTATATGATTATATGTCGTTGTGAATAATGAAATTGTATGATAGTGATTTATAACGTGGCTTTATGGAAACATGTCAGTAGGATGTCGCGTTATTGTATATATATATATATATATATATATATATATATATATATATATATATATATATATATATATATATATATATAAAAATAAAAGTAGTTGAGTTAAGCATGCGGGTAGCTAACGAGTCAGCATGACTCGATCGAGCAGGGGATACTCGATCGAGTAGGTTGGACTCGATCAAGTGGGCTGAGCTCGGTCGAGTGGGGTATATGATGATTTTTGGGCAGTCGCTGCTGTTTTGGGGCCTCGATCGAGTAAATCGGGTACTCGATCGAGTACGTGTGGGGCGCGATCGAGTGGGTTATGTGATACGTTTTGGTCAGGTTCTAGAGTTGAGGTACTCGATCGAGTAAGTGGGCAACTCAATCGAGTGACCTCAACTCGATCGAGTGGGTTTAGTTGCTCGATCGAGTGTGGTTTGCACAGGTTATATACGCGTTGAGCCGTGGGATGTGTGTTTACGTTTGTCTCTTCTCTTATAGCTTAAAGATGCCGCTAAAGAGATCTGCTTTATACACTAGGGCGTAAGAGATGAGTGTAGAGGAGATAGTCAAGATGCTTGAGCATCAAGATGCGCTTAACGATGCCTTAAAAGAAGTTTGAGAAAGATAAAGAAGCCGGGGTGGACTTTGCCAAGATGAGCACTACGATAGCCCGCTTCATCCCAAAAGAATATATGGGTACCGGTGCGCCAATTTTGCTCGATAATTGGCATAGGGAGATGGAGAACATCTTGAATGTGGTTCACTGTCCCGAGGACTTCAAAGTGGAACAAGCTGCATTCTACTTGAGAGATGCTGCGGGAGAGTGCCCTAGATTTGTATGTGAGGCAAGGGAAGTCAGCTATATAATGGAGTGAGTTTAAGAGAGCTATGCGCCGAGTGTTTGAACCTAAGCATGTTCGTAGTAAGCTCAGGGAGGAGTTTGATGATTTCAAGATGACTCCGGATATGACTGTGGCTGAGTACTATTATATGTTTAATGAGAAGTCTAGCTAAGCAGAGGATATGGGGCTGAACCAGGAGAACTTGGCACTGAGGTTTGAGAAGGGTTCTTACAGATGTTAAGGAAGTTTATGAGCGAGTAGGGAGACCTAAGAGATTGGTTGAAATGGCCAAAGAGAACAAGGAGAGGGGTCCCGAGAAGAGGAAGGCTGAGAGTGGGGGTGGTGGTCAATCCAGTTACAAGAGGGGTAACCATATCCAAGCGAGGGCTTACTCATCGGGATCGGGTTTTAGTAGTGGAGCTTCCTATGGGCGTGGTCGTGGAGGTGGTAGTAGCAGTTGAGGTATATCTTGCTACAATTGTGGCGGTTGTAGATACCTCATTTCTGCACCTCCCGCCAAACACCCGGTGATGATTGGGCCGCATGTTTGGTATACGGAACGATTTATGATAGTTCGTAAGTTTATCATTAAGTGATAGCTCAAATACTTGCGTCTACCCCTTGGTTGTCTTCTACGCGCCATTACGGTCGTTTTGACAGTAATTAGAGTTCATTTGGAGTCCGGGTCAAAAACCGCTTCATTTTTTAATAAACCGTTTAAAATGCCGAGTCGGAATGTCCTAGAATATTCCGGATATTTATTCCATAATTTAATTTTATATCTTTTGACAAATATATTCCGAAAATCTTATTTTAAGGAATAAGGAAGTCGAGATCTATCGCAATTCCATAAAAGAAACGCGGAAATCTTTCTTCCGCAGGAGGAAACCTCTTGGGAAAGGACGCAGCACCTGCTGCGCCTCTTCCAAGGGTCGCAGCAGCTGCTGAACCTCTTCCCCAACCCTTTTCTGCATATTTTCAGATCTTTTCGAGATTTGTTTCCAAAGTTTTAGTCATTCCATAATTCCTCCGTCTGATTAGTATAAATAAGGACTTTCGTTCCACATATTTCTCACGCGAGTGTCCGCCCTTCTCTTCTCCCTTTGCATTCTAAGACCGTGCTCTAAGATTATTGACGTCTACGTGCTTGATCAATCGTCCACATAAGCTCGGATCCTTCTGAGTACCAGTCACGTTTGCATGACCGACCAATTTGACCACTACACCTCAATTAATCAATCAATTTAATCTAAATCCTCTTACGAGGGCACTTTCTTCATACATTCGAGTCGAGCAATCACTATACGTTAACTTAGTTAATTTCGTTTCGTCAAACATGTAAGTCTGAGGGTGTAAATCCCATATTTTATTATTATTTTATTTTTGTACCAATTAATGTAAGATTTACGTCAAAAGTATACTTAAAACCGATTTCTAAAACCCTTTTCTTAAACTATTTTTACGGATTAACAGTAGGCAGACGTCGAGAAGAAACGCAGCAACTGTTGCGCCTCTTCGAAGAGTCGCAGCATCTGCTGCGCCTCTTTCAGAGGCTACCGCAGTTCCTGCTTTTCTTCTTCTTCCTCGCCTCTTTGTTAATTCGTTCCTTTTCCTTTTCCTTTGTTCTTTTTGTTTTCTTCTTATCCATTCGTATATAATAAATTTAATGCACATATTCATAAATATATCGCTTTAAATCCGACTTAAATCCCTTATAATCAATATTTGCGGGTTTTCGCCATTAAATCAAACTCGGATTTTGGAGATTCGATTTGTTCATATCAAGTCTCCGGAATTCGTCCTTTGAACATATTTTCGTTGTTTATTTTCAGTTTGACACGCCTTTCAATTAATAAAGTTTAACCTAATTAATATCTAATTAGTCTTAATGCATTTTAATTCGTTTTTACCGCTTTTATGACGATTCATATGTAAATAATGCGTTAAATCACTTTCATTCGAGTCAAGCATCAATAATCAACCATTAAACCCACCAACGAACATTAACAATTCGCAGTTCTGACTTCACAGCCAGAACTTACCTCAGGAACAGACGCAGTGACCACTGCGCCTCTTCCAAGAGATGCAACATTGCTGCGCCTGTTCCGGGTTGAGTTCTGTCTCTAAACTTCCGTTCTTGCTTTGACCTAATTCTTTAATTACGTATTAATTGACTATTAATCGTAATATCTCTCTAATCTGTCCGTATTTTCTACCCTATTTATTTTCTCTTGTTTTTCTCAAATTATCCGTCTTAAATATATTTTTGACGTAAATAAATTAATCCATTGTAATTATTATAATTTTTAATTATTGCATTTAATTATTTATTTATTGTATTGGATGATTTACTTGTTTTCATATAATTAACTCTAAACCCTACTTCGACATAATTGTTTGCTAATTATATGTTCACCGACTTAGTATTAATTCACATGCTAGGATTAATCTGTGGATGTTGCATTGCATGCATATAATCGACAACATATCGGGTACAAATGATTTCCCTAATCATTTGTAGAGGCCGCTATCGAGGCGGACGGGATCAGGTGTTCATTAAAAGTACTTCCTAATACGTACCCTCACCCATTACTCCAAATCTCTGTGAACATCCGTGTTCATTGGCATCCACGAGAGTCATTCTAGACATAGAATGCTAAGGGTAACGAGTTCTTAGTGTCTATGTCACTACTTTGTGTCTTGACATGACGCGAAGTACTTCCTAATACGTAATTGTATTACTCCACAAATGCAAACTCTTGTTTCCCAAGCGCCCCCGTGTCCACAGTTTGGCGACTCCGCTGGGGAGTAATACACTTACGTGTTGCAAAGGGTGAAACTTGAACAAGGTTAGGGAATAGTTTATATGAGACAGTTGTCGGTTTTCATTACTTGATCTTCTTAGGTCGTTTTATTCGGCCTTCCTAGGCCCAACCCTACCCATTCGACCAATCGTCCCGTCTGGACGGTCCAAATTCTTATCTGGGCCTAAGGATAGATAGCGATTGACGTAAACCATACCATGATGCTTACTCATGTTTGTATTAAGGGCTTTCACTACTCGAGGAAATGGATTAGGAACCGACCTTACTTATGTTTGGCACAGACCTCTCCACAGACCAGGGTTTGATTGCTCGGTATGGCAACCCACCCTTTAAAGCCAAAACCCTTCTAAATGCACTTAGCATACCGTTATAATGCCTGTATGAATGCTTGTATCATATGTGATCACCATTTTTTAAACAAAACCATGACGAATTTTGTAAAATCAAAAAAACCTTTTTAAAATGTAAACACTTTCAAAAATGGCCAAAATTAGCGCAAAATGAGTCGAAACTCTGTCCAAATATCCAGTCAAAATTCGGGCATCAAAACCCGTTTCAAAACCTCACTTCGAGTCAACACTCCTACAACTACACTACAGTGGTCTAGGACAAACATTTCAAATCTTTGTCACTTTCAAACTCCACTTAACACAAGTGGCACACTCCCACTTCACAAGTCGAGTCTTTTCTTTAAGTAAGTGTGCTAGAACGGTCGATCATGTTTTGATTCATCGTCAATCTCTTATCCGGTTTCCAAGATGCCTGAAACCAGTACCATAAGTGCTAGTGTCCAACCCCCAAATGGTAATGATCAAATCCTAGTTGCGCTCGCTCGTCTTCAAACAAGCCAAGACCAAGTTTATGATCGCCTCAACACTATTGAAGGCCGAATTATTACTGTAGAAACTACGCTTCCTCCTGCAGAAAGCGATATTCCTAGTGAGGCCGTGCATGATAACCTTTCACCCTTCGTTGGACAAACAAAAACCAACCCTCCAATAGGTCTTACTGAAGCTGAAAAGCGACTCCAATATTTGGAGGAGCAACTAATGTGCCTCAAGGGAGATGACATCTACAAGGAAAATAACCGTAAGTATGAGGCCGTGAATGCTCAATTGCTAACCAACTTCAACATGACTGACATCCCGAAATTAAAAGGGCATGAGAACCCTTTGAACCACATTCGTGCTTTCAAAGACTATATGTCTATCAAAGGCATCAAACCTGAGATGTTCTTAAGGATCTTTCCTTCATCTCTCGACACCATTCCTAAGCAATGGTACTACTCTTTGGAGCACAAGAAGATTGCCACTTGGGATGACGCCGCAATTGAATTCACTAAACAATACGCGGATAATGCTGAAATCCAAGTCAACATGCGCACTCTAGAGGTTCTTACCCAAAATGAAAAAGAAGGCTTCACCGACTTCCTAAGTAGGTGGAGGAAGACAAGTACACAATTAGTTGAACGTCCAGATGAAGCTACCCTTGTGGAAAAGTTCGTGGATAACTTAAGACCCATTTATGCAAACCACTTGAGGTACCAAAACATTAAGACCTTCAAACATCTAACTGTGCTAGGGACGAGAATTGAAGATGATATCCGTAAAGGGCTCTTGTCCAAAACGGTAGGTCGTGGATATCAAGGCTCAACTAGTCGTTCTTATGGCTCTACTAGCAAGACTGATGAGGTTAACCTTCTCGAATCATCAAAGAAGAATAACCCACAAAGGAAGTTCACGAACATTGGCGATACATACTCCAATGCTCTGAAAAGGTTGATGAAACAAGGTAAGCTCCAACCCATAGGACCTACACCTGACCCAAAAAAGAAATCCAAGTTCTGGGACGAAAATGCATACTGCGAATATCATAGAGGTAAGGGACACGATACAGAGAAATGCTTCAAGCTAAAACATGTCCTTCAGGACATGATCGAAGATGGTCGTCTACCTATACCTCCTGGAGGTAAGCCTAACAATAGTCAGAATCCTCTTGGAGTTCTGATGATTACAGATGAAGATTCCACCTTGGATTGTTCACACCTCATTTCTCCAATCGAAGATGAGATTCATGCATTAGAAGATGAGGGGAGTTACTCCACCCTTTCTCCTACCATCGCCCATTGCATGGGCAAAGAGTGTAAGTATGCAAGTTTCAGAACTGGAAGGTGTAGTAGCATCCCTCCACAATCTAAGCATCATACCCAAGGAGAGCGTTCCACTAAATCTGTCTCAAAATTCTACAATGCAAGAGGTAGTCGCCGTGGTTGACAATCTAGTCGACCAAATAATCAGTTTAGAAGCCGAAATCATCAGATTGAAGGAGCTCACTAGCGTCAACGGAATATGGGCCGATGACGATGAAGATGAATACCTCATTGAACACTATCTCGTCAAGGTTAGTGAGGATATAGTCAAGGCTAGCAAAGATCAAGATATAGACCACCTTACTCGCTCAGGGCGTCCATATCAAAGTGTTTCTCAGAATGGTCCTATAGCTAATGGTCCAGTTACTAACACCAATGTCATCACCTCAACTGATGGCGAAGATACATCTACTGACCACTTGCTAAAGCAACTACATAAAACAAAGGCTGATCTTTCAATTTGGCAACTAGTGGCAAGTTCATTACCTCATCGCCAAGCTTTACTGCAAGCCTTGGCTAAATTGAACGTAGCGCATAACTCTACGCCTGACGACGTAGTCAACTTGGTCTTCCAAGATTCAACTAAGCTAAGTAACCTAGTTACTTTCTCAGATGGGGATTTGCCTCCCTTCGGCGCCAGTCACAACCTAGCTCTGTACATTACCGTCATATGCTTAAAGAAAAACGTGCCAATGACTTTGGAAGACGATGGCTCCGCAGTTAATGTCATACCATTGAAAACGGCATACAAATTGGGCATGAAAAAATCAGATTGGATTCCTACTAACCAAGGTGTTCGAGCATACGATGGAACACGGCGTAAAGTGATAGGACTAGTCAACCTCACCATAGCCACGAGACCGATTGAGCGAAAGGTCAACTTTCAAATAGTGGATATCGAAGCATCATTCAACATACTTCTGGGAAGGCCTTGGATTCATGCTTCCAAAGCAGTAACATCCACCTTGCACCAGAAAATCAAGATCCCACTAGACGGCAAATTAGTGACGATCACTTCGTCACCTATCAAGGCAGTGATAGAGAAGATGTCAAGCAACCAAGTAGTCACAGATCCAGTATACGATCTTGGGGGCTTTCACAGCATAAAGCTTGTAGAGAATGAACTGGCACCTCTATACTTCGATCCATACTCCAAGTTAGTGGTCAACCACATACTCAAGTCTCAGGGATACTTCCCGGGGATGCCACTGAATCCTGCCAAGAAAAATACCTTTGCACCTTACAAAGAAGGAAACTCCCAAAGGATACCGTTGGGATTAGGATACAAACCCACAAAAGAAGAAGCTTTGGAAATGCTCACTCAATTTCAAAATCGAAAGAACAAGGGAATCCAAATGCGACCCTACCTCCCTACCCTAAATGGATACTTCGTTAGAGAAGGAAATCAGGAGTACTTCAAGGGTTTCCCGAACCTTGGCACTATAAAGGAGCGCAACTAGCTGGAATCGATATCTTTCACGTTTGTTACTTCATTCCATCAGAAACGGTTCCTACCGTCAAAACTCGTCAATTACCTTGCTTAGACGAACAAGCTGTTAGTCTTATGTTTGGGGAGGACCGATTTGTTAGAGCTGCACAGGATGAGATCATTACCATGATACTTCAGGATGACCATTTTAACCCTACAACGTTTATCACCGAAACCAGTTTGAATCAGCAAAAAGGATGGAGAAAGTCGATCAAGTGGACAAACAACCAAGGAAAGCTCTTCAAAGTCACCACTGGAGAAGGAGAGATGTTCAATGGAGAACCCGAAGACAACGAATTCGAGTCAGAGTTGGAGTCCGAGTCGGAGTCGGAATTAGAGTCTGAGTCTAGAGAATTCCCTAGAGAGTCTCATCCTGTTGTCACTCCCAATCCTCTTGTTTCTCCTAGCATAGCATCAAATAGTAACAGTAGCTCAGGAAATGCCCCAGCAGCTGTCCCTTTACCGCCACTGACAACTGAACAGATGGCTTCTTTATTCCAACTATTTTCAAATTTTAATATGAATAAATCAGATTCTACTTACTCTTTGTGTTATTCTAAATGCAATTCTATTTACGATGATAATGAGGATGATCCTGACCCAGACTCAATCGAATTACCTCACTACATAGCTAAAGAAATATTACAAGAGGGGGAAGGGGCACCAGTTATAGAGAACACTGAACCCATCAACATAGGAACCAAACTAGAACCCCAAGAACTTAGGATAGGGACAACCTTAAACCCAACTGAAAGGACCAGTTTCATAGACCTCCTACACGAGTTCAAGGACGTTTTCACTTGGTCCTACAAAGACATGCCAGGGATCCACAGGGATATTGCAGAACACCGAATTCCAATCAAAGCAGGTTTCAAACCTGTAAAGCAGAAGCTTCGTCGAATGAGGAACGAATGGGCTCTTAAAATCAAAGAAGAAGTCGATAAACAATTCAAAGCCGGGTTCGTCAAAGTTTCCGAGTATTCAGACAGGGTGGCTAACATTGTACCCATACCCAAAAAGGATGGGCGAATCCGAGTTTGTGTTGATTTCAGAGACTTAAACAAAGCAAGTCCCAAGGACGATTTCTCTCTACCACACATCGACATATTGATAGACAATACAACAGACCACGCGTTGTTGTCCTTCATGGACGGGTATGCAGGGTATAACCAGATCAAAATGGCCATAGAAGGCATGTATAATACCGCCTTCGTCACTCAATGTGGCACCTATTGCTATACTGTTATGCCATTCGGGCTAATCAATGCTGGAGCTACATATCAATGAACTGCGACCACATTGCTACATGATATGACGCATAAAGAAGTAGAAGTATACGTTGATGATATGATTGTCAAGTCCAAGGATAGGAAGGGGCACATTGAAAACCTTCGTAAATTCTTCCTAAGATTGCGCAAGTACAACATGAGGCTCAATCCCCTGAAATGCGCATTCGGGGTAACGTCAGGCCAGCTCCTGGGATATGTCGTCAGTCAAAGAGGAATAGAAATTGATCCATCCAAGATCAAGGCTCTAATTGAAATGCCACAACCCCAAACAGAGAAGGAGGTTAGCGGATTTCTAGGCAAGGTGAAATATATAAGCCGATTCATATCGAAGGTTACTTTGATCTGCGAACCCATTTTCAAAAAGCTCAAGAAAACAGATCACACCATATGGGACGACGATTGCCAAAAAGCATTTGACAGAATTAAGGAGATACTAGCCAAGCCACCAGTGCTCATGCCTCCTCAACGAGATCAACATCTTGGTTTATATCTCACAGTGACCGTAATAGCTATGGGGGCTATGCTAGCACAAACTGTAGGAAAAGAAGAAAGAGTTATCTACTACCTTAGTAAGAAGTTCTTGGAGTATGAGTGCAAGTACAAACCTCTCGAGAAGACATGCCTCGCTCTTGTGTGGGCAACAAAGAAGCTACACCACTACATGCTTAGCTACTCTGTCAAGGTGTATTCCAAAATGGATCCCGTCAAATACCTCTTCGAAAAACCCGTTATCAACGGACGCTTGGCGAGATGGACCTTAATGCTCTCAGAGTTCGATCTCAAGTATGTACCTCTGAAGGTTACAAAGGGGCGAGCCGTTGCCGAGTTCTTCGCAGATAATCCCGTCAACGACACCCAAGCAGTAGACACATGGTCATTCCCAGACGAGGACATACTACAAACTAGTGTAGACTCATGGGACCTTTATTTTGATGGAGCATCGAATTTAAGAGGATTTGGAATAGGAGTGTTGCTCATTTCTCCTGAAGGTGAGCATACACCACTCTCCATCAAACTCGACTTCGAGGTGACAAATAATGCAGCAGAATATGAAGCTTGCCGCATTGGGCTACAAGCGGCAGTAAGTTTAGGCATCAAGAATCTTCGAGTTCACAGAGACTCACCCTTGATCATCAACCAAATTACTGGATCTTGGAAAATTCGAAGTGAAAGTCTAGCACCTTACCAAGCTAGGATAGATCAAATTGCCAAATTCTTCGATCATGTCACTTATCTACACCTACCTCGTGAAGAGAATCAATTTGCAGACGCTCTTGCAAAACTTGCATTTTGATTAATATGCAAATGACATGGTAGAAATGCCTTTATGCATTGAACGACGGTCAGAACCAGCCTATGTGCACCAAATTACAGATGAAGAAGAAAATCCAGAGGAACCTTGGTTTCAAGCCATTCTAAACTTCAAGCTCAATGGTACATATCCACCAGATAGGGATAAGAGGGGACAACGTGCCATACGCCTACTCGCCTCTCAATACCTTCTAATACAAGGAGAATTGTACAAAAGAACACCTTTGAGTATAGTCTTGCGCTGCCTTGATCAAGCACAGGCACATGAGTGGACCAATGATGGCAAAGAAAATCACGCGTCTGGGATATTACTGGACCACGATGGAGTCGATTGCATCAAGTATGTTAGCCATTGCCATAACTACCAAATCTTCAGGAATGTGCAACATGTTCCTCCTTCACTACTTTATACCATGACATCTCCTTGGCCATTTTCTGCTTAGGGAATCGACATCATCGGGAAAATTACTCCAGACAGAACAGGAGGCCACTATTTCATTTTGGTAGCTATCTGTGGACGCGGGCCCACGGGGGAGAAAAGCGAAGCAATCTTTTCTTTGTTGCATTTGTGGAGTCGCCACCAATTTATTGTGGAAAATTGGAAACCGTTGGAATACCTCGTGCCATGTCAAGACACAAAGTAGTGACATGAACACCAAGAACTCGTTACCCTTAGCATTCTATGTCTAGAATGACTTTCGTGGATGCCAATGAACACGGATGTTCACAGAGATCTGGAGTAAGGGGTGAGGGTACGTATTAGGAAGCTCTTTTGATCGAACACCTAATCTCGCCCGCCTCGGTAGCGGCCTCTACTAATGATTAGGGAAATTGTCTATACTCGATATGCTGTCGATTTATATGCATGCAATGCAACAAACAAAATAGATTAATCCTAGTATGTGAGAATTAATACTAAGTTGGTGAACACGTATTTAGCATGCAATTGAGTCGAAGTAGGGATTTAATGTCGATTACATGTGAGAGCATACAAACAATAAATAATAAAGAAATACAATAAAAATACAATAAAGAAAATTACAATAATTACATTGGATTAATTGATTTACGTCGAAAATACATTTAAAACAGATGGTTTGAGAAAAGAAAAGGAAAACAAATTAACGAACAGATTAGCAGCGATATTACAAATAATAGTTAATTAATACATAATTAATAAAGTAGAAAAAGGCAGAAACGGGAGTTTGAGACAATTCAACCGAAAGCAGCAAAGAAAGTCGCGTCCTTTGGAAGAGGCGCGCGATTCTTTGCGTCATTTCTGACTCTCGACCAATTCTTTGTGAAGCGAAATTGCGTGTTGTTAATGTTAATTGGTGATTTAACGGTTGATTAATATTTGACTCGGATAAAAGTGCTTTAGCAGGTTATTTACATATGAATTGGTCATAAAAACAATAAAAGACGGGTAAAATTAATTGGAACAAATTAAACGCTAATTACAAGATTAATGATACAAATTAAAAAACTAATCAAACTAATTAGGCTAAACAGGTGATTAACGAAGACCCAATGATGATGACGATAAATAACAGATACAAATATACCAACGATGGATTCCAGAGACTCAATATTGATGAATCGAACCTCTAAAACCCGGATTGATTTTAATGACGAAACCCGCAAATATGAATTATGAGGGATTTAAGTCGGGATTTTAATGATGAATTACTAATAAGATTATATGCTAAAATTATCATACGAATGGAATAAGAACAAGCAAAGACGAAAAAAGAAAGCACAAACGAAAATAACAGAGGACGAAGGAAGAAGATGGAGAGCAGGAACTGCGGCAGCCTCAGGAAGAGGCGCAACAAGTGCTGCGTCCCTTCGAAGAGGCGTAGCAGTTGTTGTGCTCCTTCTCGACGTCTGTCTCCCATTAATCCGTGAAAAGGGTTTGAATAAAGGTTTTGCAAACGGTTTTAAACATATTTTCGACATAAACTTTACAATAATGATTACAAAAATAAAGTACAATAATAGAAGATGGGGTTTACACCCTCAAATTTACATGTTTGACGAAACGAGATGAACTAAGTTAACGTTTAGTGATGCTCGACTCGAATGTACGACGAAAGTGCCCTCTAAGAGGAAAACGAATAAGATTGATTAAAGTTGATTGATGTGGAGTTGGTCAAATTGGTCGGTCATGCAAAACGAGGCTGGTACTCAGAAGGATCCGAGCTTACGTGGTCGAAAGTTCAAGCACGTACACGCCAAAAAGTAAGAACGTGGTCTTAGAATGCAAAGGGAGAAGAGAAGGGCAAACACTCGCGTGAGAAATATGTGAGACCGAAGGTCTCTATTTATACTAATCACGGAATTAGGGTTTAGGAAAGGAGAGAAAGATCCGGAAACAACCGACTTAGGTTAAACACGGAAACTTGGACAAAAAGAAAACCTTGAGGAAAAGGCGCAGCAGTCTTTGCGTCCCTTGGAAGAGGCGCAAGACTTGCTGCGTCCTTTCCTCAATGGTTCCTCCTCCTGCGCAAGAAAGCGCGTTTTACAGCCTGTCGTATTTTAGGCATAACTTTCTCTACAAGACTCGGATTAAGGTGATTTCGGTGGCGTTGGAAAGCAATGAAAGAGATCTAGAACTTTTTATAAAATAGGTCTGACCCAAAAAAGTCGTTATGACCTCGTAAAACGGGCCCAAAAGGTCGGGTTATCATTTTAGCTAAATGAAATGCATATTTTGTAATGTAAACTTTTAGTTTAGCCTAATGAAGTGACATGGGACTTAAAATGAGAATAATCATGACATTTTATGACATCCTAACCTTAGGTAGACAAGCACATTGCTTTGACTCGGGATTTGACGGTTTTTAGGAAATGAAGACGGTTTTTGACCCGGACTCCAAATGAACTCTAATTACTGCCAAAACGACCGTAATGACACCTAGATGACAACCATGAGGTAGACACAATTATTTGAGCTATCACTTGACGATAAACTTACGAACTGTCATAAATCGTTTCGTGTACCAAACATGCGGCCCAATCATCACCAGGTGGCTTGCGGGAGGTGCAGAAATGAGGTATCTACAGAGCCCCCACTTTGACTGAGGCTTGAACAAGGCGAAAGTCAAAGTATAGCCATCAGGTCAATCGAAGATTACAACCTGACGACTATGGCGATGCGAGGCGGCTCAAGGGGTCTGAGCCAAGGACCTATCATCGGGAACATTTTAGAGTCTGTCGACTATCGGGGAGGGTCGTTTAAAGTCCATTAGACTACGTAAGGAAGCTCGCCGGCCATAAGAAGAAATCATACCTGTGGCTTCTTTCTCGAGATGTTTCCGGAGGTGCGTGGGAGCTAAGGTTAAGCGTAGGAGCTAAGGCTAAGACCTAAAAGATATATAAGGATTGTGCTAGGGTGTAGGACCCTAAAGGAAAACATCGACGGGAAGGAGGCCAAATATAAGTTCAACCTAAGGGGTAACCAAAGTTTGGGTGTAGGAACTCTAAGGGATTGTGATCCTAAAAGATGGAAATGCTAGAAGTGTTTGAACTCTAGGGAGTTTGGGAACCTAAAGAGCTAGGCGTATGAACCTGGGTATACGAACCTAAAAGAACGGCTGGTATGGGAATTAAAGGCTTATGAACCTAAGAGGATTTGGGATTCTAGGGTTAAGTTTAAGAACTACTGGGTTACTAATTCTTGTTTTAAACGCGTGCGTTTAAGCTTTCTGAGGAAAAAAGGAAAAGGTATGAGAACTCCAAAAGGATTTATGGGTTTATGAACCTAAGGTCGTTGGTGTGGGAGCTTTCAGGCTGATGAACCTAGGGGAAGCTATTTTGGGATCTATGAATCTAGGGGTAAGAATCCTAACTTTGGGTTTACGAACCTAAGGAAGGAGGCTTTGGTTTGGGAACTTCTGGAGAACGACACCTCTGCCGAACTCCGTGAGGAAATAATAATGTTGAGGGTAGCAGGACATCGGTAGAAACTGCTGGGGGAAATCTGCTTGGGCCGGTCTTCAAACAAATTTCGGTAAAACTTGAGATTGATGTTGAACTCCACTTGTTGAGAGGGACAATTGGCTGTCTTGAACTCTCACTGGGGGAACATAATTGAGGCTGATCTCCACGTCTTGAGAGGGACAATTGTTTGTCCGGAACTCTCGTTGGGAAAATAAATGAGGTGTGTCGAAACACCGTCGAAGAAAACCTGCTCGTTGTTGCAAGCGAAGTCTTGGTAAAGTACTGCTTCTGATACTCACCTGCATGGTTAGTGGCCACACAAGAATTCGATCTAATAGGAAAGATATATGCACGTAAGTAATTATCACATGGACCTTGAATGAGGAAACACATAGGTTTTGCAAAATTTATTTCTTTATAAACGTTATTTAAAACTTGATCAAAGAAATTTGTCGTTTGTAATGCGTTATGCATATGCAATGGGCTTTAGACATAAGACTTGACACGGCATCGACTCACTAGGATGCAAGACGATAGACTTTGTGGACATGGGCCACATGTACGCCTAGCCAATCTGTGGACATGCAGAGGTCTCTTGAAAGCCACGCTCGGCGGCGTAAAAATGCTTTCGACCGGATCGTTTTAGATCGGTCGGTTTCGTCTCGGTAAAGGTCTATTAGAGATGTTCGGAGTCGCCACCAAGCATTTGTGGGATGCCAGGAACCCGTTCGAATCCACTTTATAGCTAGGTCAACCAAGGCAAAAAGCGGTGTTTGACATAGGTACTAAAGATAAGGACTCGTCCCCCTTTTAGCATTCTATGCCTAAAATGACTCTCGTGCGCCCTGGATAAGGACATCCACTATCCAAAGGTTCTGAGTAAGGGGTGAGGGTATGTATTGGGAAGCCCTTTAATCGGACACCCAATCCCGCCCGCGTTAGCGGCCTCTACTAATCGATCGTGGTTGTTTAAGTGCAAAAGTTGATAGAACGGTTAAAATGCATGAATGCACATCCAAAAGTTTTAACCTAACATGTGAGCTTTCTAAGTCGGTTTGTTAATCCAAATATCAAGCATAAGATCTGAAATTGGATTTATGGTTGATTTGCATGTGAGAACGGAAATTAAACATCCATTTACCAAGTTCGGATTATGATGCTTAACACGATTCATTTATTTGAAAAAGGATGTTAAATGACAAAGTGTAAAAACGTAAGTTTGTCAATATGATCCGTCATGTATTCGGATTAACCGTAATAGGGATAGTCCTAGACAAGTGCTAAAAACGAGGCAGAACAGCGCCAGACAGGCCTGTTAAGGCGCGAGCCTATTGGCTAGGTAAGGGGCTCTGCCCAGGTTTTGAAATATGAAAGCAGAGGGCCTCTTGGGGCGCGAGCCATGGGGCGACCCAAGGGGGCGTCTCCTGGTTTTTGAAAAGGTTGTTTAAACCGTATTTGTGATTAAATAATCTGCAGGTATTGTTTGCATGACTCGGAATAATTACTATTATGTTAGTAATATTCGTTGTCGGATTTGCATGTTTGAAAAGCATAATAAAATGTGTAAAAGGAAAATGTTTGATTTGAACTAATTATGTTAAGTTCAATTATTTGTAATTAGTCAAGTTTGTCATCGTACTCGGATTAAACCGACATGGTGTATGATGGTGGGTATTTACGAATGGGTCGGTCGAATGCACGGCGACGGTACTAAACAATATCTGTAAGGCTTGTGTTTACGATCGGTAGGTCGTAAACACGTGTCGATTTTGTGACTTAGGAATTCGAGTATAGAAGTTTAAGGGAGATGTGAGGGGGCGGACTCTCGCGTGAATATTATGGTGTGTGATGGTGGGTATTTATAGAGAAATATGGGATGTTAGGTCGGTTAAGTTCGCGTGGAGGCTAAGCAGACACCCCATTGAGGCGCGAGCTACCCCGTGATTCAATAGGGTGTACTGTCCCTTTCGCAAATTTGGATTTTGTATTTGTTCTAACCAATGTTTTGTTGGTTGTGATTTGTGGCCTTTGAGGTTTGCTTAGCCGTGTAAGCTTCCTCTTATTTGGGGTAGGTATTTTGTGTCTTTGACTCGGGTTTGACCCGTGTGAGTCGGGATTTGAATTTCGAGTCGGTTTTTGGCTCGGTGTCAGTTTTGACTCTAATTAGGGTCATTTTAATGGAAATGACATGATGGAGACATTCATGGCATTATTTTTGACATTCGAGATTTGGGTTGACTCGGGTTAACTCAGGTTGACTTGAGTTGCGGGTTTCTGAGTCGGTTTTGGGTCTGAAGGGGTTTTAACTCTAAATAGAGTTATTTTAATGGAAATGACATGATAAAGACATTCATGGTATTATTTTTGACATTCGAGATTTGGGTTGAATCGGGTTGACTCAGGTTGACTCGAGTTGTCGGTTTTGGGTCCGAAGATGGTTTTAACTCTAAATAGTGTTATTTTAATGCACATGAAGTTAGAAAACTTTTGAAATCATTTTTCATATCCGAGTAGTGCATTAAACCGTTTCATATATAGCCAATCCACCCACGCATATCAAAAACACGTTATAGTCCGATCATCATCGGGTGGTTTTTGGAAAGTGCAGATACTGGGTATCTACAGAGCCCCCACTTTGACTGAGGCTTGGACAGGGCGAAAGTCAAAGTATGATCTCTAGGTCAATCAAAGATTACAACCTGAAGACCATTGCGACGTCGAGGCAACTCAAAAAGGTTTGAGCCAAGGACCTGCCGTCGGGAAGGGCGACTTCGAGGCGACTCGAGGATTCGAGTCAAGGACCTGCTTTCGGGAACATTTTAGAGTCTGTCAACTTTCGATTCGGGTCGTTTAAAGTCCATTAGACTACGTATAAAGGCTCGCCAGCCATAAGAAGGAATCATACCTAAGGCATCTTCGGGATGCGTCCTTCAATCATTTGCGCGCAAAGGATCGCCAGCCGGTGTTGAAGGTGGTGCGTTTTGAGGCTCGCCAGCCATAGGAAGGAGTCATACTTGAGGCATCTTTGGGATATGTCCTTGAGTCGTATCTCGTGTGCGTGCAAAGGCTCGCCAGCTGTGATAAGGAGTCGTACCCGAGGCATCTTCGGGATACGTCCTTGAGTAATACCTTGTTTGCGGACAAAGGCTCGCCAGCTTGTGAAAAGGAGTCGTACCTGAGGCATCTTCGGGATACTTCCTTGAGTTGTATCTTGTTTGCGGACAAAGGCTCGCCAGCTTGGTGGTCGAAAGATCGACTGTGGGAAATAGCATGTGTGACATCCATTTGAAAATCGGCACTCGCTGGGGAGTTAGAAACTTCTCAGGACTCGCCAGGGATATGAGTTGCTGCTCGCTGGGAGGTAGCATATGCCATGTAATCGACGGGTTTAAAGCCCTTGGACTTGATGGGTCGCCGTTTTTTGGGAAGAACCCAGTACTCAATTGGAGTGAGTTTGTCTTCTCAAGATTATCTGTATGGTTAGTGACCACACAAATCCGCAGTCGCATAGACAAGCACGTTGAATGCAAGCATATAAGCACATAAGCACATAAGCATGTAAGCATGTGAGCATGTGAGCAGTTAGCATATAAGCAACTATCATGTAAGAATATAAGCATATGATCACATAAGCATGTAAGCAATTAGCACGTAATATCTCGCGTGAGAGGAGATATGAGTTTTGAAAGTTGTGAAGCTTAAAGACGAGTCTTGTTACTTGTAGATCTGTGATTTAATAGATTGGAGACACGTGGCCGTTTGGACACGGACTCACACAGACGCATACTGACAGACTGACAAATGGGCAGTCGTGAACGTGATGCTAACTCAGTATTGACATGACACGGGAGTAACTCTGACAGACTTTGCACATGTAAGTGAAACTCCTTGCCAAGAAAGGGTGTCAACGCGCATCAGATCATCGGAGTAGAAGATCCACTCGGCTGGGGAATAAGAATTGATTATCTTCGCCAGACACCTTTGCCTCCGTTTGCTTGTTTGAGATCCCTCCTTGAGGCATGATGATTCGGAAAGCAGAACCAAGACCTTGTCATCGTCCGAACCAAGCACTAGGCTAAAGCTGGTTTATTTTGGACTGTAGTCGAGACTCAAAAGATGTTTGAGGATAAAGGACGGGTGACGTCTCGAAAGAGAAGACCCCAGAGTGAGAAGGTGGGAATTTGACAAAACAAGGAATGGGCGACATCTTAAGGAAGAAGCCCCCAGTAAAGAGGTATAAGATTAATATTTGCAACTGGGTGGACTACTTTTGAGGATTGATGTTGATGGTTGAGATTGAAAGAGATATGCGGTTGTGTCCTTGTTGGGGGACTGCCTACGTATTCGCGTGTTTGCGAAATCAAACCAGATCGTAGTTTCGAGCCGGTTATTGAGGATTGAAAATTGGAAATGTTGTGAAAGGAGCATGCGGTTGTGCCCTTGCAATAGGACTGCCTACGTATTCGCGTGTTTGCGAAATCAAACCAGATCGTAGTTCTGAGTTGTGTGTGCATTGGGTTGCAAATTGAAGGTTTGAAAATTGAATGTGTGTGGGAGTGTGGTTGTGTCCTCGTAATAGGATTGCCTACGTATTCGCGTATGTGCGAAATCAAACCAGATCGTAGTTCAGGGTGTGTGCCTAAGCGAGATGTTAGGACCTTGAAGTGATTTTGAGGTGTATGGTTGTGTCCATGAAGGACTACCTACGTATTCACGTGAAGTGAAATCAAACCAGATCGTAGTTCTGAATGTGTGTTTGCCTAAGCGAGATGTTAGGACCTTGAAGTGTGTGGGTCACGACGGTAAAAGCCGTTTGGTGACTCGAAAAATTGATTTGAGATAATTCCTCCTTGATCATGAATCGAAGAGGTGTAATTTTTGAAAATGTTCCTTATCATGTGAGCACACTAAAAAGTGGACCCTAAGGATAGATTGGGTATGTCCCATTCTCGGTAGCAAAGCATTCGAGGACTCTGTATCTGGGTCAGGGTGAAAATGGCTTCGACATTATGGAATGTGGAGCTTGGTAATAACAGGTTTATTTGATAGATAAAAATCTGGAGTTGAGGGTCACAACAGAAGATTCCGTTTGGTGACTCGAAAGTTGATTGGAGATAAATACCTCTTGATCATGAATTAAAGAGGTGTAATTTGTGAAAAAGTTCCTTATCATTTGAGCACACTAAAAAGTGGACTCTAAGGGTAGATTAGGTATGTACCGTTCTCGATAGCAAAGCATTCAAGGACTCCGTAGGGATTGTGGTGAGGAATGGCTTCAACATTAGGGAATGTGGAGCTTGGTAATAATGGTTTGTTTGACAGATAAAAATCTGGAGTTGAGCGTCGCGACGGAAAATTCCATTTGGTGACTCGAAGGTTGATTGGAGATAAATACCTCTTGATCATGAATCGAAGAGGTGTAATTTGTGAAAATGTTTCTTATCATTTGAGCACACTAAAAAGTGGACTCTAAGGGTAGATTAGGTATGTCCCGTTCTCGATAGCAAAGCATTCGAGGACTCCGTATCTGGTTCAGGGTGAAAATGGCCTCGACATTAGGAAATGTGGAGCCTGGTAATAATGGTTTTGTTTGTCAGATAAAAATCTGGAGCTTGTATTTGTGGTGTTTACTCAGGCTTGATGTGGCCTGGGCACGCAATGGTTGCTAAATAATATGGGATCAGATTTCCATGTTTGGACCTTAAAGGTTAAGGTGTGGTGTTACGAGCTTGAGGGGAATCCTCAGAAGCCTAGATAGGTCTCCTTGTAGTAGTCTGCAGAAGGACTTAGGGGTGCTGGGCTTTGGACTTGTTGGTCCTGGACTTTGTATTTGAGTGTTGGACTCATAGGTCCTGGACTTCGGACTTGTTCGTCCTGGACTTTGATGTTGGTGTCGGACTTGTTGGTCCGAAGTTTGAAAAGTGAAATTGTGGGAAAATAACGAATTTGAATTTCGCTATTTCATTTTTTAGCAAAGTGACAGTTTTTAATTTCGTCAGTTGAAATTGTGGGAAAATAGCGAATTTGAATTTCACTATTTCGTTTTTTTTTAAAAGTGACGGTTTTGAATTTCGTCAGTTGAAATTGTGGGAAAATAGCGAATTCGAATTTCACTATTTCGTTTTTTGAAGGGGATGGTTTTTAATTCCGTTGTTTGGAATTGTGAAAATAGTGAATTTGAATTTCACTATCTTGTTTTTGATTTGAAATTGACGGTTTTATTTCCGTCGTTTGAAATTTGTGAAAATAGCGAATTTGAATTTCACTATCTCGTTTTTGTTTTGGCTTTTGCCTTGACTTTCGCTTTGGCTTTGGCTTTTCCCTTTGTTTTGGCTTTGGCTTTGGTTTTTGCCTTTGTTTTGGCTTTGGCTTTGGGATGAATTGCTTTTGGCTTTGGTTTTTTTGCTTTGGCCTTGAGCTTTGGCTTTGGGTGAATGGATATTGGCTTGGGCCTTTGACTTTAGCCTTTCGCTGTGGCTTTGGATGAATGGCTATTGGCCGAATGGCTTTTGGCTTAGGCCTTTATTTTTGGCCTTTCGCTTTGGCTTTTGATTTATTGGTTCTTTGCTGTCCTTCGTTCGTGGCAGGTAAAGGTGCGGATGGGGATGTACCCTTTGGTGAAAGGTTGATAATTGGTGATGGGATGTTTTTTGTGGGGATTGGGCTTGCCTTCCGTCATTGAACATGAACAAGGAGATGTCCTGGTTTGTTATCTAGGTTTGTCGTAGGATCCCTTTGATAGAAGCTGTAACACCCCACAGTAATTAAAGAGGTCCAGTGATAGGCTTAAATGACTAGTGCTTAAAGGGTTTGGAAGTACTACTCATATCAACAAAGTGCACTTTCTTTTATGGTCATCCATGCGAAAGAACTCCAAAGTTAAGCGTGCTTGACTGGGAGTAGTCTTAGGATGGGTGACCTTCTGGGAAGGTTTCTGGGATGCGCATGAGTGAGGACAAAATGCGCTGTAAAGGACCCGTGTTGATCTGTGGGCCATGTACACAGCCTGGTGAGCTATCATAAGTAACCGCTCCCGACCCGGTTTGGGCCGGGGTGTTACAAGTGGTATCAGAGCAACCCTGCGACCGTGTGGTGATCGGAGGCAGTTGTTATACGCTCCTGGAGGCAGTGGTTATACGCTCCATTGTGATCACACACCTAGCGGGGGAGGATTCTGGGTTAGTAGTTATGCTCCCAGGCGCAACGAGGACGTTGCGTTCTTCAAGTGGGGGTGACTGTAACACCCCACAGTAATTAAAGAGGTCCAGTGATAGGCTTAAATGACTAGTGCTTAAAGGGTTTGGAAGTACTACTCATATCAACAAAGTGCACTTTCTTTTATGGTCATCCATGCGAAAGAACTCCAAAGTTAAGCGTGCTTGACTGGGAGTAGTCTTAGGATGGGTGACCTCCTGGGAAGGTTTCCGGGATGCGCATGAGTGAGGACAAAATGCGCTGTAAAGGACCCGTGTTGATCTGTGGGCCATGTACACAGCCTGGTGAGCTATCATAAGTAACCGCTCCCGACCCGGTTTGGGCCGGGGTGTTACAGAAGCTCGTTCTAAATAGGGTGCTAGTGAAAGGTTTCCATTGCCAGACATGGAATAGGTAAAGAGAATGGACACGGAGTTTCGAGTCCTCTGCTTACTCGGTACGGAACGTCACTCGAGTGTACTCACATTGAATTGGAATATTTTGTTTGTTTTAAATCAATTATCAAATCAATTCTCGTCGTCAACGGGAAATGGTAAATGGGAGAATATATGATAATAAAAAATTGTGCTTTTATTTAGATAAATAAGATGTTAGCACAGACTCGATGAATACATGTGACTCATGGGGACAGCCCCCAGTTTGTCACTTAGGAATAAAAGGACATACACTAGGATAGATATGAGAAAGCCTAAGACTCGGACTCGGACTCGGACTTAATCGTAGATACGAACTCCTAATCATCATGTTCCTCCTCTAAGGTTTCTTTCGCAGCATCCAGCGGCTTGATTGTCTGGTTTTGAGCATTGACCCACTTGAGCACTTCACTCTCGTTGTTGGGGATGATATGAGGACAACAGTCCATGAGGCTTTTATCTCCTTGTAGAAAGAGATGTTCATGAGGGTTATTTTCATCACTTGGTTGGCATAGGGATGAAGCTACCAGTTCATTGTTGTCGATCATATTTTGAATAGCATGTTTCAGTTTGAAGCATGTTTCCGTATCATGACCTTTTCCCTGATGATATTGGTAATAGGAATTGCCGTCCCAGAAACGGCTTATCTTGCATTCAGACGGGTCCGGGGTGGGCCCGATTGGTTGGAGCTTCCTTTCAGTCAGGAGTTTTTGAAGCGTTGCGGCATAGGTTGTGTTGAGCCTAGTGAATGTCCTTTGAGAACGTTCAACCTTGCTATTTGACTTGAGACATTCAGGAGGATTGTCCTGACTGAGAGGTGCAGTTATGATTTTGCCAGCTTCAATCATATCTTGAATGGCATGCTTGAGTTTGAAGCAGGTTTCGGTGTCATGGCCCTTGCCTTGATTGTATTGGCAATAGACATTACCATCCCAGAATTGGGCTCTTTTGTGTTCGGGTTTGTCCGGAGTCGGACCAATGGGTCGGAGCATTCATTCTGAAACAAGTATCTCCAGAGCGGAGCCATATGTTATTCCCAGATCTTTGAATACCCTTTGATGTTTTTCAATGGTTCCCACATTGGTGTTTTTTGGGGTGTTTTTGTGAGTTTTGTTTTTGTTTTTGTTTTTGTCAATCCTGGGTGGAAGCAGAATTTGGTAATTGTCAATGGGAAGTTTTTGGGAAGTTGTTTTGTATTTTGAAGGGGATTTTGGTGAGGTAATTTCATGTTCTTTGTTGGTAGGTTCGTGGATATGGGAACCATCGGATGACTCCTCATTTTCAACAGCTGTTGGTTGGTGAACCAAGGGTTGGTTTCCTTGATGGTCAGGTTCATTTTCTGTACTACCAAACCACTTCTCCAAATTAGCTACCCGGGTGTTCAAGTCATCGATAGCAACTTACAACTTTGAGAATATGTTGTTGATGGAGACGGAGAGCATCATTATAGCGCTTTGTAGGCCATCCTCTTCAATTGCATGAATTTTCTCATCGTCAGAAGAGATGAGGTGAGAGCAGTCCAGAGAAGATTCCTCAATGTGTTCAATAGGGTTTTCTGGAGGGTTGTTTTTGTTATTTGCTGAGGGAGGTAATGTGACACCCCTCGTTGAGGCAACAAAATATAACTAGTAAATCGTGGCGGAAACACGAGATTTTTAAAACTTTTAAAGCTTCTAGTGAAGTCCAACGCGAGGTATCACCAACACGATAGATAAGTTTAGATAGTTAAAGTTAAGTTTACAACACAAGTCTAAATATTGGGGAAAAGATATCCCACGAATGAACATGTGTCTAAAAATAGGTGAGTCTATTAAAGTGATAGCTAATTAAGGTCCAAGGTAAGAACTCGCTAGCTCACACGGTCTTCCCCACTTAAGCTTCATCACCAACCTGTCATTCATAATAAATATGAAAGCCACAGTCAGTGGGGAGTAACTCAGGGTTCTCCCAGCCACAATATGTCAAAACACAAGTAATTAAGAATTTAATTAAACAAACAAGCATAAGAATAAATACTTACGGTAACAAGAGAATCATGATTAGTATACAAAATGCAATAAGAGTAGTTATGCATGAATGAGAGAAGAATAATTAGGTCAGACGGTCACATATTAACTCGACTCAAATATAAGACAAAATTACAAAGTATGGACTCAAACAAGACAACCCTCTAGACTCCAACCTCTTGGTAGGACGACGATCATAATACGGTCCTAGTCTAAACCTGGCCAGACTCTCGGGATGGACGACACCCGATTCGACAAACGATACCAAATCGTATCCAAGACTCGAAATATGGTACACCTAACCGTGCCCGAAAGTCGAGTAACCTCAAGCGGAACCTTGTCACCTAACCGTGACCCCCGGTCCGAAGAGGCGGAAGGAAAAATAGCCCAATCCGGAAACATGGCACCTAACCGTAACCAATGATCCGAAAGGGTAAATAAGGAATGTCAAGTCGTCACACAATGTAAATCGTCACACTTGGGTCCAAAAGAGAACAACAATAATTCGCATTATCATAACATAAACAAATCCTAAATTGACCATTTACCAATCATAAGAAGGATGCATAATTAAATAAATGATTAATAGAAGTTATAAGTGAAGAGAAACCATAAGAGAACTCCCAGCCGGTTGGGGACCAAACCCGCACCATTTATGAGCATTGGAACAAAGAGTAAGAAGCCTATGAAGTAAATCGTGCAACATAACGTATAAAAACACTTAACTTAACCAAGTAGATGGTCACTTGATAAGAAAACAACCTTAAAATGAATGTTGTCCACAATGAGTCAAGCTCAAACTTTACAAACATTTAAAATGTCACTTTCGAAATGTGTCAAGGATGAGCTTGGCTCATTTGCACCGAGAATTTAAATAACACCATTATAATGAAGAAATTCAACCAACACACCACCAATTTTACCCAAAGTTGCTTCAACATCATTGTTGGACACATAATCAACCTCCAAGTATCAATTATACAATTAAAAACAAGAATCCACAACATACAACATTCATAAATTACTCCATGTTCATGAATAAGACTTAATAAGGTAAACTCAACATAAAGATTCCATCTTTTTCACTCAAAAGCTTAGATCTCAACATACCCACATACTAAATCACCATTTAAGACATATTTCAAAACAACCATACTACCAACTTCATCATTTATAATATTAATCCAATAAATAATCTCATGACATAATTAAACATGTCAACTAAGCATGATTAAGACGGATTTTTCTCTAATTAACATATGTAAACAACCCATTTAATCCAATTGAACAAACATGTGACAAAAGACTAGAAATTAGTCAAACAACCATAAGACGGTTTCAAAAACCAATTCATCCAACAATGAACATGTGAAACATGTAAAGATTCATACTTTAACAAACACAAGAATAAACCACAACATATAAACACATTAAATTGACATAATGTCGAGTAACCCATCACCGTTACCTTTTTGCACTTCAATCTTCTATTGAGTCGTCAATGATGTAGCTATCCTCCTCCGGGTTGTCCAGATTCTCCCCTAAACACAAAAATCAAGATATTAAGTCAAGAACCCATGTTCTTGTAAGATGAAAATTTCGAAATAGAGGAAAAGATGACAACTTTCTTACTTAGAAAGAAGGGGAACGAGACAAGAAAGAGAACGGAGTGATAAGGAGCGAAATTGGTGAAGGATTGAGTGAGATATGATGATTTTTAGGGCTAAGTGGAGATGGTTCAACAATGGAGTGTGTTTGTTGGGAATTTTCAGAAATTAGGAGTGAGGAGGATGAAGTTGTGAGGGCTTAGTTGGGGTTTTGTGTAGAGAAAAGAGAAGGAAAAGGCCCATGAGTCATGATAAGCCCAATAACTCAAAATGAGTCTGTTTCTACTAGAATTTTCGTCCCAAGTCTACTATAACTCGAGTCGGAGAATAATATTATTAAAATCTACACTATTATCACCGTTACACGGTTAAGACAATATTTTATGAAAATAAGCTTTAAATAATAATTATTTAATAAAAATTACTTAAAAGTTCATTTAAAATATAAGAAAGGCGCGGGGTGTTACAATCATCCCTCATTTTAAAAAGTTTCGCCCTCGAAACTTGAAACGAAAAGGTATTACCTTAAGAAAACAAACTAGGGTACTTGACACGCATGGAAGCCTCCGGCTCCCAAGTCTCTTCTTCTACATCACCACACTTCCACAACACTTTCACCAAGGGCACCACTTTGCTCCTTAGCTTCTTCTCCTTCTTATCCAGGATACGAATCGGTCTCTCCTCGAAAGAAAGACTAGGCTCAAGCTCGGGAATTTCATTTTGCAACACATGACTAGGGTCGCTAATGTATTTCCTAAGTTGAGACACGTGGAAAACATGATGAACTTTACCCAAACTCGGGGGCAAATCCAATCTATAAGCCACGGCACCAATCCTTTTTATCACTTCATAAGGTCCAATGTACTTCGGACTCAACTTCCCTTTAACTTCGAACCTCTTTACTCCTTTCATCGGGGACACTTTCAAGAACACCTTGTCTCCAACTTCAAACTCCAAGGGTCGACGGCGAACATCGGCATAGGATTTTTGACGATCTTGGGCGGCTTTCATTCTTTCACGGATGAGCTTCACTTGATCAATCGTCTCGGCTAACTTGTCGGGTCCTAGATCACGAACATCACTTGCTTGATCCCAACAAATTGGACTACGGCATTTCCTTCCATAAAGGGCTTCATAAGGGGCCATCTTGATAGAAGCATGATAACTATTGTTGTAAGAAAATTCCACCAAAGGTAAGCTCTTCTCCCAACTAGAATGGAAGTCAAGGGCACAAGAACGCAACAAGTCTTCTAGAGTTTGAATCGTCCTCTCGGATTGTCCATCGGTAGCGGCATGAAAAGCGGTACTCATCAACAACTTACTACCCATAGCATCTTGCAAAGCTTTCCAAAATCTCGAACAAAAACGCGAGTCACGATCCGACACGATCTCCTTAGGAACACCATGGTAACGAACGATCTCTTCAACATAAGCACTAGCAAGACGGTCTAAACTCCAAGTCTCTTTGATAGGGATGAACCTAGCACACTTGGTCAACCTATCCACAACAACCCATACGGCATCCTTTCCACCAACGGTCTTAGGCAAAGCCATCACAAAATCCATGGAAATGGACTCCCACTTCCATAGAGGAACATCCAACGGTTGTAGCAAACCACCGGGTCTCTTATGTTCAATCTTCACTTGTTGACAAGTAAGACACCTTCCAACATATGACACAATGTTATTCTTCATGTTAGGCCACCAAAACTGAAGCTTCAAATCTTTATACATCTTGTCTCCTCCGGGGTGAATCGAATAAGGGGATAGATGAGCTTCATCTAAGGCTCTCTTCCTCAAATCAACGGCATCGGGTACGTACATGCATCCTCGGTAACGAAGGTAACCTTTAGCATCAATCTCACAATCCTTTGCTTTCCCTTCAAGAAGCTTGGCTTGAAAACTTTTAAAGGTAGCATCGTCCACAAGGCTATCAAGGATCTCACGGTGAAGAACGGGCTCGGCAACCATAGCACCAAGATAATCAAAACCACTCTCCACAAGTTGCAAACTCAACTTACGAAACTCGGCACAAAGGTCATCGGGGAGTACACGAATGGCACTCAAGGAATGAGTAGACTTCCTACTAAGGGCGTCGGCAACCACATTTGCCTTTCCTTCATGATACAACAACTCTACGTCATAATCATTCACCAATTCCAACCATCGTCGTTGTCTCATATTCAAATCCTTTTGGGTGAAGATATACTTCAAACTCTTATGATCGGTGTAGATACGGCAATGAACTCCGATGAGATAGTGTCTCCACATCTTCAAGGCATGAACAATGGCGGCTAACTCCAAATCATGAGTGGGATAGTTCACCTCATGAACTCTCAATTGTCGCGAAGCATAGGCAACAACTCTCCTATTTTGCATAAGAACGCAACCCAAACCCATCTTAGAGGCGTCACAAAACACCTCAAAATCAATTCCATCCTCGGGCAAGGTCAACACGGGAGCGGTAGTCAACCTCTTCTTCAACTCTTGGAATGCACCTTCACAAGCTTCGGTCCACACAAACTTGGTCTCTTTCTTCAAAAGTTGAGTCATCGGTCTAGCAAGCTTGGAGAAATCTTTCACAAAGCGACGGTAATAACCCGCCAAACCCAAGAAACTACGGATCTCACCAACATCGGTTGGACTCTTCCACTCAATCACGGCTTCAATCTTTGAAGGGTCTACCATGACACCATCCTTAGATATAACATGGCCTAGAAAGGACACCTTAGACAACCAAAATTCACACTTGGAGAATTTGGCAAACCACTTTTGACGACGGAGGATCTCCAAAATGATACGAAGATGTTCGGCATGCTCTTCTTCGGACTTGGAATAGATGAGGATATCGTCAATGAAGACCACAACACACTTGTCTAAGAACTCACTGAAGGTTCGGTTCATTTGGTCCATGAAGATAGAAGGAGCATTGGTTAAACCAAAGGGCATCACCTTAAACTCAAAGTGTCCATACCTTGTGCTAAAGGCGGTCTTAGGGATATCGGACTCACGAACGGGAATTTGATGATAACCGGATCTCAAATCAATCTTGGAAAAAGTAGAAGCACCCTTGAGTTGATCGAACAAATCTTCAATTCTTGGTAGAGGATACTTGTTCTTGATGGTAACACGGTTAAGCTCGCGGTAGTCAATGCAAAGTCTCATGGATCCATCTTTCTTCTTCACAAAGAGAACGGGAGCACCCCAAGGTGAGGCACTAGGTCTAATGAATCCTTTCTCAATCATCTCATCAAGTTGCTTTCTCAACTCCTTCAACTCGGTCGGCGCCATACGGTACGGGGCTTTAGCAATCGGGCCGGTTCCGGGTACAAGGTCGATAGAGAACTCAACATCACGCTCGGGAGGAATTCCGGGCAACTCTTCGGGAAAGACATCGGCGAACTCACAAACCACGGGCACTTCTTCGATCTTTGGTAAGGGAGGAGAGGTAGAAGTCACCACACATAGAAAGATTTGGTAACCTTTCCTCTTCATGCTCATCAACTTCAAAGCGGAAATCAATTTCACACCTTCTTGGGAACGAACTCCTTTATAGGATACGCGGGTTCCTAGCGGACTCTTGAGGCAAATCTTTTGGTCTCGACACTCGAATCTTGCATCATACTTTGACAACCAATCCATACCCAAAATTACATCGAATTCCTCAAGGGGGAAACGAAGTAGGTTAGCGGGAAACAAGGTTTCCGAAATAGAAATAGGAATGTCGGAGAAAGAAAGGGAATAAGTGAACATTTCTCCGGAAGGTAAGGATATAGAAGTTTCCTCACTAGGAATTGGTTCAAGAGCTAGTTTTTCCGAGAACTTGGAAGATATAAAAGATAAAGATGCGCCGGTATCAAATAAAATGAGGCAAGGTTGATCAAAAATTGAGAACATACCCGTAATGATATCGGGATGAGCGGCGGCTTCGGCTCGACTCATGACAAAGATAGTTCCTCTTGGCCTAGCATTTGAAGTAGGAGCATTCTTCTTCTCGGGGCAATCGGCAACACGATGTCCGGGCTTCTTACAATGGAAGCAAGTCAAGGGCTTGCCATAGCATCCAACTCCGGGGTGTAGAGCTTGTCTACAATGGTAGCACTTACGGTCCTTCTCAAGTTCATTAGTTGATGTGGGAGCTTGTCCTCTAGGTTCTTGAACTCTTGGTCCTTGTCCTCCATGGTCTTGTATCCTTGGCACAAACCTCCTCTTGTTGGCATAGTTTGGAGTAGAAGGCACAAATGGTCTCTTGCCATGAAAGTTAGAACGGTAAGAATGAGAAGAGGAGTGGGGCTTGGCTTCTTCTTCAATGGCCTTCAAAGAGCTTTCGGCCCAAATGGCATCATCATAGACTTCCACAAAGGTAGTTGAATTTCTTCTCACCATGCTTTCCACTTTAGGATTCAACTTGTTCTTATAGAAGTAGACACGATCCTCTTCATCTTTCACGAACTTGGAGGCATAATGAGCAAGTTCATTAAACTTGTCGGTGTAGGCTTGAATTGATAGCTTCCCTTGCTTGAAGTCCATGAACTCTTTCAATCTTTGTTGTTTGAGCTCCTTAGGGTAGAAGCGAGTCTCCACAAGTGACTTGAAGCGGTTCCAATCGAAGTTGGGGTCTTGAGTAGCGGTAGGACCGGTCAAAGTCCACCACCTATCGGCTTCCTTCACAAGAAAGTGAGAGGCTAATCTCACCTTGTCCTCCTCTCGGGCATCAAAGAGAGAGAAGTTCTTCTCCATATCACGAAACCACTCCGAGAGAGCAACGGGATCCACTTCACCACCATAGGTCCTAGCCTTGTTCCTTGCTAGTTGACTTGCAATCCAAGCATAGCTTCCTTGACGGTTAGCTTCGGGTGCAGGGGGAGCGGGTTGAGCATTTTGTTGATTAGCAAGCACTTGCGTGAGGGCTTGCATGATAGCATTTTCCACATCGGTTGATCGTACCATCTTTTCGCACAAGAGTAAACAAGTTAGAACCTATCACAAAACATACACAAAAAGGCTACCAACTTAGGTCCTTAATTCTACCCATCTCTCATTCATTATCCAAGGTCAATTTGAAAATTTAAGTTGGGGTACACGTGTGTGCGTCGGGAGCAATATATGCTCTGATACCAACTGTGACACCCCTCGTTGAGGCAACAAAATATAACTAGTAAATCGTGGCGGAAACACGAGATTTTTAAAACTTTTAAAGCTTCTAGTGAAGTCCAACGCGAGGTATCACCAACACGATAGATAAGTTTAGATAGTTAAAGTTAAGTTTACAACACAAGTCTAAATATTGGGGAAAAGATATCCCACGAATGAACATGTGTCTAAAAATAGGTGAGTCTATTAAAGTGATAGCTAATTAAGGTCCAAGGTAAGAACTCGCTAGCTCACACGGTCTTCCCCACTTAAGCTTCATCACCAACCTGTCATTCATAATAAATATGAAAGCCACAGTCAGTGGGGAGTAACTCAGGGTTCTCCCAGCCACAATATGTCAAAACACAAGTAATTAAGAATTTAATTAAACAAACAAGCATAAGAATAAATACTTACGGTAACAAGAGAATCATGATTAGTATACAAAATGCAATAAGAGTAGTTATGCATGAATGAGAGAAGAATAATTAGGTCAGACGGTCACATATTAACTCGACTCAAATATAAGACAAAATTACAAAGTATGGACTCAAACAAGACAACCCTCTAGACTCCAACCTCTTGGTAGGACGACGATCATAATACGGTCCTAGTCTAAACTGGCCGGACTCTCGGGATGGACGACACCCGATTCGACAAACGATACCAAATCGTATCCAAGACTCGAAATATGGTACACCTAACCGTGCCCGAAAGTCGAGTAACCTCAAGCGGAACCTTGTCACCTAACCGTGACCCCCGGTCCGAAGAGGCGGAAGGAAAAATAGCCCAATCCGGAAACATGGCACCTAACCGTAACCAATGGTCCGAAAGGGTAAATAAGGAATGTCAAGTCGTCACACAATGTAAATCGTCACACTTGGGTCCAAAAGAGAACAACAATAATTCGCATTATCATAACATAAACAAATCCTAAACTGACCATTTACCAATCATAAGAAGGATGCATAATTAAATAAATGATTAATAGAAGTTATAAGTGAAGAGAAACCATAAGAGAACTCCCGGTAGGTTGGGGACCAAACCCGCACCATTTATGAGCATTGGAACAAAGAGTAAGAAGCCTATGAAGTAAATCGTGCAACATAACGTATAAAAACACTTAACTTAACCAAGTAGATGGTCACTTGATAAGAAAACAACCTTAAAATGAATGTTGTCCACAATGAGTCAAGCTCAAACTTTACTGACATTTAAAATGTCACTTTTAAATTGTCAAGGATGAGCTTCGGCTCATTTGCACCTTAATTTAAATAACACCATTATAATGAAGAAATTCAACCAACACACCACCAATTTTACCCAAAGTTGCTTCAACATCATTGTTGGACACATAATCAACCTCCAAGTATCAATTATACAATTAAAAACAAGAATCCACAACATACAACATTCATAAATTACTCCATGTTCATGAATAAGACTTAATAAGGTAAACTCAACATAAAGATTCCATCTTTTTCACTCAAAAGCTTAGATCTCAACATACCCACATACTAAATCACCATTTAAGACATATTTCAAAACAACCATACTACAAACTTCATCATTTATAATATTAATCCAATAAATAATCTCATGACATAATTAAACATGTCAACTAAGCATGATTAAGACGGATTTTTCTCTAATTAACATATGTAAACAACCCATTTAATCCAATTGAACAAACATGTGACAAAAGACTAGAAATTAGTCAAACAACCATAAGACGGTTTCAAAAACCAATTCATCCAACAATGAACATGTGAAACATGTAAAGATTCATACTTTAACAAACACAAGAATAAACCACAACATATAAACACATTAAATTGACATAATGTCGAGTAACCCATCACCGTTACCTTTTTGCACTTCAATCTTCTATTGAGTCGTCAATGATGTAGCTATCCTCCTCCGGGTTGTCAGATTCTCCCTAAACACAAAAATCAAGATATTAAGTCAAGAACCCATGTTCTTGTAAGATGAAAATTTCGAAATAGAGGAAAAGATGACAACTTTCTTACTTAGAAAGAAGGGGAACGAGACAAGAAAGAGAACGGAGTGATAAGGAGCGAAATTGGTGAAGGATTGAGTGAGATATGATGATTTTTAGGGCTAAGTGGAGATGGTTCAACAATGGAGTGTGTTTGTTGGGAATTTTCAGAAATTAGGAGTGAGGAGGATGAAGTTGTGAGGGCTTAGTTGGGGTTTTGTGTAGAGAAAAGAGAAGGAAAAGGCCCATGAGTCATGATAAGCCCAATAACTCAAAATGAGTCTGTTTCTACTAGAATTTTCGTCCCAAGTCTACTATAACTCGAGTCGGAGAATAATATTATTAAAATCTACACTATTATCACCGTTACACGGCTAAGACAATATTTTATGAAAATAAGCTTTAAATAATAATTATTTAATAAAAATTACTTAAAAGTTCATTTAAAATATAAGAAAGGCGCGGGGTGTTACAGGTAATGGTAACACGCCCCTTTCAATCATATCAAGGATAAAGCCTTTTAGAGGGAGACACATTTCAGTGTCATGTCCGCGACCTTGGTGATATTGGCAAAAGAGGTTTCTATACCATCTTCGACCTCGCTTGTTTGGTAGAGGGTCTGGAGTTGGACCAATCGGTTTGAGCTTTCCTTGGGAGATTAGCCTTTCCAAGGCTGCGGCATAAGGCATACCCAAATCAGGGAAGGACCGATGAGGTCGTCTGGTTTTGGTTTGGTCGTTGGCCGATGGCAGAAGCTTTCAAGGAGCTTAACCCTTTGCTCAATATCAGAAGAGAGAAAATTCTCAGTTGCCATTTTGTCCTCAACCCGGGAGAGACGAGTGCTCAAGTTTTCCACGGTAGCTAGGAGTCGAAGGACCATGTTTTTGGTTTCAGCAGGAGTCATGGTGATTGCAGATGGATCAGCTTCTTGAGTTCCTGGTTGGCAATCGATGGCACCCAAGGGATTCCTATTTGACATAACGATAGACGTTATAACTTGTCTTGGCAAGGAATCGCACAAACAAAGGAAAGTACGACACGTATGTATAAATGACAAATATGTCGTGAAGAAGCAACGGTGTGACTAAGTTATGAGTTCATTAAAGATCGTGAATGGCCTCTCGTGTTTGAACTCTTGATGCATGACGTTGAACTTAGACTCGAGTGTCAACTTTGGCATAGTGATGCCTAGACATACGACTCTTGACTTAGTTTCGATTTGCGTTGACGGCGTGACGCCATTGGACGAGACATGTACACATGCTTGACCTTTGACCCGTAATGTAGGGGAAATGCGGGTTTCAAACCCGTCAGGTTTTGACTCTACTAAGGCCATTGAAGATGTCTCGTCAATTAGGCGACACGGCCTGGACCAGAGGGTAGGTATTTACTTCGGCGGAGATCCGACGTTATCTAGATGACTTGACTTGAAATAGACTGGACTCTAATCGACTCGAGGCTGAATCAGAAAGGTGGATTGAAATTTTCGAAAATAGAAATTTTCAAAAAGATTCATTTGTCGTTTTATGGACGGCTTCCGAAGAGTAGGGATCTCCGAAAGTCGATCAGTTGAAGAGTTGTCTTAAGTTTGTTTTCAAAAGACGGTTTGAGTTGAAATTGCGGCGGCTCTGAAAACAAAGTGTTGTTTCCAAAGACGGTTTTTTAAAATTTCGAATCACGGATTTGAAAATCGTATTTGGAATCGTCATCACAATGTCCATGAAAACGGTTAAGTTTGTTTTCAAAGGATTTAAAATTGGGATGAAAATTTGAAAACGGTTAAATTTGTTTTCAAATGATTTGACTTTGAATTGAAATTTGAAAGCGGTTAAATTCGTTTTCAAACATTTGAAATTTGATTGGAATTTGAAAACGGTTAAGTTTGTTTTCAAATGATTCGAGATTGGATTGAAATCTAAAAGCGATTAAATTTGTCTTCAAAGATTTGAAATTGGAATTGAAATATGAAAACGGTTAAATTTGTTTTCAAAAATTCGATTTTGAATTTGAAAATTGAAAACGGTTAAATTTGTTTTCAAAGATTTGATTTTGAATTTGAAATTTGAAAACGGTTAGATTTGTTTTCAATGGATTTGAAATTGAATTTGAAATTTGAAAACGGTTAAATTTGGTTTCAAATGATTTGAAATTGGAATTGAATTTGAAAGCGGTTAAATTGGCCTTCAAATGATTTGATTTTGAATTGGAATTTGAAAGCGGTTAAATTGGCTTTCAAATGATTTGATTTGAATTGGAATTTGAAAACGGTTAAATTCATTTTCAAATGATTTGATTTTTGATTGGAATTTGAAAACGACTAAATTGGCTTTCAAATGATTTGATTTTGATTGGAATTTGAAAGCGGTCAAATTGGCTTTCAAATGACTTGATTTTGAATTGGAATTTGAAAACGGTTAAATTCGTTTTCAAATAATTTGATTTTGAATGGAATTTGAAAATGGTTAAATTCGTTTTCAAGATTTGAAATTGGAAATCGTGAGGATTGAATTCGTCATTACAACGGGTTAGAAAACCGTTTAACTTTTGAAAGACGTTATGCAAATCGAAAAGTGTGAGAATTGAAATCGCTATTACGACGGGTTAGAAAACCGTTTTAACCTTTGAAAGGCGGTATGCAAATCGAAAAGTGTAAGAGTTGAAATCGTTATTACGACGGCTTAGAAGCGCCAAATTTGATTTCGAAAACGAGGTTTGACATTTGGAAAGTTGCACGGGTTGAAATCGTCATTACGACGGTTTGGAAAACGTTTCTGTTTAAAAATTGATTTTGAATTTTGAAAATTCGAGGGTAGAATTCGTCATTACGACGGCGTAAAAGGGTGCTTTGAGAATGCAACGGTCGGCGAGGGACCGAGGTTTGAAACGGCCATTACGACGACGTAAGAGGGTATTTTGAAATGGTTTGTGAAAACCAAGGTTTGAAATTGTCATTACAACAGCATGAAAAGGTGCATTTAAAATGGTTATAAAAAAACGAGTTTTGATATGGCCATTATAACGGCATAAAAAGGTGCTTAGAAACGTTTGTAAAAACCGGGTTTTGAAAATCGTCATTACGACAGCCTAGAAAGGCGTGTTGAAATGATTGTAGAAAACCGGATTTGAAAATCGTCATTACGACGGCCTAGAAAGGCATGTTGAAATGGTTATAAAAAACCGGGTTTGAAAATCGTCATTACGACGGCCTAGAAAGGCGTGTTGAAATGGTTATGAAAACCGGGTTTGAAAATTGTCATTATGACGGCCTAGAAAGGCGTGTTGAAATGGTTATAAAAAACCGGGTTTGAAAATTGTCATTATGACGGCCTAGAAAGGCGTGTTGAAATGGTTATAAAAACCGGGTTTTGAAAATCGTCATTACGACGGCCTAGAAAGGCGTGTTGAAATGGTTATAAAAACCAGGTTTGAAAATCGTCATTACGACGGCCTAGAAAGGCGTGCAACGGTCGGCAAAAGACCGAGGTTTGAAATGCCCATTATAACGGCGCAAAAAGGTGTTTTTGAAAGTTTGAAAATGACACGGAAGGACTTATGATCAATTAGCACATAAGCACTCACAGTTTCATTATATTATGCATAATGCTGACACGGGTTTTGGCTTAAAAGGGTGGGTTACACACCAAGCAATCAAACCCCGATTTGCGAGAGGGATACCAATCCAAACAAAATGTGTAAGGAGGGTGCCCTAGCCTCGTGCTCGAAAGTGATGAAAGGTCTTTGACGAAACAGAAATGTGTAACGTCAACGGTATGCTTGACTCAATCGGGATTCGAGACGCGGGGATGAGAAAACTTACGCCGACGAGACGAGCCAATTGGTCGAAAAAGGTTAGGTTGTGGGCCCGGACAAGGAAACCGACTTATGACCGTAATATCAATTAATGCACTTTAACCACGACCTCGTTCGAGTTTCACCTCTAAGGATCACAAAGACACAAGTGTCCTAGTTTTCCCCAGCGGAGTCGCCAAACTGTGGACATGGGCCACATGCACGCCTAGCCAATCTGTGGACATGCAGAGGTCTCTTGAAAGCCACGCTCGGCGGCGTAAAAATGCTTTCGACCGGATCGTTTTAGATCGGTCGGTTTCATCTCGGTAAAGGTCTCGAAACGATTAGAGATGTTCAGAGTCGCCACCAAGCATTTATGGGATGCCTGGAACCCGTTCGAATCCACTTTATACCTAGGTCAACTAAGGCAAAAAGCGGTGTTTGACATAGGTACTAAAGATAAGAACTCGTCCCCCTTTTAGCATTCTATGCCTAAAATGACTCTCGTGCGCCCTGGATAAGGCCATCCACTATCCAAAGGTTCTGAGTATGGGGTGAGGGTACGTATTGGGAAGCCCTTTAATCGGACACCCAATCCCGCCTGCGTTAGCGGCCTCTACTGATCGATCGTGGTTGTTTAAGTGCAAAAGTTGATAGAACGGTGAAAATGCATGAATGCACATCCAAAAGTTTTAACCTAACATGTGAGCTTTCTAAGTCGGTTTGTTAATCCAAATATCAAGCATAAGATGTGAAATTGGATTTATGGTTGATTTGCATGTGAGAACGGAAATTAAACATCCATTTACCAAGTTCGGATTATGATGCTTAACACGATTCATTTATTTGAAAAAGGATGTTAAATGACAAACTGTAAAAACGTAACTTTGTCAATCTGATTCGTCATGTATTCAGATTAACCGTAATCGGGATCGTCCTAGACAAGTGCTAAAAACGAGGCAGAACAGCGCTAGGCAGGCCTGTTAAGGCGCGAGCCTATTGGCGAGGTAAGGGGCTCTGCCCAAGTTTTGAAATATGAAAGTAGAGGGCCTCTTGGGGCGCGAGCCATGGGGCGACCCAAGGGGGCGTCTCTTGGTTTTTGAAAAGGTTGTTTAAACCGTATTTGTGATTAAATAATCTGCAGGTATTGTTTGCATGACTCGCAATAATTACTATTATGTTAGTAATATTCGTTGTCGGATTTGCATGTTTGAAAAGCATAATAAAATGTGTAAAAGGAAAATGTTTGATTTGAACTAATTATGTTAAGTTCAATTATTTGTAATTAGTCAAGTTTGTCATCGTACTCGGATTAAACCGACATGGTATAAAGAACCAAGGATGATTATGAATTATGACTAATATGTTTACAAATGTAAACAAATGAGAAAGATGCTAAATAAAAGAAAAGGGTGTTAAAATACCCATTAAAATGTAATTAACCAAATATATCACCGAGTCACGGAATAAACCGCCATGGTATAAAGAACCAAGGATGATTTTTATAATGGTCAAAATATGTTCATCATAAAAATGAATTAAAATGGTAAATAAAAGAATAGAAATTCCTTTAAAATGTAATTAACCAATTAATATCACCGAGTCACGGATTTAACCGTCATAGTATATGGAACCAAGAGTGATTATGATTTATGGTTAAAAGGTTTGTTATAGAAATGGTTTGAAACATTCGAAATGGCAAAAACCGTAAAAGCAAAGAAGTAAAAATAAAAGAAAGTGTTGAAGGAAAGACGAACTCAAACACGTTGGAGTTTGACCTGGGCACCCCATTGAGGCGCGAGCCACCTTGCACATTAAGGGGCTTCTGCCTCAGGCCAAAACTCAGTTTTGGCTCGTCTAACCTATATTTGAATCGTGTTATGCATTGTTCATGCTTATAGACTCATAAAAACAGTAAATACATGAAATAAAGTGAGTTGTTTACACCCTCAAACTTACGTGTATGATGTTTGCGACATAGATGACTTTAGAGACAAGTTTTCTCGTAGCGAATACTCACGATCAAGAAGTTTAAAAAGAGTGCCTTAAAAAAGAATTTTGTTTTGAAAATGAGTTGAAAATATGTTAATTAAAACATGTTGATTAATGTTGAGTTGGTCGAATGGGTCGGTCGAATGCACGGCGACGGTACCAAACAATATGTGTAAGGCTTGTGTTTACGATCGGTAGGTCGTAAACACGTGTCGATTTTGTGACTTAGGAAGTCGAGTATAGAAGTTTAAGGGAGATGTGAGGAGGCAGACTCTCGCGTGAATATTATTGTGTGTGATGGTGGGTATTTATAGAGAAATGTGGGATGGTAGGTCGGTTAAGTTTGCGTGGAAGCTAAGCAGACACCCCATTGAGGCGCGAGCTACCCCGTGATTCAATGGGGTGTACTGTCCCTTTCGCAAATTTGGATTTTGTATTTGTTCTAACCAATATTTTGTTGGTTGTGATTTGTGGCCTTTGAGGTTTGCTTAGCCGTGTAAGCTTCCTCTTAGGTGATATTTGGGGTAGGTATTTTGTGTCTTTGACTCGGGTTTGACCCGTGTGAGTCGGGATTTGAATTTCGAGTCAGTTTTTGGCTCGGTGTCAGTTTTGACTCTAATTAGGGTCATTTTAATGGAAATGACATGATCAAGACATTCATGGCATTATTTTTGACATTCGAGATTTGGGTTGACTCGGGTTGACTCAGGTTGACTCGAGTTGCGGGTTTCTGAGTCAGTTTTGGGTCCGAAGGCGGTTTTAACTCTAAATAGAGTTATTTTAATGGAAATGACATGATAAAGACATTCATGGCATTATTTTTGACATTCGAGATTTGGGTTGAATCGGGTTGACTCGAGTTGTCGGTTTTGGGTCCGAAGACGGTTTTAACTCTAAATAGTGTTATTTTAATGCAAATGAAGTTAGAAAACTTTTGAAATCATTTTTCATATCCGAGTAGTGCATTAAACAGTCTCATATATAGCCAATCCACGCACGCATATCAAAAACACGTTATAGTCCGATCATCATCGGATGGTTTTTGGAAGGTGCAGATACTGGGTATCTACAGACTGACGCAACATTGACTTAGATTTGACGCGACACAGGGGATGACCTTGACAGACTTTCCCTACGTATGCGCAACCCCTAGCCAAGTGTGGGTGACAACGCGTATCTGTTCCAAAGGTAGAATAATTGCAAGAATGATGAAGGCATATAAAGGCAAGGCATGAGCCATGGATCATCTGTCTACTAGGACTTCTTTCACCACCGTTTGCTGTAAAAGAGACCCCTCTTGAGGCACGATAACTTGGAGAATTGATCTAAGATCTTTGTCATTGTCCGAACCGAGTACTAGCTAGGCTAAAATTAGAGAGGAGAATAAAAGAAGGGTGGCATCTCGGAAAATAAGCCCCTAGGATGAGAAGATGACTCTAGAATTTGGTAAAAAAGGAGACTGGGCAACAAAAAGGAGCCCCCAGTAAAGAGGTGTTGGTTGTGTAAGGGATGTTAATTGAGGCTGGAAGGTTGGAATAGAGGTTGAAAGTTGATGGTTGAGGTGGTTGAAAGTTGTGATGGTTGTATCCTTGAGGTCTGCCTACGTATTCACGTGAAGTGAAATCAAACCAGATCGTAGTTCTGAGGTTCGGTTAATTTTGTTTGGGTGTTGTGGTTGTATCCTTCTTGTGTAAGAAAAGACTGCCTACGTATCCACTTGAAAAGGTGAAATCAAACCATGCTCGTAGTTCAAGTGTGTGCCTAAGCTATATTGTTAGGACCTTAAAGTGCAGGGGTCACAAGGGTAATATTCCTTCGGTGACTCGAAGAATCGATTTGAGATAACTCCCTCTGTTCATAGACCAAAGAGGTATAATTAAGTTTGTAAAAAGAAATTTCCTTGTCGTGTGAGCACATTTAGTGGACCCTATGGATGATATGGGTATGTCCTATTCTAGCTAGCAAAGTATTTGAAGACTCCGTGTATGGGTCAAGGTGAAACTGGATTGGATATTTGGAATGTGGAGCTTGGACATAAGAGGCTTTGATGAACAAATCTCTGGAGCTTGATCTTGTGGAGTTAAGGCTTTATGGGGCTATGACTTGTAATGTGGCTTGGAAATGGAGTCTCTTGGCTTGGTGTAGCCTGAGCACATAAAGGTAGGTTAAAATGACGTGGGATCAACTTTCCATGTCTTGGCCCTAAAGGATGGGTATATTTGACAAGTTTGAGAGGATTCTCAAAATTCCTAACTATCTCCCTGGTAATGGTCTCGAGAAGGACTTAGGGTGTGCGATGTGTGAAAGGCTAAGTGGGTTGCTAGCTAACCATCTTTATTGATTTCTTGATTCTATATAGACTTCATCATTATTCCGCTCAATATTGTTCTTGATTCAGACTCAGATTCATGGTCTAGAATATATCTCGGCTTTTGCTAAGATACTTGATTCGGTTTTTGAGGATAACTTTAACTTTGGATATTGACGTGCTTGATTGAACCTCTTCTTTTGACTCTTTTTGTGTTGGATTATGGGCATAATTGTGGCCTTGGATATTGACCTCAGTTTCTCTTGATTGAGCCTTTTGTCTTTGATCATGGCTCGTATCGTCTTGGATGGACTTGGGTCAGACTAGCACCTTTTGATGTGGAACGGGTTGGTCTTTTAGTAACACGGGTTGTTTATTGTAGGGAATGAGCTTGCCTTCCGTCATTGATTGTTACCAAGGGAGACGGTCTGGATTCGTCCTAGAATCTCTTGAGATAGGCTCGTCCTAAACTGAGGTTATAACAAGGTTTCTATTGCCAGACATGGAATAGGTAAGATATTGGACACGGAGTTTCGGGTCCTCTACAACTTGTAATGGAACATCATATAAGTGCACTCACATTGACTGACACGTGTTGTTCGTTTTAAAAAATGCCTCAAATCAATTCTTGTTGTCACAGTAAATGGTAAATGAAGAGATAGGATAGAATATGTGGAGTGAAAATTGTATTTTTATTGAAATGGATAATGAATGTATTTAACATAGACTCGAGAAGACATGTTACTCGTGGGACAGTCCCCAGGTTGTCACTAGGAATGAAAATGGACACGAAGAAAGATACTAGAACAATTGGGGAAAGAAAGCCTAAGACTCGGACTCGGACCCGGACTTTGACTCGATCTTAGATCTAGACTCGTAATCATCGGCCCATGCTTGAACATTTTCTCTTCCAGCAACTGGCTTCGACATCCAGCTTTAAGCATTCATCCATTTGAATACCTCGTCCTCATCATTGGGAATACTAGAAGGGTAAAGACTTAAGAGACCTTCCTGTCTTTGAAGAGTAAGACACCCATGAGGGTCATTCTGTTCTCTTAACGGATCGAGGGTCGATAAAGATATCTTGCCGTGATCGAACATATAGTGGATGGTATATTTGAGTTTGGAGCATTCTTCAGTGTCGTGTCCATTACCCCTATGGAATAAGCAATATTGAGAACCGTCCCAGAAGCGACCTCTCCTCTCGTACTTAGGGTCTGGGGTTGGACCGATTGGTTGGATCAGTCCTTTGGCAAAGAGTCTTTTAAAGGCTATCGTATAAGGCATGCCTAAATTGGAGTATGACCTTGAATGCCGAGTTCCTCTTTCTGGTGAAGGTTCTATAACCTTTATGTCGGTAATGTAGATTGTTTGATTGTTGGGTGTAGATGTGGACGGTGAGCCTTTTTGAATGACTTCATTGATACGAACAATCTCTGCCGATAAGTTTTCGACGGTTTTGATGCCACCTTTCAAATAAGAGGTGTAAACTGGGTGTAGACAGTCAATAACGTCCTCAACCAATATCGCCTCCTTCGACTGGTCGGGTATTTATGAAACTATTTTTATTCTTTTCACCAAATGATTGGTGGATCGTTCGTCTTTTTCATCATCTGCGATATTGAACTCCCTATAAGACCGCTTAACTTCTGTACCCAAACATTTTAGGAATGAGACAGAAATCCTACCATCCTCGATCCCATCTTGTATGACATGCTTGAGCTTATAACAATTTTCGGTGCCATGCCCCCTACCCCTATGGTATTGACAATATGAATTGCCATCCCACAATTTAGATTTCTTTTCTGGATCTGGTGTAGGCCCTATTGGTTGAAGGAGACCTAGAGATGATAATTTATTCAAGGCTAGGGCATAAGGTATTCCTAGATTCGTGAATGACCTGGGCAAGTTGTTTAATTTATTTGACGACGGCTCCATGAGGCCGCCATTGTTGATTTTGATTCCCGGATGAGAAGAACTAAGAATAGATTGTCCACTTGTTGCTTTCTCCTTAGTACTGTCAAGTTGAGGGTTTGTCTGGATATTTTTCATCTTGAGAGGTTGGGCATCAAGCTTCTTACTCATTTCGGCGAACTGGTTTTCTATGTTGGAAAGCCGAGAGTTTAGGCTATCAATAGCTCCCTCTATTTTGGAAAATTTGTTGTTGAAGGCAATGGAAAGCATGAACATTCCACTTTGGATATCGTCATCTTCAAGCACGTTGACATCTCCGTTGTCATAAGGATCGAGGAGATAAGAACAGTCTAAAGATGATTCTTCATCATGTTTAATGATATTAGACCCAAGATGGTCGATTTTCTTGGATTTCCCGACAGAAGGTGGCTTAGGAAGCTTGCCCTCTTCGATCATATCTTGGATGGTGTGTTTCAAGAGAAAACACTCTTCAATATCATGGCCTCTTCCTTGGTGATATAAGCAGTATTTGTTGCCCCTCCAGAGGTTCACCTATTTCTCTAAAGGTGGATCCGGAGTCGGCCCTATTGGATGCAGCTTGCCTTGGGCAGAGAGTCTCTTCAAAGCATCGACATAAGACATACCTAAATCAGAAAGCACCCTTTGATACCTCCCAGGTTTCCTTTCAGCTGTTTTCGGCTTTCTAGGACGATGGTTATTGCAAGAGGTAAGCTTTGGACGACCTAGACTAGAGGTTTCTTTAGGTGGCGTGTTCTTTTCCACCATCCCATTTTCAAGGGTGAGGACGCGAATGCTCAAATTTTCCACTGTAGCTTGAACTCGCAGGACCATGGCATAAACGTCTTGAAGAGACACGGTGATTGTGGCTTGAACTCCTTCGTGACCTTGCTGACTGACGGAACTTGCCGGATTCCTACTTAACAGAAATGACGCGCATTACAACTCGATTCGACATGGGATCGCGCATACTAAGGCAACAAACAAAGGAAGGGATAAGATGACAAATCTAGACTTGACTTGTGAATTCATGAAATGTCGTGAGCGACTTCTCGTGTTTGAATTCACGGTGCTTGAATTTAATTTAGACTCGAGTGTTGACTTTGACAGAGTGACCCTTATATGATTGACCTTATTGACGGGATTGATGACACGTGTTGATTCTAATTTGTGTGTTTAAGACAGACTTGACTCGAGGTTCGGGTATGTGTGTCCCGAACGTGTCATTAGGAAAATTCAAGAAACGGATATTGGAATGACTCGATGTGTTAGCCTCGAGTGTGTGAGTCGAGGTGTGGAAATGTTTAGATCCTAACTGAAATGGGGTAGGGGGTCCAAAATGACGGCGTGACGTCTTAGGACTTGACTCGAATTTTGAAAAGACCCAAAAATGTAAAGGAAAACGGGTTTATGACTTGACAGAGTTCCGACTAGGACAGAGTCGGTTTGAATTTTGACTCTAACTTAGCCCAATTGAATTTACATACTTACAATTACACGATTTGAAAATATTTTGGTTTAAAATGCTTTTTGGTCTTTTATTTTTTTTTGCTTTTTTTTTCGTTTTTTTTTTGGACATTTTTTAACGTTTTTTTTGTTTTTTTTTGTTTGGTTTTGACTCGACATTTGGACAGAGTTTTGACTGGTTTTGCGCTAATATTGGGCCTTGTTTCGAAAACTTTACATTTTGAAAGAGATTTTGATTTTTAGAAAAATCGTCATGGTTTTGCTTAGAAATGGTGATCACATATGGTACAAGAATTTATACAGGCATTATAACGGGATGCTGAGTGCATTTAGAAGGGTTTTGGTTTTAAAGGGTGGGTTGCCATACCGAACAATCAAACCCGAGGTCTGTGGAGAGGCTCGTACCAAACAAGAGTAAGGCCGATTCCTAGTCCATTTCTTCAAGTAGTGAAAGTCCTTGATACAAATAAGAGTAAGTACCATGGTATGGATGACGTCAATCGTTATCCATCCTTAGGCCCAAATAAGAATTAGGACCGTTTAGACGGGACGATTGGTCGAATGGGTTGGGTTGGGCCTAGGAAGGCCGAATGAAACGATCTAGGAAGACCGAGTTATGAAAACCGACAATTGTCTTGTACAAACTATTCCCTAACCTTGTTCATGTTTCACCCTTTTGGCTACACATAAGTGTATTATCCCCAGCGGAGTCGCCAAACTATGGACGCGGGCCCACGAGGGCGAAAAGCGAAGCAAGCTTTCCTTTGTAGCATTTGTGGAGTCGCCACCAATTTATTGTGGAAAATTGGAAACCGTTCGAATACCTCGTGCCATGTCAAGACACAAAGTAGTGACACGAACACCAAGAACTCGTTACCCTTAGCATTCTATGTCTAGAATGACTCTCGTGGATGCCAATGAACACGGATGTTCACAGAGATCTGGAGTAAGGGGTGAGGGTACATATTAGGAAGCTCTTTTGATCGAACACCTAATCCTGCCCGCCTCGGTAGCGGCCTCTACTAATGATTAGGGAAATTGTCTATACTCGATATGCTGTCGATTTATATGCATGCAATGCAACAAACAAATAGATTAATCCTAGTATGTGAGAAATAATACTAAGTCGGTGAACACGTATTTAGCATGCAACTGAGTCGAAGTAGGGATTTAATGTCGATTACATGTGAGAGCATACAAACAATAAATAACAAAGAAATACAATAAAAATACAATAAAGAAAATTACAATAATTACATTGGATTAATTGATTTACGTCGAAAATACATTTAAAACAGATGGTTTGAGAAAAGAAAAGAAAAACAAATTAACGAATAGATTAGCAGCGATATTATAAATAATAGTTAATTAATACATAATTAATAAAGTAGAAAAAGGCAGAAACGGGAGTTCAGAGACAGAATTCAACCTGGAACATGCGCAACAGAGCTGCGTCCTTTGGAAGAGGCGCAACAGTTGCTGCGTCTGTTCCTGACCTGAATTCTGGCTGTGAAGCCGGAATTGCATGTTGTTAATGTTAATTGGTGATTTAACGGTTGATTATTATTTGACTCGGATAGAAGTGGTTTAGCAGGTTATTTACATATGAATTGGTCATAAAAACAATAAAAGACGGGTGAAATTAATTGGAACAAATTAAACGCTAATTACAAGATTAATGATACAAATTAACAAACTAATCAAACTAATTAGGTTAAACAGGTGATTAACCAAGACACAATGATGATGACGATAAATAACAGATACAAATCTACCTACGATGGATTCCAGAGACTCAATATTGATGAATCGAACCTCTAAAACCCGGATTGATTTTAATGACGAAACCCGCAAATATGAATTATGAGGGATTTAAGTCGGGATTTTAATGATAAATTATTAATAAGATTATATGCTAAAATTATCATACGAATGAAATAAGAACAAGCAAAGACGAAAAAAGAAAGCACAAACGAAAATAACAGAAGACGAAGGAAGAAGAAGGAGAGCAGGAACTGCGGCAGCTTCAGGAAGAGGCGCAGCAAGTGCCGCGTCCCTTCGAAGAGGCGCAACAATTGTTGCGCTCCTTCTCGACGTCTGTCTCCCATTAATCCGTGAAAAGGGTTTGAATAAAGGTTTTTCAAACGGTTTTAAACATATTTTCGACATAAACCTTACAATAATGATTACAAAAATAAAGTACAATAATTGAAGATGGGATTTACACCCTCAAACATACATGTTTGACGAAACGAGATGAACTAAGTTAACGTTTAGTGATGCTCGACTCGAATGTACGACGAAAGTGCCCTCTAAGAGGATAACAAATAAGATTGATTAAAGTTGATTGATGTGGAGTTGGTCAAATTGGTCGGTCATGCAAAACGAGGCTGATACTCAGAAGGATCAGAGCTTACGTGGTCGAAAGTTCAAGCACGTAGACGCCAAAAAGTAAGAACGTGGTCTTAGAATGCAAAGGGAGAAGAGAAGGGCGGACACTTGCGTGAGAAATATGTGAGACCAAAGGTCTCTATTTATACTAATCACGGAATTAGGGTTTGGGAAAGGAGATAAAGATCCGGAAACAACTGACTTAGGTTAAACACGGAAACTTGGACAAAAGAAAACATTGAGGAAAAGGCGCAGCAGGTGCTGCGTCCCTTGGAAGAGGCGCAACACTTGCTGCGTCCTTTCCTCAGCGGGTTCCTCCTGCGCAAGAAAGCGCGTTTGACAGCCTGTCGTATTTTAGGCATAACTTTCTCTACAAGACTCGGATTAAGGTGATTTCGGTGGCGTTGGAAAGCTAAGAAAGAGATCTATAACTTTCTATGAAATAGGCCTGACCCAAAAAAGTCGTTATGACCTCGTAAAACGGGCCCAAAAGGTCGGGTTATCATTTTAGCTAAATTAAATGCACATTTTGTAATGTAAACTTTTAGTTTAGCCTAATGAAGTGACATGGGGCTCAAAATGAGAATAATCATGACATTTTATGACATCCTAACCTTAGGTAAACAAGCACATTGCTTTGACTCGGAATTTGAGGGTTTTTAGGAAATGAAGACGGTTTTTGACCCGGACTCCAAATGAACTCTAATTACTGCCAAAACGACCGTAATGACACCTAGATGACAACCATGAGGTAGACACAAGTATTTGAGCTATCACTTGACGATAAACTTACGAACTGTCATAAATCGTTTCGTGTACCAAACATGCGGCCCAATCATCACCGGGTGGCTTGCAGGAGGTGCAGAAATGAGGTATCTACACTATCGACTATTTTACTAAATGGGTCGAAGCGGCATCTTACACTAGTCTCACAGCCAAAAACGTGGCAAAGTTCATACAAACCAATATCATCTGCCGATATGGTTGCCCACATGAGATCATCAGTGACAATGGATCCCATTTCCAGGCTGAGACTGAGCAATTACTGGCCAAATACAAGATCAAACACCACCATTCCTCGCCTTACAGACCTCAAACTAACAACACGGTAGAGGCAGCTAACAAGAATGTCGTCACTATCCTCAAGAAAATGATCGACAATTATCGCGATTGGCCCAGCAAAATACCATTCGCTTTGTGAGGTTATCACACATCAGTTAGAACGCCCACTGGGGCTACTCCTTTCTACTTGACATACGGCATGGAAGCTATACAACCAGTTGAACTAGAAATCCCATCCCTACGCATTCTGCTCGAAAGTCAAATTCCAGAAGTTGATTGGAAAAGGGACAGATATGAAGAACTCATCCTCTTGGATGAACGAAGATTGCGCGCATTGCATAATGTGCAAACCTATCAGGGACGTATCAAACGATCCTTCAATAAACAGGTTAAGCCCAGTAACATCAAAGAAGGAGACTTAGTCCTCAAATCAGTTAGAGCTCTCCTACCTGTCCATCCACGGGAAAGTTTAAACCCAACTGGGCGGGACCATTTTTAGTCAAATCCATACTCTCGGGGGGTGCGGTTAAAATTACAGATCTAGATGGGAATGAATTCGCTAACCCAACCAACCTTGATCAACTGAAACGATATTATGCCTAGTGTAGGACAAGACACACGCCTCGCGTAACACCTACGTGTCGCTCTTGTGACACGTAATAACAATGTCCCTTGGCCCGCTGAAATAAAACTCATGCCATTCTGCTCTTGCATTTTTACAATTCGTCATCCTCATATCATCAAATAAATTGAGTTGTATTTTAAGAGTAAGTACATCTCATGCTTATTTTCTAGTTCACTACAAGCTCTTACTTAGAACAATTATTATTTTACATTTACTCGAACTACGCACAAGGGTTTGATTTCATTTTTTTTTTAAAATGAATACGTAGGCAATCTTTTACAGGATACAACCCACTATTTTAAATGTAAATAGAAAAACATTTGCATTTGCATTTGAAATTCGACAAGAATAATAAAAGGAAAATCACAATAGTTTCATAACTAATAAATCTTTATTCATTTGTTCCATAAATAATAATAATATGCCACATAATACAAAATGCTGAAAAATAAATGCTAGGCTAAGATTCTAAAAACCCCGCCATTTATTACAAATAATAATAATAATAATAAATAGTACTACGACTAAGGCTACTCTTACATCTTTCCTTTGCCTTTGTCATTTCTATCGTACTTCTTGTCTCGACCACGAGCCGGGCGCTCTTGTGCTATCTCTGACCTAATAACCAAAGGTCTCGCTCGCGGTCTAGCCTTACCCTTTCGATCCACCACCATCTCTGCAACAGGAGCGGTCTTCGGTTTCTTCGATAGACAAACGACTCGGAATCCGGCCTCTTCCTCCTCTTCAGTCAAGTATTTGTGGTTCTCCTTTGCTACTTCGCGAATCTTGTAGTCAACAGGCTCGTGGTTCCTCAGTTTCTTACGCTCTTCAGGAGTGCCAGCTTTCCTCCATTGCAAGTATGAATCAGATACCCATAAGGAGCCAACTGGAGAAAGTATGAACAACATGTTCCTTTGAGCCCACTCGAGGGCCCACTCTCGATGAATATCTGTAGTATGTGCCAATGCAGTCTGAGGAACTGTGTCAAGCTTAGGGATCTTCTGCTTAAGGCCCACTTGCCTCATCAATCTCTCCGGGAAGATGGAGATCATGAATTCCATGCCAGGGATACGAACTAACCGACTCGGATCTAAAGATGAAACTCCGGTAACTGACCTGAGATGCCACCATGGCACAATCCATCGGATTAAGGGACCTCCTTCATTCTTCAACTTGTTCTCCCAATAGTTGCAAACCCGAGTGAAGTACACCATGTAGAGCCTGGTTCTCATTGCTGTTGACCGAGCATGATATCCTGGCACATTAACTGGGGGCTCGATCAACCGCAGACGCTCCATAAGCCAAACCTGCAAAGAAGACGAGAATTAATGCCCATATGGTCAACAAAAAAACGGAAAAAAAAAATCCGGTTGGCACATGTACAAAAAAAAAGAAAGTGGGTTATTACCTGCAAAATAATAGGACTTCCCAAGTAAGGAAGCTCGCGGTTGGCTTTTCTGTTGTCCAGCCCCAGAATGATCCCTCCTAAACAAAAGTATGTTGGGCTCTTGCGCAGCTCCATTTGTTCCACTAAACTCAAGAAACGAGGATCACCTCTCATCTCCTTGTCAACATGCCCTTGACGGACATAACAGTGAAGTAGACAAAACCCGAACGCCCTGCGTCTCGCAACATAAGAAATATAAGGGTCTTCCCTGCTTATGAATCAGTCAATGAAATCCAGCATACAGACTCCTTTTGAGGTCACAAGACGGTCAACCTCAGCCTTAGTCAGTCCCAACAAGTCTCTAAATTTACCCTTATACCCTTGAGAGCTAAAAGGTATAGCGGGTGCATTTTATGGATCCCATCCTCCAATATAAGCTATTTCCTCCGGGAAAGGACAAATATCGTTTCCAGGAAGGGCGAATACGTGGAAATTTGGATCCCAATATTCAAGACAAGCATCCAAGAAAGGTTTCACAATTTTCACCAATTTGAGACTCAAGATCGATCCCAAATTAAATGCACCCATGTCGTGCTTCTCGACATTTGTGAACTCGTTCGTCCATTCCTTGAGATAGTTTTCAAAGGCATCCATAATTTGGAATTTTTTTATGAAGATAGGAGAGTTTTTATGAGATAGACGAAAGAAAGATGGAGGAATTATGAGAGTAAAAGCTTCCCCGACGTCTCTATTTATACTAAAAGTTGTTTCTAATTTGTCGGGATCGACCGGTGGGGAAGTGGCGCAAAGACTGCTTGCGCCTCTTCGAAGAGTCGCAGCTCTTGCTGCGCCTCTTCCCCAGGCTGATTTCCGTGATTTTCAGCTTTGGATCTTTCCTAATTTATTTTGACTATAATTTCTTATTCCTATAGGTTATTATTTTGGCAATTCCGTCAAAATTACCAAATTTTATGTTTCCTAATTTTCCGGGCACGCTTTTCGAGACAACATCGACATTCTCGCCAAACGAGCACACTTACCCATTTCATTTTATTTTCTTTTTTAGGGGAATCATTTCACTCCTTATTTCACATTTTATTTCAAACTTATACATTTCTTTTTATGTTTTTTTAGGGGGTAGCCCTCCCTACCGTCCGGTCATTTTTAACCCATGTTTGGGCACCTTTATGTCATTTTCGCTCATTTATTGTCAATTTTTCGCATTTTCAGGTCATTTTGCTCATCTACGGGCACTTTTTGCTTTCTTTTCTCATTTTGCGCTAATTTAAGTCACGTGTATATTATATGTTTTAACGTGTAAATTCTGTGTAAATTTCAGCAGCATGACGGCATAAACCGTCATCTACCAAAACCTGTTTTGTAAGCTAACCTGCAGGAACAACAAACAACCAGCAGTAAAGGCACTCAGGCCATTATATACACAACCAAAAATGCAATATATACATCAAACTGGGGGCTCTCGCCCAAAACAGGTCCGAAAAATCCAAAACAAAGGTCCAAAATATACAAGTATATACAAGACAACAAAAGAAAGGGAAAAGCAGCTACTTCTGGTCGCCACTTAGCTCGGCTACGGTCGCCTCGAGGGCAGCGATCTCAGCGTCACTGACCTCCAACTCCCTCAACAGGCGAGTTGTCTCCTCCTGGGACTGCGCCAGCTCACGCTCCCTCTGCAAGTGATAAAGAAATGCCTCATTTCAATCATTTCATTTCAAACAAATGGGAGAAATTGCAACGAAATTAAAAATAAAGAGAATGAGAGGTTCATACCTGTCGTCCTCGGCCACCCGCAAGCGCCTCGATGGCAGTGGCCCGCAGCCGGTTGACCATCCTCCACAACGCCACATGCTGAGACGGCGCCACCTGCAGTTCAATAAACAAAAGGCTTTCAATAGTGAACGAATACATTCTTATGCAATAAAAACAGCGAAAAACAGCCAAAGCTGGGAGCTTACCCTCCTCACTAGGTGCTGCCACTCCTCTAGGCCAGCATCCGTCACCTCCTCGCCGAAGTCGCGGATCTCGGAGATAGTCGTCATTCCCGCCGCGTCGGTGTACTCAAGGGTCTCTGGATACGTTGGGGGCTCGACACCTGCCACCTCGATCTCCTGCAAAGTTCAAACGAATTCTTTATTCGACAATCATTCGTCAGTTTGTCAAATCAAGTCAAAAAAGGAAGGAAAAATACTCGCCACGATCAGCTAGTACGCCAGCCTCTGTCGAACAAACAAAGAGTACTCCTCACCAGGAAGGAGAAGAGAATCACCGCCAACGTCCGCCAAGTCAGCCTCTCTCTCAGCATCAGAGAGCTCCCTAAATATGGTCCGTGGAGGATCCATGGGAACCGTGAAAGCGTCACGAGAGCACACTGGTCCCATGGACGTCCTCTGTAGCAACCAACTCGAACTCCTGGGTCGAAGGACCTCAGCCATGAAGGCCGAAGCGTCGGGGTAGTCCACCCAAGGTCTGGGCACCCACTAAAACAAGCAAACGAAGGGTCATTCCTATAATCGGCTCTAAGCGGGAAAGGGGTCATTCTTATGATCACTTCTAAAAGCAATAAATATAAATAAAGGAAAAGTGATTGAAGATACATACGTCACTCAACTTCAGGGCATTCACGCCCCGTCGACAAACGTCGTAAGAAGAACGCTGACACTTCCTACGACACACCACCCAGTCCCTCACAACTAGGTACGCCCTCGGCTCCGGCTTTGTCCTCTTGGGCGCGAAGTCCGGAAAGTAGGAGTACACCCACGCTTGCAAAACAAGAAAAATCGATAATGATCTTTCACAATTCGATAACAGTGAAGAAGTAATGATCTTTCATGATATGCAATAAAGGTTCATACCTCCAACAACAGTCCATGACCGACAGTAGCAGGAGAAGTCCCCTTCTCCATCAGCTCAGGACGAACCATGGCCCTCATGTAGTGAGTGAGGACCGCAAAGCCAGGAGTGACCCAGTCCCACCGACCCAGGTCACTCAAGTCAGAAAAGAATGGAAGAAGCTTCGTCGACAGCCTATCCCCCTTGTCTCCGAGGTAAAGCTAAGACAAGAACCACTAGAGCCACAGACGAGCTCTCTGCTCCGCAGTACAAGCAGGAAGAGCCACCGTTCTCCCATCCATTATCACCGTCGCCGGGGTCCTACCCGCAAAGTAGTCCTTGACGTAAGTGCTCGGCACTAACTCGGGAACGCTGACAGCACCCTCTACCAGGTTCCATCCAATCAGCCTCCTCGCCTCGGTCGAGTCCACTCTCATGGTCGTCAACGGCCACACCACAGCCTCCTCTGCACACGGCAGCCCGGAGATCATGCCGTAGTCCTCCAGAGTGACCCCGACCTCTCCAAAAGGCATGTGAAAGGTCGAGGTCGTGTCCCAGTACCGATCAAGGAAAGCTCGGTTCATGCAAAGGTTAGCCCGAAGCTTCCTTTCCTTGATCGCCCTCCACGCTCCCACCAAAGCTCCGAAGGCTCCAAGCTCGATGATGGCCTTCTCCTCCTCCGCCAAAGCTCCGTAGGCCTCCATCATCATCGTATAGCCGGAAAAGGACCTCATGTTTCCGGCCTCCTGTATCCATTCGACGCAAAGCTATCTTTAGCACAAAGCAAAAGGGAAATGAAACGACAAGTGAAAAAGGAAAGGTGATAGGAAATGACAAGTTCACAGCTTACCAAGCTCCTCATCATCCTGTAAGACAGGTGGCTCTCTGCTGCCCAAATGAGATGTCGACTATCCCATTTCTCAGCCCATTCAGGTGCCCCCGCTAGCTGGCAACCACCTCGTCCGACGTTGGCCCGCCTCGGGACCTCCTCGACGACCTCCTCGAAAACCTCCTCGACCACCTCCTCAAGAACGAGAGAAGGGTCAAAGTCGATATCCATGTTCATGGGAGCCCTCCCCAATGTAGAAGCAATGTCACCTGCAAGATTAAAGTAAATAGGCCGCGTCAAATGACGACAAGCCTCGGTGAGGTTTGTTTTAAGCCTTTTGAGCCCCGAAAATGGCCTTTTCTCGATATCTTTGGCCATGTCCTTCGAAACCCAACCGATCATGTTGTAAATTGGGTCAAATCAAGTCTAAGTTCAAGCCTAGTCACGGGTTTGAGTCGAAATTTCGGCAGCATTTCGTTATAATGGCGATTATGCCCTAGAAAAGTGTCCTGAAAAAGCCGTCACAAATCAAAAATCCGAAATGGTAGGAAGTTTACCCATTACACAAGGATTCTAAAAAGCAAATTTCATCAAAAATGGGCAATCCTAAGGCCATTTTTGAAGCGATTTCCGAAAGAGCTGAGAAACCGTCTCAATTTCACTCAAATGCTCAATACTTGACGAAAATTCAAAGAGAATACATGGTTATGTTCCTAACACTACCAATCATCCATTTATAATGTCAATTTTACAAGGCAAATCCATTTGGGGGAAAAGCCCCAAATTTTCGAAATAATTGGGTTGAGAACCCTAATTTTTTCGATCAAAATCAAGCAAATACAAATATTAAAGCAAGAATGAGATACATACCTCGATTAGTCATGATTAATGGAGTGATTTGATCAAATTTTGACGGAATTTGGTTGGAATTTGAGAGAGTTTTAATGAGAATTGTGTTTTGTTATTATGAATAAACACGACCTCTGTCGAGTTTTTACTAAGACAGGGACGAGCTTGGGAAAGGACGCAGCACTTGCTGCGCCTCTTCCAAGAGTCGCAGCTCTTGCTGCGCCTCTTCCCCAGATTTCCTTCAGCTCGATTTTCAAAAGTTCATTATAAGTTCGTTATTTGTGGGCCCATATTTGGCGCGCCTCTTTTCCAACATCATATATCATATATTTGGTCTATTGGGCATTTATTTTTGCCCGGACCCGTATTTTATCTTCAAGCAGACTGCGAGCCGTTGCGATATTTTATCTTCGAGCAGACTGCGAGCCATCGCAGTATTTTATCTTCAAGTAGACTGTGAGCCGTCATAGTATTTTATCTCCTAGCAAGGATCTTTCATCAGGACTTCGCTTACAGCAATGAGAGGATTTCCGACGGTGTTTCAACACGCCTCCATCAATACCTTATATTTTTCCCAGCGAGAGTTCATGACAGCCGATTGCACTTCTCGATAGATAGAGTTCGCTTGAGACCGACGCAAGCAGATCTCCCCCGCAGTTTCTACCGACGTCTTGTTGTCCTCAATATTATTCATTCCAAGAAAGAAGTCTCAGGTATGATTTCTTCTTATGGCTGGCAAGCCTCCTTACGTAGTCTAATGGACTTTAAACGACCCTCCCCGATAGTCGACAGACTCTAAAGTGTTCCCGACGACAAGTCCTTGGCTCAGACCCCTTGAGCCGCGTCGCGTCGCCATAGTCATCAGGTCGTAATCTTCGATTGACCTGATGGCTATACTTTGACTTTCGCCTTGTCCAAGCTTCAGTCAAAGTGTGGGGTCTGTAGATACCTCATTTCTGCACCTCCCGCCAAACACTCGGTGATGATTAGGCCGCATGTTTGGTATACGGAACGATTTATAACAGTTCGTAAGTTTATCGTCAAGTGATAGCTCAAATACTTGTGTCTACCCCTTGGTTGTCATCTACGTGCCATTACGGTTGTTTTAAAAGTAATTAGAGTTCATTTGGAGTTCGGGTCAAAAATCGCTTCATTTTCTAATAAAACGTTTAAAATGCCGAGTCAGAATGTCCTAAAATATTCCAGATATTTATTCCATAATTTAATTTTATATTTTTTGGCAAAATATATCCCGAAAATCTTATTTTAAGGAATAAGGAAGCTGAGATCTACCGCAATTCCATAAAAGAAACGCGAAAATCTTTCTTCCGCAGGAGGAAACCTCTGGGGAAATGACGCAGCACCTGCTGCGCCTCTTCCAAGGGTCGCAACAGCTGCTGCGTCTCTTCCCCAGCCCTTTTCTGCATATTTTCAGATCTTTTCGATATTTGTTTCCAAAGTTTTAGTCATTCCATAATTCCTCCGTGTGATTAGTATAAATAGGGACCTTAGTTCCTCATATTTCTCACACGAGTGTCCGCCCTTGTCTTCTCCCTTTGCATTCTAAGACCGTGCTCTAAGCTTATTGACATTTACGTGCTTGATCAATCGACCACGTAAGCTCGGATCCTTCTGAGTACCAGCCAAGTTTGCATGACCGACCAATTTGACCACTACACCTCAATTAATCAATCAATTTAATCTAAATCCTCTTAGGAGGGCACTTTCTTCATACATTCGAGTCGAGCAATCACTATACGTTAACTTAGTTAATTTCGTTTGGTCAAAATTGTAAGTCTGAGGGTGTAAATCCCATCTTTTATTATTATTTTATTTTTGTACCAATTAATATAAGATTTACGTCAAAACTATACTTAAAACCGATTTCTAAAACCCTTTTGTTAAACTGTTTTTACGGATTAACAGTAGGCAGACGTCGAGAAGAAACGCAGCAGCTGCTGCGCCTCTTCGAAGAGTCGCAGCATCTGCTGCGCCTCTTCCAGAGGCTTCCGCAGTTCCTGCTTTTCTTCCTCTTCCTCGCCTCTTTGTTAATTCGTTCCTTTTCCTTTGTTCTTTTTGTTTTCTTCTTATCCATTCGTATATAATAATTTTAATGCACATATTCATAAATATATCTCTTTCAATCGACTTAAATCCCTTATAATCAATATTTGCGGGTTTTCGTCATTAAATCAAACCCGGATTTTGGAGATTCGATTTGTTCATATTAAGTCTCCGGAAGTCGACCTTTGAACATATTTTCGTTGTTTATTTTCAGTTTGACACGCCTTTCAATTAATAAAGTTTAACCTAATTAATTTCTAATTAGGCTTATTGCGGTTTAATTCGTTTTTACCCCTTTTATGACGATTTCATATGTAAATAATGCATTAAATCACTTTCATTCGAGTCAAATATCGATAATCAACCATTAAATCCACCAACGAACATTAACAATTCGCAGTTCTGACTTCACAGCCAGAACTCACCTCAGGAACAGACGCAGTGACCACTGCGCCTCTTCCAAGAGACGCAGCATTGCTGCGCCTGTTCCAGGTTGAGTTCTGTCTCTGAACTTTCGTTCTTGCTTTGACCTAATTCTTTAATTACGTATTAATTGACTATTAATCGTAATATCACTCTAATCTGTCTGTATTTTCTATCCTATTTATTTTATCTTATTTTTCTCAAATTATCCATCTTAAATATATTTTTGACGTAAATCAATTAATCCATTGTAATTATTGTAATTTTTAATTATTGCATTTATTTATTTATTTATTGTATTGGATGATTTACTTGTTTTCATATAATTAACTCTAAACCCTAGTTCGACATAATTGTTTGCTAATTATATGTTCAACGACTTAGTATTAATTCACATGCTAGGATTAATCTGTGGATGTTGCATTGCATGCATATAATTGACAGCATATCGAGCACAAACGATTTCCCTAATCATTAGTAGAGGCCGCTATCGAGGCGGGCGGGATTAGGTGTTCATTAAAAGGACTTCCTAATACGTACCCTTACCCCTTACTCCAGATCTCTGTGAACATCCGTGTTCATTGGCATCCACAAGAGTCATTCTAGACAATGAATGCTAAGGGTAACGAGTTCTTAGTCTCTATGTCAGTACTTTGTGTCTTGACATGACGCGAAGTATTCGAACGGTTTCCAATTTTCCACAATAAATTGGTGGCGACTACACAAATGCAAGCATTTGTTTCCCAAGCGCCCTCGTGGGCCCCCGTGTCCACAGCGGTATGGGTCACAAGAGACATAAGTGTAACATTGCCGTAGAAAGGAGTTTTCAGAGGCCATCACATAGGAGTTTCTCACAAGGTCCCTCTCAGAGTTATGCTTGCAACAGGCCGGCTGGGTCATGGAACAACCAAGGAGGTCAGAGTAACAACAACGGTGGATCTAACTGCAATGGCGGTAACTCTTATCAGAAATCGGCAGCTAACAACAACCAGGGCTCGGCTGCCAAGCCGTCTACTTCTGCTAGTACAGTCCAGGGAGGTGGACAGAAGACTAGTGGCAAGCTATTCATGATGGACAAGAAAGCTGCTGAGGATGATGCTCACATGATCACGGGTACCTTTTTTGTTAATGGTGTTTTTACCTTTGTTTTGTTTGATTTGGAGGCGTCACACTCTTTTTTATCGTCGAGTCATGCTAAGATTTTGGATTTAAGAGAGTTTGAGTCTGTAAAAGAAGAGGTTATTATACCGTCGGGTGACTCAGTGACTTGTGGGAGGTTGTATAAGGGTGTATCTATGATAGTTGGGCAGGTTGACCTTCCAGTGGATTTTTTAGAGTTTCTTATAGATGGTTTTGAGATGATAGTTGGTATGGATTGGCTGGGTAAGTACAAGGCTAGAATAGATTGTCACCAAAACAGAGTCTCTTTGAGAGGTCCTAAGGGAGTTAGTGTGTCTTATCGTGGGTTTGTTGTCAAACCCAAAGTCAAAGTGATTGCAGCGGTGACATTGAAGTCTTATCTGAGGAAGGGGTGTCCTTTGATTCTATGCCATGTGAAAGACCATAGTAAGGTGAGTTCGACAGCTGATCAGATACCTGTGGTAGAAGAGTTTCCAGATGTTTTTCTAGAGAAGATACCAGGTTTGCCACCAAAGAGGGATATAGATTTCAGTGTGTAGCTGAAACCAGGGACGAGACCATTCTCTAAGGCCCCGTACCGCACGAGTCCTAAGGAGTTGGAGGAGCTGATGAAACAGTTAGATGATTTGATATATAAGGGATACATTAGACCTAGTGTATCGCCGTGGGGAGTACCAGTTATGTTTGTGAAGAAGAGAGATGGGAGTTTGAGGTTGTGCATTGACTACATGGTGCTGAACAGGGTTACAGTAAAGAATAATTATCCTTTCCCAAGGATAGATGATCTGTTTGACCATTTTAGTGGGGTTGGATTCTTTTCAAAGATTAATTTGAGATCAGGTTACCATCAGGTGAGGATTTGAGATGAGGACATACCAAAGACAGCCTTTTGATCGAGGTATGGTTACTATGAGTATGTGGTGATGTCGTTTGGATTGTCTAATGCACCAGCAGTGTTTATGGATTTGATGAACCGGGTCTTCAGTCAGTTTTTAGATCGGTTTATAGTGGTGTTCATAGATGATATCTTAATCTATTCCAAGACTAAGGAGGAGCATGAGGAGCACTTGAGGTTGGTGTTACAGACTTTGCGTGACAATCAGTTTTATGCAAAGTTATCTAAGTGTGAGTTCTGGCTCGAGGAAGTTGCCTTTCTGGGGCATGTGATTTCCAAGGATGGTATAGCTATGGATCCAACAAAGATAGAGGCGGTGTCTAAGTGGGAATCACCGAAGAATGTGGCAAAGATCAGGAGTTTCTTGGGTTTGGCAGGGTACTATCGTCGGTTCGTAAAAGACTTTTCAAAGATCGCCAGACCTATGACAGCGTTGATGAGGAAAGAGTGTTGGAAATTATTAATCTCATTACTTTACATATTCATATATGTTACATTTAATTTAGTCATAAAATTAAATACAAATCTTATGCATGCAAACTAAAAACAAAAGATGAGAAAATCGATTTCTCACCATCTATAATTTCGGTCATTTATGGGCACCAACAAGATCTCCTTCTTGTTAGTTCCTGAGCTTTCCAATAATGGATGAACATTCATGACTTCAAAATAGAAGCCCTCCAATAAGTAGCACCCAAGACTATCCCAAAATCCCACAAAATAATATGTACTAGATATTTATAATGTGGTTTACCTTAAAATCGGTTACTAATACTCATATACTACTACTAGTATTATTAGTGTTTGATTTATACAAATTAGATTCATAAAAATGAATTTTTATGAAGAACAAGAGAGAGAAGATAGTTTTTATGAAAAACATAAGAGAATGATAAAATTTTAGAGAAAAACTCTCTAAAAAATGATTCCCAAAACCGGTGGGTCTTTTTAGTATTAGGACCATTTTTCTTTTTTCCTTTTTGTCTTCACAAGACAAATGTGTAAGCCTTTGTCCATAGTCATGTCACTATCAAGCATATTAGACAAATGAATAAGACAAATGGAAAAAGACAAAACTTCTCTCAATGCCCACCAATTTTCGGTTTATATGTGTAATATGAAGTCCATATTATTTTTGTCAATTGTACAATTGTATGTCATGTGACATGTGACATGTCTTATGTCATGTTTTAATTTAAAATGCATATTTAACAAATTAAATATCATTTACAAATTAAATAAATCACATTTAACAAATTGACTAGTAATTCAAAATTACTTTCACATAAAATGGTCATTTAAATACTAGTTAGTATAATTCACAACATCTTGTAATTATGACTAACTTATCATTCTTATCTCGCGTGTTTCGCAAACACCGATTAATTTTAGTAATATAACTTCTTAAATTACTAAATAAAATCTTATTTAATCACATTATAATAAGATGTCATTTTCTCTCTTATGATAATAATTTGTTCAATTTTAAGGAATTAATTAATCTGTATCGACATACAATTAATTAACCTTTTCAATTAAGGCAATCGTCCTTTAGGTGTGACCTCAAGGGATCAAATGATCACCACCGTCGCACGACAGTAATGTCAAACTCTAGCCAGCCAATCATTACCGATATGTGTGGACCAGTTGACTATATATGTAATATATCATCCCTTCCGTATTCTTGGTATGAGATTTAAATATGTGATCAATATGATCGACAATTGTGATCGCATTATTGTCGGGGACACTTACTCCAACAATCTCCCACTTGTCCTCGACAAGTGTGCGTCACCAATTCTCTTGTCCTATTACTATCTCCCACTCAATGCAAGTTGTCTTTCAGGTCGTACTTGCAAGTGATCATATCGAGAGTGGTTTCCTCGATCTGGAGAATAACTGATTGACCGGAGTTATCTACCATAGATACCATCCGAGCGTGGCCACGCATTTGCAGTTCATTACTCCTCGAGTGGCTCTGAGATATTGTTTTAACCCTGACAAGGGGGTGGACAATTCCTATCGCACTCATTCCCTTCGACTAGCTACAACCATCATAACCCAAAATATGCCCATTTGACCTCATTTACGAAGGTCGTAGTAACACAAATCAAAGTTAACCTGGAACTGTGCCACCTTAGGTGAACGGTCTTTAGTCAAAAGAATCGACTCATTAAAATACTATAGTAGCTCTCACCACGACCAGGCTATATAAATTTGCCAGAACTCTATAAGCGGTCACTGCCCGACAAAGTGTTCCTAACAGTCTGCCTATGTGATCGACTAGTCATCCCACATGACTCTATGGCACTTGAACTTGCCATCAATCGCATCACACTCTAGTCACTTCGAGACGTCACCTCATACAAGTGACTATGGGCGAATACAATGTTAATCCGGGTTCACTTTAACGGGGTTCAATATTGTCTCTACAACCCGTTTGGATGTAACAAAGTATAAAAGGAGTTTTTCAGCTTAAAAACTCGAACGACAAATGTGATTATCACATATGAATAGTCAATACCTGATTACTATTTCATATTCTATAATCTAATTTGATCTTTTATACAGTTATTAATCTCAATCCAATTGAAATGACATGACTCATCATGTTAATCCTATGAGAAGGCTTTGGTTAGTAGGTTTTATCAACTTCTTGTACCTTACTCAACCTTACTACAAACTCGTTTTCCTTTGTAATGTATACATTTGAATTACAAAACTTTATGAGTACGTGTCGAGATCCAATCAAGACATAGGCCCTCTAGCCTTAGAATAGCTCCCACTGTTTTCACAGTGTGCGGGACTCATCCTTCTCGCACATCTCATGATTGCAAGTGTACTCAATTTCCGTTGTAAATATTTCTCATTGTTCTTTATTGCCTAGAACGATTCTAGAAAATCTATTTCTTAACTAACATAGCCACAATGGTATCTTAACCATCCTAATGTGTTTTGATTATGGTTTTGTCGGAAACCATGCGCAATCTCAATTGTCAATTGTCATTTGTGTAACACCCTTACACAAAATTGCCTCAAAGACACTTTGTATTGCATCCTTAATGCTTCTGCAAGCACTTAAGGGTAATCTTTATGGCTTACTTGGTAATTATTACTTAAATTCGATTTGAAACAATTCATCATACTCAAAGTATATGAAGTATTATACATCATTATTTATTTAGTTGATCCGGCAGCGGAAGCAAATGGAATCAATCAAATATGTTCAACTTGATTGAACTAGTCATGAATCTTATCAACATAAGACTCCTTATTTGACATTAATATCACGTATATTTATCTCCATAAATCCGAATATTAAATATGTATTATAATACTTCAAAAGTCTTAAATCATTCCCAACGATCAATATGTCATCCACATATAAGACTTATTAAAATTACCGTAACTCCCACTAAACTTCATGTATAAACACAACTTCTCAACCTATTGAGAAACGTTTTATCACATGATCAAAACATTGATTCCAACTCATTGATGTCCAACTTAAGATCCTCTCTTAAGTTTCACATTATCTTAGGATGGCAAAAATCTACAAAACTCAAGACATGTATTGAATACATTCCTTCTAATTGAAGAAGTGGGTTTTAGATTCACTTGCTATATGTATATCATCATAATGGAACACAATCCCTAAGAAGATCCAAATAGACTTAAGCATTTCAACCAGTGCAAAACCCTTTGCCACCAATCAAGCTTTGAAATCTCTCTTTATTAGTGCAAAATCCTTTGTCACTAATCAAGCCTTTTATTTCGGATTTTCATGGCTCTAAGCCTTGTATTGAGTTGTGACTTAAACACTCTCATGTAAGTCATATGTTCATTACTTTCCAGAAGTAATCAACTTGAATCAAACAATTTCTTCGTAAGTTGCAAGCTCTTTACTTTCTAAAAGTAACATTAATTCATCATCTTCAACAAGTGATGACTTTAACCTCCTAGGTTTTGAAGAAACAACGTCTTACACAAAACGTCTCTTGTAGCCAAGAAAGACCAGTTTCTCGCGACATAACATTCACATAACATTCTTTGTGGCTCTTGAATAATTTCTCCCACTCTGTCTTCTAGAAATAAACTTGTATTTTTGAAAGACAGCTTCACGAGCCACAAACCCGTTGTACTCGTGATTATAATAAGGAAAAATAAGCATTAGTTTCTTTTGAAAACTTACAAACTTGGTACCCTACCATTTCATATCTCATATGATTCGTTTTAGATTTAGTGGAAAAATAATTTAGACAAAATGATAAAATCCCTTTGATATATATATATATATATATACTCACATTTTATCAAAAAAAAAAAATGATAAAATCCCCAAAAGGATCAAGTAACTCAAAGTAACTTGATTGAAGTCCAAACCATGTCGAATAGCGTTTGATTTCTTTATCCAACCACACATAATCCCATAATGCGTGCTAAGAGAGATTAACTTGTGATACTATATCATATTTCCCTTGGCTTATATCAAAGTCTTCACTTAGATAATCCCATCACGACTAAATCGTGATTCCTGGAACTCCTTGAACTTCTACAAAGATTTCTCTATTTACCTTATTAAATGAACACATTAGTGTCAACCTAAATTGTTGGTAAAAGAAAATGATCAACCTATTTTGGATCAATGATTTACAACCTCGATTTTTTTTTTCAACCAAAAGACACGAGACATCTTGCTTTGAATATAAGATACGCATATACCATAAGATCTAATGGTTTCAAGAGTACTCAATAACTCTTTGCGTTCATCATTCCAGAATCTAAGGTTCAATCTTGGGTTACCAATTTGAGTCGTGCATCATCTACATGATATATCATTCTAGTTTGGTTTATAATATAATCACCTTGATAATGGGCTAGCCATACATCAAATCGTGGTGTATAGAGGCACAAAAGTGAAACCTCTTTTGTATCTTAACAAGTTTATATTCTTATTTAGAGTTTATGCACTTAATATTCATAATTAAGTACAACTATAAACCCAAAAACTAGATTGAGTACACAATGACTCTATCTCTCAACATCATTGTTGCTAGTCGTCATATTCTAATCATCCTATGTATCAAGTACAATGACGAAAACCACCACCGGTTTCTAATATTGACGAAGTAGTACTAGCAAAATTTATGTCAATCAAATAAATAAAGAACTAAGTCTTATTAGATGTCCCACAACTAACTTGCTTATTCTTTAACAACTTGGGGTAGTTTCTTTTCTAATGTCCAACATTTAAGACAATGGAAACTTTATTGGTCGGGATTGATAGGTTTAGTATCGTTATTCTCAATAACTTTACTTTTAACATTACCTTGTATCAATTCCATTCTAATTTTACTTCTTAAACCTCGTGCTTTTCTTAACGGTTTAAGAGAATGCTCCCACTCATTTCAATGAATCTTTGCTTAGAGAAGCAAAATTGAATTTCTTGAAGACTACTCTTCAATTCATTTGTTAGTCTTAAAACTTTTATTGAAGTGGTTGCGGTATTTTGGTCAATTTTGATTTCCTACAAATCTAGTTACCAAAATGATTTAACGTTTCAAAGTACTTAATTCAATTAAGCATATGAGAAACAATTCATTGTAAGTAGATATGTTAGTCAAGAATCAAAAACCCTTTTGCTCACGAATAACTTTTATCTATACTCTTCACAAGAGATCCTTCCAATGGATAACACGAGGTTTTTAGAAGAAAAATTCAAATTTTGTCTTTATTTACGATGTTTTAATGGAGATTTGAACTAAAATCGAAATGATATCGTATATAAATTGTGGTGAAGAAATAGAACAATATGATAACGGAATAGTGGAAAACTTAACATTAATCGTTTTATTAATACTTGTAAATAACAAGTAAAACATTTACATAGTGACCTCTACCCAACTATGATAAATGATTCCAAGATCCAAATTCATATTAACTTAGGCATCGGTAAAGCCGAATACAACCCTTATCAATATAACTCGGTGGATTAACTCTTTAATCGATTCTACTTTTAGAACTCTTGGTCGATAAAATTACATTAATATTTATCTTTAGCCCGAAACACATCCGGCAACCGTCGAGAATACTTTCGTTGAGTTCAACCCAAATTTCGAATAAATGTGTCCATGATCCAAATTTACATCAACTTGGGCATCGGTAAAGCCGAAAACAACCCTCATCTTTATAAATTCGGTGGGTAGACATTTATCACCCACTTCCCCTACGTAACAAGGTTTGTACCCCGGTAAAGCCGAGTGCACTCCCTCACGAAATTGGTTTTCATGGTTTCTACTTTTTGGTAAGGCTAAGTCTCAATTGTTTATTTTTAGCGAGAGGTCATGTCAATTTATTATCTATCACGTTTTAAGTGAACTAAAGCGGTGAACTATGATAATTATAATTGACACGGTCGATAAACTCGATTAAAATGACAATGCATGTTTTAGTTTTGGCGATTTAGCGATGCATGCAACATATAAATAAAATGCAAAGCATAAATAAAATCCTAGTATGGCCTTCCTAAAATAGTAAATCTCATAAACTATTACAAATTCGGAAACCAACTCCTTTGGTCCCTTGAACTTCGGTCTTGACACGCATTTCAAGGCAACACTGTCTTTATGTATCGTCTTCCTTGAGTGACACCGTCTTCAAGGAACTCCGAAATAAATAAATTACATAACAAATTACATAATTTCCTATTATACAGATGTAATTAAAATAAAATAAATCTATTAAATTAGTAAACGGTGATACGAGATCACAATAAATTACAACTGAATCGATATTCCCATACATTTCGGGCAATACGAATTAAAAAACTAAGGCCATAGTAAGTAAAATTACATAATTCAAAAATTACATAAAATAAAATTATGACAATCATAAATAAAATGCAGCATTATAATATGTATGAACATGCTCAATTTTATGCTAAATCGCCTTTAAGGAGCCAATATCGTATATTAATCGGTTTTTACGGATTTGCGTGATTTAACCTTTTAAAATCACAATAAATTACATAAAATCATATTTATGCACAAGTTAATTACCCTAACCAACTTAGGACTCAAAATTAGACTCCACTAACATATTGACTATAATTAACTTATATATCTTAAAATTGTTCATTAATGGACTAAAAATTACAATAAAATGCCATAAACTCCAAATAAATCACAAAAATTTCAAATAAATTCAAAATTCAAAATTTTAAACTCATTAACATTCTGGAAAAAACCATGACACTCATAATGTTCGAAAACTTAGGTTAAAATTTTCGAAAATTATCAAGGAAAAACTATGTTGCGATTTACCGGATTTATCAAATATTATCATAAAAATATGAGAAAAATTATATTTATCAACTTTTCAATTTTAGATCTGAAATAGGTAATATAATGCAATATGTGACGTTTTTCCTTAGTCATGAACTATGTTTTAGCAATTATTCACTAATTAAAGTCACTATTTATGCTATTTTTCATCAAAAATTCATAAATCATGCATAAAGACTTCATTATAGCCTATTATTTTACACACATCTTATAAAATTGCATGTGACAACATACTAAATTTCTATGACCAGATTCGAAATTTATCTCATATTAACCTATTTTCTCATTTAAATTCGAATTTAACATGAAAAATCCATATTTCGAGCATAACAACTCATAAAACTATAAACATTTACAGGCCATCAGTATATAATATATGTGAAAACATATCCAAAAACCACTGGAAAAATCGAAGTTTAGCTATTTTTCGTCCAAAAATGACATTTTTATCATAAAAATCACATTTTAATGCCATTATTATAAAAATTGAACAATAAAATCCATAAATTAAACCAAAATATACTAAAACATTTTAGGACCAGAAACTTTAACATGCATAATAAATTTCGTGATATATCATAATAAACACAAATTTATAAGTTTTATTTGTTAATCGTATAACTCGGAAAAACTATAACCGATTTGGATGCAAACAACCTAAGGCTCTTGATACCGCTTGTTGGAAATTATTAATCTCATTACTTTACATATTCATATATGTTACATTTAATTTAGTCATAAAATTAAATACAAATCTTATGCATGCAAACTAAAAACAAAAGATGAGAAAATCGATTTCTCACCATCTATAATTTCGGTTATTTATGGGCACCAACAAGATCTCCTTCTTGTTAGTTCTTGAGCTTTCCAATAATGGATGAACATTCATGACTTCAAAATAGAAGCCCTCCAATAAGTAGCACCCAAAACTATCCCAAAATCCCACAAAATAATATGTACTAGATATTTATAATGTGGTTTACCTTAAAATCGGTTACTAATACTCATATACTACTACTAGTATTATTAGTGTTTGATTTATACAAATTAGATTCATAAAAATGAATTTTTATGAAGAACAAGAGAGAGAAGGTAGTTTTTATGAAAAACATAAGAGAATGATAAAATTTTAGAGAAAAACCCTCTAAAAAATGATACCCAAAACCGGTGGGTCTTTTTAGTATTAGGACCATTTTTCTTTTTCCTTTTTGTCTTCACAAGACAAATGTGTAAGCCTTTCTCCATAGTCATGTCACTATCAAGCATATTAGACAAATGAATAAGACAAATGGAAAAAGACAAAACTTCTCTCAATGCCCACCAATTTTCGGTTTATATGTGTAATATGGAGTCCATATTATTTTTGTCAATTGTACAATTGTATGTCATGTGACATGTGACATGTCTTATGTCATGTTTTAATTTAAAATGCATATTTAACAAATTAAATATCATTTACAAATTAAATAAATCACATTTAACAAATTGACTAGTAATTCAAAATTACTTTCACATAAAATGGTCATTTAAATACTAGTTAGTATAATTCACAACATCTTGTAATTATGACTAACTTATCATTCTTATCTCGCGTGTTTCGCAAACACCGATTAATTTTAGTAATATAACTTCTTAAATTACTAAATAAAATCTTATTTAATCACATTATAATAAGATGTCATTTTCTCTCTTATGATAATAATTTGTTCAATTTTAAGGAATAAATTAATCTGTATCGTTGACACGTCTGTCGCGTACCTGTCAAAAATAAACCTAACGGTCTCAACTAATATGTAGTAGAGGCAGTCGAGTATCGAATCCACAGGGAGGAATGTAACTACAGCTATCTATTCCTAATTCTAAAGTAACAATTGGGGTTGATTAATTTTTGGTTTCTAACTACGGAGTTTGAAGGAAGAGAAATAAAGAGGAAAGCAGATAAGCAGGAAAATGAATTAAACTATCAATAAGAGAGAGGCATGTCGGGACTTCGGTTCACAACGGCAGTTTAACAACTTAGCAGTAAATGATTCAGACGAACTAACTGTGAGACGGATATTAGAAGGTCCTTTCGGTCCACTTCCCACCCTAAAACACCACTAACTTAACTTTCGTCCTCATTAGGGTAGTCTACTGTTTATAGCAGGCCTATTTAATCCAATCTTTCGATCCAGGGTTAATTGTAGCCAGTTTAATAGGTGACATAGAAGCGTGCACTCAACTAGGTCGGTGATTACAGTTATATTGCTATAGTGACAGAGTCTCTTAAATCGGTTCGTCTAATTCATTTACTACGTCGTCATTATTCTACCGCAGATCCCCTAATCCCAACATGAAGAGGTTTAGCTACTCATATTCATAACTAATCTAACAGCATGTAAATTTCCAGCAGAAAACATAGCGAAATAATAATAAAGAGCAATGATAATGATTAGGGCAAGAAGGAATGAAAACAATAACATAAAACAGGAATTAAAACAACAAAAGAAGGTTAATTATTATTAAAAAGGGGAAGAGAATTACAATCCGAGAAATTCCGGCGTAAAGAACGAATTCCGAGAAGGCAATAATCCCAAGGTGAAAGCAACGTAAAAGTAACAGTAGGTTTTTTCTAATATGAATGATAGTAAAAAGAGATAGTCTTGGAGTCAAAAGTGATGCCTAATTAACCTAGTAATACTTGGTTAAATAGGAAAAGTCTAAGTGTTATCCAGAATAAACCAAACACGGCTAATTAAAGCCCATAGCGTCAAAAGCCTCTCGATCGAGTAGATTAGACTACTCGATCGACCATCACCAATGAGAACCTCCTCGATCGAACAACTGGTCACTCGATCGAGGTCTTGGTCAGTGCGGACTACTCGATCGAGGAATGAGCCTCTCGATCGAGCCTTAAGGAGCCTTGGAACCCTTCGATCGTCCTCCAAACAGCTCGATAGACCACTTGGATCTTCAATTCAGCTTACGTCTTCACCCAAGTACCTCGTAATGCGTGCGACGACACTTCTTAGTGCAACATCTCACTGGGATACTCCGTCTCCTCTAAATGCATGCAAAAAGGACAGAAAAAGGGCATGGTTCCGCTACTTCCGCGATTATCCCTACAAAAAGGACAAAATACACCAAAGTAGCCAATTCGGGGCAAAATACTATAAAAATAGCATAGAAATGCATGGAAATACGTGCTGAAATAGGCCAAAAAGACTATACATTAGGCACGTATCAAATCTCCCCAAACCAAACCTTTACTCGCCCTCGAGTAAACTCAAAACTAAACTAATGGAACGGAAATGATAACTCAGAGCTAGCCTAACTTGTCTACTTGAACCAATTTAATGCAACCGAAATCAACGATTAAAGCTAGGTCAATACGCAAACGAATTATAAGTCATTCGAAATAAAGTCGACCTATCGACCTTGCAAGACCAACAAAACCGGACTCTCACGTGGTCACTCTTCTCTCATGAAGCAAAGGGCAAATGTTATATGTAAAAGAGAGAAGAAAGACATTCACTCACCTAACTGCGACCTACATAGCATGCATGCAACAAAAAATGAAAGACAATTCAAGTACTAATGCACACACTCCAACCAATAATGTCCGTCACAGCCGAGGGTTTGCAAATAATATGGGAATAGTGAGGTTCAGGTGAGAAAAGGCAATACAAGTTATGGAAATGTGGAGGTAAAAGCGTCAAGCTAGTTCCTAACAGGACCATAATAAACCATCCGGATCTCAAACTGACTGAAAGACTAACACAGGTGCCCTTCATGGCACAAAACTCACTAGACTGGAAGCACAATCTCCTCAAAAAAGATATGGAATAAGAGTAGAGGAGTCAGACGGTCACAAAGTTCCCTTTTTTAAACATATCGTCTGAATCAGCTAACTGAAACAACCAACCCTCTTGTCGATTGTACATCTTCAAACATCTTCTCAACTCTGACAAGAGGGGACAATCATTTTTTCACAATTTTTCTCTTTTTCTTTTGTTCACGTGAATCTCATTTTTTTTTCATTTTCTTTTCTTTTTTTTTTTTCTTTTTCTTCTTCACGTTTTTTTTTTCTTTTTCAGTACTTTTTTTCTTTTCTCCTTCCTTAATACAACACCAACTCCAACAAGAGAGACAGGCCAAACTGCAATGGAAAAACATACCACAAAAGGACAAACTAACTAGCTTGACTAGGCAGGCTCAGTTTGGAGTGTAGCTAATGGGTCAAAAAGGCAAGTTTTGGCTAAAGTGGAGCTAAATGGGTGAAGATATATAAAGAAGGGGAATTGCAAGACCCTCCCTGCATGTGACACCAACCACAAACCCGAATATGTGCATTTGACGAGAAATTGAATGTCATAAATGTGCAAATGAGACAAACATGCTATGCAAGGAGTACTACTCTCAAAAATTCCTAATGAACTGGTCATGAATGGCACCAGTTATGGCTCTAAAACTCAGAATTTTTAAGTAGTTTGCCAGTTTATCAGGTCAAGTCTAAACAGTCAGCTATTATTTGAACAGAAATTCGTAGACTATGCGTATGACAAAGCTAAAAACCATCAATAAAGTGCAAGGCTCAAGTGAATCGACAAGTTAAGTGCAATTTCATCACGGGAATCTACCGTTCCGACTCAACCTAAATGCAAAAATAAACGTGAAATTTTTTTTGAATTTTTGAAATTTTCTAATTTTTTTTTTTTTTTTTGGATTTTTGATTTTTTGAAAATAAACAACAAATGCAAACTGAAAAATGAAACGTGAATGCAAAACAAATGCAGATGCAGACTCAAAAGGATGCAATACCCTCCCCAAACCAAAACGGACAACGCCCTCGTTGTCCTCCAGCATACACCAGCAGAAAAATGGGGGATGGGGGTACACAACCAATAAAATAAAAATAGAATAAAAATAAAGGAGACAAAATAAAAAGAGTAAGAAGACATACAAAACACGAACTTCCCCAAACCAGCCAGAAAACTGGGGAAGTGAGTAGACCAGTAGCTACTCGTCGTCGGCACCGCCGTCTCTCAGTACTCCGACTCAACAAAACAGTCTCCCAAACCAAAGAACAAACAAGGGGAGACTCGGTCGTCACCTCCAACCAGGTCCTCCGGGTTGGGTACGAACTGGGATCACTCGCCTCCTCTCTCGCGGCTCTCGCGCCGCTGCTGCGCTCCGTCGTAGCCGCACCTCTCGTGCTGCATTCACTGTCTCCTCCGGCTCCTCCTCCGAGTCAGAAGAAGACGGAGGGTACCCGTCCGCTGGGTATCGGTAGAAGGAAGGATGCGGCCACCCCTCTGGAATCGGTCGCCGGGCTCGGATATGGAACTCGTAAAGCGGGAATACAGCTAAAGCCATATCCCGCCTCATCTCAGTAAGGTACCTGCACATATCCTCGGGCGCCTCTAAAGTAGGAGGGCAGACAAAATTGGCCGGAAAGGCCGAACCGGGAAGGAGGGTCAGCGGGGGTGGAGTGAGTGAGGGTGTAGGCTGAGGCGTGGGTGTCGGTCCAGCCTGAGCCTGAGTCTGAGCCTGGGAGCTAGAAGAGGCTCCGGCCTCTAGCTTCCTCTTCTTAGAAGAAGAGGAGGGAGGGGTGAAGGTAAGGTGGTAGGTAGGTGGAGGTGGCCTCGCTCCCTCAGCAGCAGTAGGGAGCGGTAAAAGTGGCGGAAGGGTAGAGCACGGCAAGGTAACAGACGTGGAACCACAGATCTTCCACGTCCTCGCGCTCCCCTTCGCCCTCGGGAACCAGGTCAAGACACCCATGGCCTCCAGGTCAAGGTAAGCCACCTCGTCGGGTGCAGTGAGTGAAGTGTCAGTAGGGTAAAGGTGGCGGGCGATCCTAGTCACTAGCCCGCCGCAGACAATAGCGGTCTTGACCCGAGTCCCAATACCGTTCCAATGCTGAGCTACCAGATAGGCAATGTTGAGAACAAACGGGGTACCATAGTCAATGTTGAGGTACCCCGCGAGAATCGCTAGCTCAGTGTTGGTCACGTTGTTGGACTCAGGGCGCCCAAAGATGGTCTCTCCTAACTGACGCAAGTAGTAACGAGGCGCAGGTAAGTGAATGTGAGCTCCCTTCCGTGAGTGGAAGGGAGTGTGAGTAAGCGCAGCCCCAGTGGTGAAGAAGGTCTCGAGGTGGGGCGGTGAGGCCGTCACTAACTAGGCCTAAAACCCGCCCAAACCGAGCCAAAGTCCGGTGATGAGACTCGTTGCGGAGTCGAAAGTAAATACGAGAACCGGAGTGGTCGGCGGCGTAAGAGTCGGTGTCAAAGGAATAGGAGCTAAAGAACTCGTACGTAAGGGTACGAATGGTAGCCTCCTGCATGGTAATCAAACCCGACATACCCGTCCCGTTCAACAAACTACAGACCTCCTCGTAAATGCCTAAGGTCTCTAGGTCAGTCCGCGCAAGGAAACGGGTAGAGGAGAGGGGGCAACGAAGTAAAGAAACTAACCGTGTCCGGTGAGCCTCCGAAGTGAAACGCATCGTGGGCATCTTGACACAGCGCGATAGCGCCCTCTCCCGAACAATGACCTCTCGACGGGGGGAAGTGAGGGCTAGGCGGCTAGCCTCGCTGGTGGGTCCTCGGTGGCACCATACCGAGCGCGGAAAACGGGTCCAAGCCGCAAGCCGCAAAGAGAAAGGCCTGGGAGTGATGGTGGTGAAGTCCGAACCGAGCTCCCGTGTGAGCTTGGTGCGCCGTAGACCGTCCCTGCACTGAGACAAGTAAAACAGGTGCCGTAGTGGTGACCAAGGTAGAGCTAGTGGCAGCAGCAGGGGCCACTTGCTCGCTCACAGAAGAGCTGGAGGACGTACTAGTAGAAGGAAGAGAGCTCGCGTCCATCTTGATGATGATTAACCTACAAGAAGCAATTAAACCCCAAAAACAAGCAACAATGGCGGAATTTTGATCGACAAAACCGCAAACCCTAATCCCCTTGGAAAACCGTGAAAACGAACACAAAAAAGGGGGAAAACAAGGGGCTATGGAGGATTAATTAACTAGGAAGAAAATGTAGGTGTTTGATTTGATAAATTTGGGCAAGAAATTGGGGATTTGGGGGAAAAGAAATCGCAATAAGGGGAGTTTAGACGGAAGTTAGGAGGGAAATGAAAAAGATTAGGGAAATAAAGAGTTTAAGATAGAAAACTCCCTCGGTCCCTGTTCAATCCACTCGATCGAGTGATTTTAAGTCACTCGATCGAGGACTTGTTGATGTCCTCTTACTCGATCGAGTAACCAACCTCTCGATCGAGCTGTTCTGTTGTGGCCTTCCTCGATCGAGTAGCCAGCAGACTCGATCGAACCAATTTCCATTCGATCGAGTACAACAGTACTCGATCGAGGACTTCCTCGTGTGAATTCCTTTGAATTTCCATCTGTACTTCCTCGAAATGCGTGTATTTCCCCAAACCTGCGTAAAACAAATCCAAACACATCCCAAAAATACCAAAAATGCAGCAACACAGTCTATAGTCTTATTCTATGCTAAAAAGAATGTCTAAGCTAGTTGTCCTAATTAAAAACATAATAAGTTAAATAAATTCAAAAGAAATTCAAACCAAAAATCTATTACAATTTGTTACACGGGGCATTTCCCCGTTTAATTCCCATCAGCTGTCAGTAGCCCCTTCGTGGGCTTCTGACTGGAGGACGTCACTTCTGCGATACTGACTGTCCTTTTTGACTTCCATGAACTTGAATTTCTAAGAGGAGGAGGAACATAGTTCGAATCTATGTAGGTTCGAACTGTCTTTGTTCTCGTTGCTCTGTCAGCTTCCTTGGCTTCCTTGGCTCCAGTTTGAATGACAATGGTTCCACCGTCCTTTGATCGCTCCTTTCTTGCCTTCATCTGTACTGCAAAGAAGGACAATGACGAATTTTCCTCCTTGTTGCTCTCGACCGAGGCGGAGGGTTAGCAATAATAGCAATATTCTCCAAACTTTCATCCGGAGTGTCAATAATAGGGTCAACAGAAGAGAGGGCATTGCAAGGCTGAGCTTGCATGGGAGCCCTCCGGAATTGGGACTGACGAAAAGTCAACTCCTCATCCCCTACCTGGAAGGTCAAAGTCTTCCCCCCGACATCTATCACTGCACGGGCAGTGGACAAAAATGGTCTCCCTAAAATGATAGGGGTATGCACATCTTCGGGGATATCTAGGACGACAAAGTCAACGGGAATAAAGAACTTCCCGATCCTAACAGGTACGTCTTCCGCTACACCTAGTGGCCGTGAAAGACTACGGTCGGCCATCTGGACAGTCATATTGGTGCAACTCAGCTTGGTCACACCAAGTCTCTTAGCTAGAGACAAAGGTAGTACACTTACGCTAGCGCCTAAATCGCATAGCGCATTATCAATCAAACTCATACCTATGTGACAGGGGATCGAAAAACTACCCGGGTCTGATTGCTTAAGAGGTAACTTATTTTGAGACAGGGCTGACCCCATCTCAGTCAAAGCTACAGTCTCATTATCATTAACGGTCCTCTTACGTGCTAAAATATCTTTCATAAATCGTAAGTAAGAGGGTACCTTCATAAGCAACTCAGTGAACGGCACGGAAACTTCCAAACTCTTCAGCAGCTCAGCAAATTTGCTAAACTGTTGATTAATCTTAGTATTCTGCAGCCGCCTCGGGAAGGGAACCGTAATTGGAATTTCGAGTCCCTTGTTTCTCGCCTCCAAAGTATCTTCCGGAGCGAGTTCAGTATCCTTCGGACGCTTCTTACCTCTCGAACGAGGTCTTTCTGGTAATTCATCGCTTAAACGAGCACTAGCAGGCTCTCGAATAAGCTTCCCGTCATTCATATCACTCGATCGAGCAGTGTGTCCACTCGATCGAGCACTTTCATCAGCAACTGTGGTCGATCGAGCAACATCCCCACTCGATCGAACAACCTCGTCTTCCTTTCCATTCGATCGAGCACTGTGCTCACTCGATCGACCAGCTTCCTTACCAATTCCACTCGATCGAACTGTTTCAGCACCAGACTTCAGTCGATCGAGTAATTCCTGTGTCGTAGGTCCTTTTCTCTCGAGCGAACACCGTTCATCATCGAATGACTTCCCCGAGTCCGATTTCTTCATTTCTGGTCCTTCGTAAGAGAGACCGCTTCTCAACTCTATCAAATGCACCGTCTCATTTGGATTCTTGTCATTTTGAGTTGGCAAATGACCGGCTTTTCTCGAGGATTGATTTTCAGCCAATTGGGCAACTTGAGTCTCAAGTGCCTTGAATGCCGTGTCCTTCTGCTGTAATTGCTTTGCAATGGACTGCATCATGGACTTCAACTCACCGATCTCGCTCATCCCACTAGATGACGAGGCACCTTGGTTAGGAGGGTTGAAAGACGGAGGCTTCTGATAGCCTTGTTGCTTCTGGTGTGGAGGAATATAGGGCTGCTGCTGATTTGGAGGAGCGGTGGGATTGAGCACGTTGTTCTGGTTACTCCACCTCAAATTGGGGTGGATATTCGGCTCATAATGAGTGTTGTTTTGCCTGTAATGTTTGAAAGACATTGCTCATAAGGACTAGGACAATAATCGGCGACATGTCCATCTACCCCACATCTCGTACAGACGAAAGGACCGTCTGTCATGGCATTAACCTGGTACATCCCTGGTTTGAGAGCTCCCCCTAGTTCGTACTTGTCGAACCTAGCGGTAAGGGCCTCTAACGCAGCCACCGAAGAGGATTCAGCACTCTCCTTTGGTTTCCTCTTGAGTTCCCGTATTCAGCCCTATGAGTGGCTAAATCATCTATTATTTTCCAACCTTTCGTCGGCCCCAAGTTGTCGGAAAATCGACCGTTGGTCTGCAGACATCTAATATAGCCCTCTCGATCATCATATAAACCATTGTAAAAATGGTTGCATAAACTCCATTTCTCGAAACCGTGGTGTGGTATGGTACGCACTAGTTTCTTAAAACGAAGCCATGCCTCGTGGAAGTTCTCGTCGGGACCCGCTTGGCGGTTATCCGAGCTCGATGGCTATGGTTCTCGAAGCGAGAGAAATATTTCTTATAAAATGCCAATGCTAGCGAATTCCAATCTGTTATGCCGTGAGCGACTTTGTCCAAATCCTGTACCACCCCGGCAAAGCATCGCGGAGTGAGAAAATGAACATCGTTTCTTTGATCTCGGTCACCTGTCACGCCAGTGGGAGGTGGTATGGAGATAATCAATGAAAGTCTCCATATGTTGAGCGCATCTTCCTTCGCGGCCCCCCGAACTCGATTTTTCTCTACCATGCCGATGTAAGACGGCTTAGGCTCGAACTTCCTTGCATCTCAGCGATTCGAACCCCTTATAAAGATTGTCGGTGGGCTCGGAGTGACTAGCAATGGTAGCTTCCTCGGCCATTTCGGGAAATTCTGGGAAAGTGATGGACTCAAGTGAATAGTCGGAAACTGGAGAAGACGGCGGGTTGTCTTCGAAAAGCTCGTTCTCGTAAAAATTGCCGCGAGGCGGGCTCCTCCTCTTCCTGTTGTTCTCGAAATAGTCTCCTCTTTGCGCGACAGGATCTCTCAATCTCGGGATCAAAAGGTAGCAGTGGACCACCTTGCGACCTGCGCATAAGACGAAACTACAGACAAGATATGAGAATAGCCTAAGGAACGAAGTTCCTTAAACTAAAAAGGAGAATTAAAAATAAAACAGCTAGTAATTGGAACAATTGCCTCCCCGGCAACGGCGCCAAAATTTGACACGTCCGTCGCGCACTGTCAAAAATAAACCTAACGGTCTCAACTAATATGTAGTAGAGGCAATGAGTATCGAATCCACAGGGAGGAATGTAACTACGACTATCTATTCCTAATTCTAAAGTAACAATTGGGGTTGATTAATTTTTGGTTTCTAACTACGGAGTTTGAAGGAAGAGAAATAAAGAGGAAAGCAGATAAGCAGGAAAATGAATTAAACTATCAATAAGAGAGAGGCATGTCGGGACTTCGGTTCACAACGGCAGTTTAACAACTTAAAAGAAATGACTCGGATTTAACTAAGCTGTGAGACGGATATTAGAAGGTCCTTTCGGTCCACTTCCCACCCTAAAACACCACTAACTTAACTTTCGTCCTCATTAGGGTAGTCTACTGTTTATAGCAGGCCTATTTAATCCAATCTTTCGATCCAGGGTTAATTGTAGCCAGTTTAATAGGTGACATAGAAGCGTGCACTCAACTAGGTCGGTGATTACAGTTATATTGCTATAGTGACAGAGTCTCTTAAATCGGTTCGTCTAATTCATTTACTACGTCGTCATTATTCTACCGCAGATCCCCTAATCCCAACATGAAGAGGTTTAGCTACTCATATTCATAACTAATCTAACAGATGTAAATTTCCAGAAGAAAACATAGCGAAATAATAATAAAGAGCAATGATAATGATTAGGGCAAGAAGGAATGAAAACAATAACATAAAACAGGAATTAAAACAACAAAAGAAGGTTAATTATTATTAAAAAGGGGAAGAGAATTACAATCCGAGAAATTCCGGCGTAAAGAACGAATTCCGAGAAGGCAATAATCCCAAGGTGAAAGCAACGTAAAAGTAACAGTAGGTTTTTTCTAATATGAATGATAGTAAAAAGAGATAGTCTTGGAGTCAAAAGTGATGCCTAATTAACCTAGTAATACTTGGTTAAATAGGAAAAGTCTAAGTGTTATCCAGAATAAACCAAACACGGCTAATTAAAGCCCATAGCGTCAAAAGCCTCTCGATCGAGTAGATTAGACTACTCGATCGACCATCAGCTCAGCAGAACCTCCTCGATCGAACAACTGGTCACTCGATCGAGGTCTTGGTCAGGTGCAGACTACTCGATCGAGGAATGAGCCTCTCGATCGAGCCTTAAGGAGCCTTGGAACCCTTCGATCGTCCTCCAAACAGCTCGATAGACCACTTGGATCTTCAATTCAGCTTACGTCTTCACCCAAGTACCTCGTAATGCGTGCGACGACACTTCTTAGTGCAACATCTCACTCTGGGATACTCCCGTCTCCTCTAAATGCATGCAAAAAGGACAGAAAAAGGGCATGGTTCCGCTACTTCCGCGATTATCCCTACAAAAAGGACAAAATACACCAAAGTAGCCAATTCGGGGCAAAATACTATAAAAATAGCATAGAAATGCATGGAAATACGTGCTGAAATAGGCCAAAAAGACTATACATTAGGCACGTATCAATCGTCATACAATTAATTAACCTTTTCAGTTAAGGGAATCGTCCTTTAGGTGTGACCTCAAGGGATCAACTGATCACCACCGTCGCACGACAGTAATGTCAAACTCTAGCCAGCCAATCATTACCGATATGTGTGGACCAGTTGACTATATATGTAATGTATCATCCCTTCCGTATTCTTTGTATGAGATTTAAATATGTGATCAATATGATCGACAATTGTGATCGCATTATTGTCGGGGACACTTACTCCAACAAAGAGAACAGGTTTCGTTGGGATAAAAGTTGTGAGACGGCGTTCCAAACATTATAGGAGCGTTTGACCACAGCTCCAGTCTTAGCTTTACCTGAAGGGTGTAAGAATTTTGAGGTACATACAGATGCTTCAAAGAATGGGTTGGGATGTCTGGTTATGCTGAATGGGAAAGTAATTGCCTACGCTTCTAGGCAATTGAAGCCTTATGAGGAGAACTATCCGACACATGATCTAGAGTTGGATGCAATTGTGTTTGCTCTCAAGATTTGAAGGCACTATCTTTATGGAGCGACCTTTAAAGTCTTTTCAGATCACAAGAGTCTCAAGTACATCTTTATGCAAAAGGAGCTGAACATGAGACAGAGGAGGTGGATGGAGCTGATAGGGGACTATGACATGGATATTATATACCATGAAGGGAAAGCAAATGTGATTGCCGATGCGTTGAGTAGGAAGAGTGTGCATTCTCTATGCACAACTATGTCTTTGATGAGGTTGAGAGATGAGGTGGGGAAGATGGGGATACATATGATACAAAAAGGGGATGCTAGAGGGGACTTGAAAGTGGAGCCAGATCTTTACGATGATATTCGCAGGAAGCAGGCTCTTGATCCTAAGATTGAGGAGTGGAGAGCTGGAGTAGAGAAAGGGACAGTGTTTATGTTCTCTATTCATACAGATGAGAGTGTTCGGTTTGATAGGAGATGGTGTGTTTCCAGCGATGAGGAGTTGAAAAAGGTAATCATGATAGATCCTCATTGCACACCGTATTCAGTACATCCAGGTGGTGACAAGTTGTATAGAGATTTGAAGAAGACTTTCTGGTGGCCTGGAATGAAGAGGGAAACAGCTGAGTTCGTGGCTCGATGTTTGACATGTCAGAGGGTTAAGGGAGAGCTGCGACGACCACAAGATAAGATTCAGTCTCTTGAGGTACCTGAGTGGAATTAGGAATCTCTCTCTTTGGACTTTATAGTGCGTTTACCGAGGAGCCAGCAGGGTAACAACATGATATGGGTGATAGTTGACCGTTTAACTAAGTAAGCTCACTTTATTCCTATGAAAGATACATGGAGTAAGGTTTAGTTGGCTAATGGGTACAAGAAACATGTGGTGAGGTTACATGGAGTCCCTAAGGACATTGTGTCAGATCGGGATGCGAGATTTAATTCTCGGTTTTGGCAAGAGTTGCAGGAGATGATGGGAAATACCTTGAAGATGAGCACTGCTTTTCATCCTGCAACAGATGGACAGACAGAGAGAACTTGTAATACTACGATTTTCTATGCTTTTGGGTACTCTATCGAGTGGGGCTTACTCTGTCGAGTAAGTATGTTTGGTTTACGAAACAGTGTTCTGCTGAAGGGTACTCGATCGAGTAAGGGTCACTCGATCGAGTAAGTGAGTTTCTCGATCAGTAAGTCGATTCTGCGGGTTGTTTTAGTCGGGTTTTGTTAGTAACGTGTGATTGGAATTTAAAGCTTTCCGTCACTTTCTTTATCACTGAAAAAACAAGTTACGATACTTTCATCTTCGCGTTGCTATCAAATCCCAAAAGTTAAGATTGTCGGATCGTCGTGTTCTTTACGCCGTTGAGTTCGTCGTGTCGTGGTTAAGATCCTTGAATAGTTTTTATAGCTTTTCATTGCTTTTGTTTAAAACCCTAATGGGGTAATTTGGGGGTTTTGGGAGTATAATGTTGTATTAGATGGTAATGGTATGATTATGTGATTATAAGAGGTAGTTTCGTAGAGGAGCAATATTGAATAGCTGCTTTCTGATGATCTGGTGATTGCTTATTCCAGGTAGGGTTTCCCTACTCGGTTATTGATTACATAGTTGTTGGTGATGGTTGTGTTTATTGTTGATATTTAATGTGTTCGATTGTATTGGTGTTGTGGTTACATAATTGGTTGTGTTGTGGTTGTATGTGTAACACCCCCATACTCCAAGTGCCTTACCAGGACCACTTAAGGCATGGAAGTGCTACCATCTCGGTTTTCCGAGGCAATGATAATCATAAGACAATAATGAAACATACTTAAAAGTAAATAATGTTTAAAGTGATTACATACCAACTCCAAAACTGATAAAAAGAAATACAAGACTCTCAGACGGTCTACTGCTAAAACTATCAAAGCTATAAAACATCGTCTGACATAGCGGAAGACTTCTAACTGCCGCGTGATGACTCATCCCAGCTATCCCATACGCGTCATATCATACCTGCTCAATAACTGCTCACCACCCGCGAATGGATCACCACAGTTTTTAAAACATTAAACGGGGTCAGTACTAATCACACAATTTATATAACCAACAACACAGTAAACAAGCAGCTCAAACGGTCACACACAGAATCACACCCACTCCAATCAATCTCCGTCACCGACTGTTCACTTGACCAGCCCTGCCAGTGGGGGACCGCAGCCGTTCCCACCTAAGCCCCGCTCATCATACCGAGCGATAACCCTGTCCCATTAATGTGAACATCCCCTCCCGTGGTGGGTTCCACGGAGGGCGAAACTAGGGCGTGAAGCCACTCCCGCAAGTGACTCCACTCAGCCGAGAACGCATCTCGAGAACCAGAGACAAACAATCACAACCATTAAACAGCAATCAAAACCAACAACCGTCACAACACGAATACGATAATATTCAACAATCACAAACACCAACAATGCATTATGGGACTAATACTGAGTAGGGAAACCCTACCTGGAAAGCAACACAATCATCAGACGATCTAGCAGCTGTCTCAAAACCTTTTCTCTACGAACCCTTCTCATATACACATAATCATACAATCACTACAACATCAACATAAACATAGAAAACCCCCAAACCCAAAAATTAGGGTTTAACCAACTTTGATGAAATACTATAAAAACGGTACGTAGATCTTACCCTCGACGCAAGGATCACAACGGTATAAAGAAAGGTAAAATCCGACCTTCCAAGCTCCGGGATTTGCCAACAATGCGATTGATGCGAAGAACGTAGTTTGATTTCTCTTTTGAAAGTAATTAGGTTGTAAAAGTGTTTAAAGAAAAGTGACGGAAGTAATTATATACTTAATCGCATTATTAACAAAACCCGAGAAATCATCCCCCGTAAACCGGCTACTCGATCGAGTAGCTGAGGTACTCGATCGAGTGCCCCTTACTCGATCGAGTATCAACGTTACTCGATCGAGTACCCAACAACTATTTTAAAAACGCAACTCACCCTTACTCGACAGAGTAAGGCCTACTCGATAGAGTACCCAGAGACTCATAAAATCGTAGTATTACAGTCTTCCCTCCTTAAAAAGAACTTCGTCCCCGAAGTTCAACCCATACATAAAAACAACCATACTAACTCGACCAAGACACAACAACATAGCTAAGAACTCAAGAACTCGACCAAACATAAAACATAAACTCTTAACACCCACTCCATTAACTATGTTTACTTCCACAACATGACTCACGATATCATATCTACCACATATATATCTCTCACGACACCAACTCCATACATAACCAACTACCATCCTCTAACGCTGCTAGCTCCATAATATCATCCACTATCAAATCCAATATCAAGACACTCATAGACATCAAACGGAATGTTACATTCTACCACCCTTAAAAGGAACTTCGTCCTCGAAGTTTACTCACACTCATAACCTCATCATCCAACTGTCAACACTAGTGAAATATTCCCACACTCCTAAACATCACACTACTACAAGCTCGACCATGGCCTTTTAACAACATCAACCACAAAATATTCAACTTCCTTCTTTATGCTACCCAACACTCTACTGCGAATATACCACCATATGCACAACCATTAAAATCTCTTTTATCGCATCCTACTCCTCTTAAGATAAATGTTACGTCCTTGTAACTCACTAATACTAAATCCTAGCTATATCGTCTCATTATCCTCATCACCACCGCATGTCAAAGATAACCACCTATAATCTAAACACTCGCCATGCATATATCCAAGGCTCTCTTACTTAAACATTTCTCATACCTCAACTCATTCGGCACACCACCTAACCTATACCATAAAACTCGTAGCAAAATCACCATACTAACTCTCCATTATTACTGCAAATCAACACACCTCTCTATGTAAAGCACCTATCTCCCAAGAGCATAACTCATGATCCACACTCGTTACGTATACTCACACTAGATCCTCAAGTTCTTTCTTTCATTACCGCAAAACTCATACACAACTTAACATGACACTAATTCCCCCAACACCCTACACTCACTGTCGCAACAAAGGATTATGAACCACCTGCATCTTTCAGGTCATTACCACACATGTTTTACGAATCACTTGCCATTACCATGTCCACTAAAGCCTTATCTAGAACAAGATCAAAATTACTCTAACAACCTCTCACAACCGTGTCTCATCAACAGAATATCACTATACCATGACAACAACCAAAGCACATACAACTCTATTTCATATCATACTCTACCCTGATTCCCAAACTTAACTGGTAAGAAACATCAATAACAAAACAACTGTCTATCTGTACAAACTGAAACTCACAGGAAGCAACATCAAACAAAACAACAATCTATGTATGACTGGTATGTACTTTTGAAAACTCGTATCATAAACATCCCGCCTACTCCACCACAACCGGTGACGGCATCGCAACTCCGCCACCAACAGCCACACCGCAGTGCGAAAATACCCGCATCACAACACTATGTACCGTGCCCGAATTACCACCCGAGGCACAACAACCACATCGATAGACATCACAACTGCATACAATTCCCATAAACACTGACTCAGAATAACTTCTCAGACAAGAAAAACTTACTCAAATCCACTTTACTAAATCACAACACAACATATTTTTATGAATTAAACAGATAATAACCTCATGAATATCATCCCCTTACCATATCACAGATTGACATGTATCATGAATACATACAAGTATAACCAGTCATGCCAGATCACTCAAATTATTACCTTTTTAATCATCATTCAATTAGATTAGCGTACCCAACATGCATTACAAAACATTCAAATAACAACTTTATGATAACCACACCATATCACGTCTTGTGAGGTCAAAACCTCACATAAACATTTATATATATATCACTGACCCGTAATCACATACAACCAGTCAATCCTGATCACGTAAGTTACCACCTGATAAAAGTTACCCCTCACCCGAGCTTAACTCGTATACCCCTCATAACATATTCTCCCATTCGCATATCCATCACCCCCTGCTAATTGTAACCATACCATTAATACTCAACTACTAACAACCGCCTTATATAACCACATCTTATACTTTCTCACAACCATACATATCAATCTGGTCTCTACAAAATCAACCTCATTAGAATTGCTACATTTCTAATATACCACCACCCTTAACCACTAGTCACAAACCATAACACTACCGCTATCCGGACATCAAACCTCTTACACTCATCTCTAAATATTGCGATTTCTTTCTATCTTTGGTTAACATCCCAAACAACGAACATCGAATCTATCAACAAAATTACCTCAACATTCTTCCCAATACTATCCTTAATTGTATCATCATCTAACTCTCCACCAAAATCTCGTATCGTGCAAATACCCCACCAACTTCATACTCCCTTAATTCCTCGAAACTCATGATTAATCATGTTGTCCTGAAACTTCTATATAACCCTTAACTAATATCCTCATGATAATATCATAAATCTCGGTGATTCCTTACTTCTATATCACATAACTCTGGTCAACATTTTTCTCAGCTTACTTTTATCCTTCTTTTCTCTTTACACCCAACAATACCAATTAATAGTTCAACTCCTTATTCCTTCTAGCTAACTCTTTAGTAATCCGGTTACCCTTTCGTTGCCCCAAAACTAAAATTCCGTTATTTTATACCGATATCATCTCACTCTTTCTTACCATGGATCTTCTCTTATTATACTATCACTCACACTTGCCACTAATCTATCCATAAAATCAACGTTCACTGTCCAAACAATTGCATCTCCTTTGTACCTCTCTAGAAATCAGAATTCATTTCATACCGTTAATTACCCAAGGAAATCACACAGTAGTTTCATCTCTTAATAAACCAAATCTCCCAAACTCACTCACTGTCTACAAATCCACCTCGCGACATGTCTCCACAAAGTTCACTATATATTACTCTTCTCAACCCCTTTAAACGAACTTTCACTATGCATACTCCTAACCCACACGACTTCTAACCATCTTCCTCCATATATCTTTACACATCTCAAGTTGCCATTATCCACATCCTTACTCTCAATCCTTTCATTCTCACGTTACTTAGACTCACATCATCCCTTGCCCATATTCACTTGCTTTTACGTTACTCAACACACAATCATATCACTCATCTCATCTCAGAGAACATGCTCTATGTCTCAATTAAGCCATAACGATCTTCCTTTTCTTTTTCCACTATCTATCACAACCACATATAACTCATGTTCTCCCACCGAACTCATACTCACCACAGGTGCCACTCCTTACATCAGAAGATTGGGTAACTTACGCATCAGGATCAACATACATATAAAAAAATGCATAAAGAAGCAAGATAACACCTTTGAATTAAACATGATATGCAACGAAGTCAAAAGATAAGCATATGACCCAAAACAGGGGTCACTAGATCGAGTACAGGCCACTCGATCGAGTAAATGACTTACTCGATCGAGTAGGTGAAAGTCAGAGACGTATATAAATTTTTTACCAGGGTTACTCGATCGAGTAAGGGGTACTCGATCGAGTAAGGGCCACTCGATCGAGTACCCTACGCATTTCTCAGCACTCTCCAGTTTTCGTAAAACGGTCATAACTCACTCATTTCTTGGTCGTTTTGGGCGTGTGATCTATCGTTAGAATCGTAAAACAACAAGCTATCACCTCCAATTGGAATCACATTAAAATCATTTATAAATCTCAAGTTATAATAGTTTAAAGACGACCTCTTTATAATCGAAAAACACAACTATTTGATTTTACTTCCAAACAACTTAAACGACAACAAGGTAAGCAAAACCAACTCAGTACTCATAAAACCAGTATTGCTAATCACATGTTACTACCTTCAAAAGTCACGCAATAACATCCATCATGCACATATATTATTTAACTCATTAATCATGTACTAACCGCATGCTTTAATTTTATGACTTTTCCTAAAACAAAACATACTCATACAATTACAAATCCTATTTCCATGTTACTAACACAACAATATTACAACTCCACTTCGTCATCTAAACATATTCATATTCACAAAATCCATATTTTCATGCAATTGACACTCCATCTTTTCCAATCAGTTCATCTATTTCAACCACATTCTTCATTTACAAGTGCATACGATACCACAGTAGACAATTATATGAACTTATTATCTAACTTTACGCAAACAGAATTATGTAAAATCATATCAAATCCCCTAATCACAAGTTACTAGTATATACACATTATAAACCATTCATCCTGCAACATCATTACCCATCACATATTATCATATTATCTACTTCCCTTTTTCCACCACATCATTTATTTTCTCATGTACTTTTCCAACAATTTCATACATCACTGTAAACCAAATATCATGCAACATGCCTATTCACAACACTTTATCATTTACCACATTCCTCATTCCACCACAAACATACATCAACTGATTCATGCCACACATCACCATATAGGTACACAATTCACAAGATAAACACATAGCGATCCCGACTCATATCCCATGGTGACCGGTTCAAAATTGTAGGGCGAGTTCGCGACTTTAGGATATCTCCCAAGTCATTGCATTAGCTCCTACAACTTCTACCCCGGGTTCATTTTATTTGACTCCCTGTATTCATTGGATTCATTGGTTACAGGTTTTAGGATCGTCGTTGTGATACCATTTTGTAACACCCCCATACTCCAAGTGCCTTACCAGGACCACTTAAGGCATGAAAGTGCTACCATCTCGGTTTTCCGAGGCAATGATAATCATAAGACAATAACGAAACATACTTAAAAGTAAATAATGTTTAAAGTGATTACATACCAACTCCAAACTTGATAAAAAGAAATACAAGACTCTCAGACGGTGTACTGCTAAAACTATCAAAGCTATAAAACATCGTCTGACACAACGGAAGACTTCTAACTGCCACGTGATGACTCATCCCAGCTATCCCATACGCGTCATATCATACCTGCTCAATAACTGCTCACCACCCCCGAATGGATCACCACAGTTTTTAAAACATTAAACGGGGTCAGTACTAAAAACACAATTTATATAACCAGCAACACAGTTAACAAGCAGCTCAAACGGTCACACACACAACCACACCCACTCCAATCAATCTCCGTCACCTACTGTCCACTGGACCAGCTCTGCCAGTGGGGGACCGCAGCCGTTCCCACCTAAGCCCCGCTCATCATACCGAGCGATAACCCTGTCCCATTAATATGCACATCCCCTCCCATGGCGGGTTCCACGGAGCGCGAAACTAGGGCGTGAAGGCACTCCCGCAAGTGACTCCACTCAGCCGAGAACGCATCTCGAGAACCAGAGACAAACAATCACAACCATTAAACAGCAATCAAAACCAATAACCGTCACAACACGAATACGATAATATTCAACAATCACAAACACCAACAATGCATTATGGGACTAACACTGAGTAGGGAAACCCTACCTGGAAAGCAACACAATCATCAGACGATCTATCAGCTGTCTCAAAACCTTTTCTCTACGAACCCTTCTCCTATACACATAATCATACAATCACTACCACATCAACATAAACATAGAAAACCCCTAAACCCAAAAATTAGGGTTTAACCAACTTTGACGAAATACTATAAAAACTGTACGTAGATCTTACTCTAACACCCCTAATTTCCGTAATATAATTCTATAATTTATTTTCCCATATTTTATATTTTATTTTTCGGGAAAATATCCATTTGTCGTCTTTTGGGCTCGAAAAACGGTGAAGATCCGTTTCCTCCTTGGGTCTCACGTGAATCTTAGTGTTGATGGGTGAGTTTTGGGCCTAAACCTAGAATAAACCCATGAGCTTCTCTATAAATATGAAGGGAAACCAAACCCTTGCTCTTCTTTTCTCATAATCTCACAAAACCCTAAACCTAATTCTCTCCTCCTCTCTTCCTCCTTGTGCCGCGCGCCACCCTGCCTAGGGTTTCGTGCCATCCTCTTTTCTTCTTCGTTCTTCATCGTTCTTCGTGCTTAGATCGATCCTACTTCTTGGATTTATCTATCTTCTTCGTAAGTTTTTATGTTTTCCCATAGTTTTATAGTTTTTATAGTTTTTATATATATTAGTATATTTATTAGATTCGTTATCTTTGGCACGTGATGATTCATAAAGGCGTGGAAGTTGCACCTGGAGAAGACGTTTATATCGTTGAAGACGATCTCTAGGGTTTTATTTGCTTAATAAGGTAACTAGGTGTTTTCCTTTAATTGTGTTTATGCCAATTGATGTAATTTACATGATTTAATAATTGATGTGTGTAATTGGTATGTGTTTGATTGTTTATTATAACGTTAATTATATTTTCACATGCTTGTATATGATTTAATGCTTTAATTATGTCTCGTATAATATTTACGTGATTATTACGGGTGTCATGAGCGTAATTAGGGTTAACGAATAAACCCTAGTGGCGGCATGATAGGCGGCCAAGGGTTCTTTCCAAAGTTATAGCTAAAGCTAGTATAACATTGATGATGATTCAAGTGTTATAGCTAAAGTCAGTACAACTTTGGGTGGTTACTCTAGTTATGGCTGAAACTACTATAACATTGAATTACGAATTAAGGTTATAGCTGGAACTAACATACCCTGAGATTTATGGCTCAAGGTTATGGTTGGAGCTAGTATAACTTTGAGTTTCGTGTCAAAGTTATAGTTGAGGTAAGTATAACTTCAAGTTATATATGTTGAAGTTATAGTAGAGGTTACTATAACCTCGCATCCAGGGTTCATGTTATGGTTAGGGTTACTATAACATTGAATGGTTAAATATTAAAGTTATAGTTGAAGTTACTATAACATTGGTTACTTGTACTTGTTTCACATGTTGTGTTGTGTGCCACGTGTTATATCCTTTTGTTGCATATGTCCTTGGTTACTCTTGTTCGTATGTTGGTAGGACAGTCAGTTAAACTGTTCTTCTGAGTTGAGTCATGGTGTGGTCCATGCATGTCGTGTGCAGTCAATTAAACTGTACATTTATTTGTTGGCTAAGTCGAATAGATGACGGTAGTATCAGTTGTATACTATCGGAACGAACAAATGCTACCCTTCGGGGATTGGTGTATGGTCTATGGTCGGGGGGGTAACAGAGGCAGTGCGTTATACGCTCTGTTCCCCGAGTGTCGTTCGGTGTACAGTTATTGCACCGAGAGTCTGGCCAAGTCTTAGGCATATAGGCAGTGGTGATACGCTATTCATAGTACCGTGGAGTATCAGTTAAATACTTCACAACCGATGGTTCGTCAGTTAAACGTTCCATCTGCTAGTTCATCAGTTAAATGTTCTAGCGGCGTTCGCCCTATTCGCTATGCTTTGTTGCTAGCTTTGTGCCTTATGTGCTGCGGATCGTGTCTACTTTGGTTGGTAATGTAGGGTTAGATCCGTATAAAACCCTTTCTTTATAGGATTATAACGTAAAATTTATATGTAGTTTATAGTCATAAAACGAAAACAACAAGGAAACGACAAAGATATAGAAATAACCTTCGGTCCTAGTGCAAAAGGCAATGAGAGATCAAGTTAGATCTCCTCCTAATCGTTGCACCCAAGATGTCCGAGTAATGCCCTTGTGCTAGAGAGAATCCCCTAATTGTCTTGCAATATCGAGGGGATTGTTTTGTGAGTTTTTAGTTGGATGAGAGATCCGGGATTTAGGAGGCACAATTCCCAAAACCCTAATTTTGATTAGCAAATGAATCAATTAGGTTAGACAAGAGGAGAAGCTCTCCTTTTGTCCTTGGATAGCTCGGCCAAACCGAGTGAGTAAGAGGGAAATGGGCTTTTCATTTCCTCTTCACTTAAACTCGTGATCCGGTCCATAGCTCGCTAAATGTATTCGACGCGGTTTCATTATAAACTGTTATCGGTTATCGGAAATTAAGGCATCAACTAATAATCCGGGTTAGTTGAATTATTAATTCATGTCCGACAAAACAGTATTGTATAATTATATTCGATATACATTTGATTAAATATAAAACGCTTATATTTAATTTTACGAATTAACTGGTTAATTCGCCTTTAGCCCATGATATTTAATCCGTATTAAATATAATATCTCAACATCACATTTTGACTAATTATTAGTCAAATAACTCGACTAATGGTTAGTCAAATTTGCATCTACATGATGTATTTTCATACCGTCACATTACTCAAAACGTATCCTATAGGTGTGACTTTTAGGGACCAATTGATCACCGCCATCTGTATGACAATAACGTCAAACTTATCTAGCAAGCCAACCGTTATTGATAAACGTGGATCAACTGATTATGATACAAAGTATACCCTTTTGATCCTTTTAGAGGTTTATAAGTCCTTGCACTAACTGTTAAGGACACCAACCCCAACAAGCTCCCACTTGTCCGTACAAGTGTATGTGCAATGACGTTATCCGCACTAACTGGAGGACACGGCTCAACAAACTCCCACTTGTCCGTACAAGTGTATGTGCGATAACCGATTCTCATATTCATTTAAAATTTCTCCCACTCAATGTAAAACAATTTGCAGATCTGGATCCGCAAAGGTCGTATTTTACAATCGATCTGGATCAAGAGTGGTTTCCCCGACTAGAGAGTAACTTAACTGATAAAACGAATCCGTATCCGAGCATGGCCATGCATTTCGATTCTGACTCCTCGAGTGGCCCCGAGAAATATCGAGTACCGATAAAGGCTTAATATTTCCTTCAACTCGAACTCCTTCCGATCTAAGCACAAAGATGAAATGACCCGAAACAATCTACTTGGCCCCCCTGTTACGGATGACCGTGAGAAAGAAACCAAAGTCACCCAAAATCTGCCTTAGTCTCCAGAGACAGTCGATAGTCAAAAGAATCGACTCTTAGGATCACCATGGAGGTCCTATCCACGACCGGGCACCGAATGTTATAAAACATTTAGGACTCCACGTCGATGTCACAAGTGTGTCCTACGAAATATCCGTATAAATCGCCTCTGTGATTGGTCACCAACTGTTGACTTATGGCTAGTTGAACCCACCATCAACCAACGTCACAAAATAATTGCCGAGTTATCAGCTCATGTGGGCAATTAAGGACCGTAAAATATAATGTTCGTTCGATTCACTTTGTGGTGTTCAAAATTTGTCGTACAAATCCACATGAAAAACAATATATATATAAAAATATCAAAACGATGATGTTGTATAGAGTACAAAAGGGAATGAATCTAATCCATAAAAGAGTACTACAACTTAGGAACACGTTTAATTCCCATGGAATTTACGTGCCCTTCATGCTTATCTTGTCGTAATGCTTTAGTGAGAGGATCTGCTATGTTATCATCTCTAGCAATCTTTTCTATCACTACTTCCTTTTGCTCCACGTAATCCCGGATTAGATGAGCTTTCCGTTGTACATGTCTAGACTTGTTGCTAGACTTTGGCTCCTTAGCTTGGAAGATGGCACCACTATTGTCGCAATAGATGGTGATCGGGTCATTCGAACTAGGCACTACAGATAGCCCATGTAAGAATTGACGCATCCATATCGCTTCCTTTGTAGCTTCAGACGCGGCATAGTACTCGGACTCGTCGTAGAATCTCTTTTGTAACAGTTTGTTTCGAACTCTTCCGGTGATCGCAGCGCCATTAAGAGTAAAACGAATCCGGATCGAGATTTCGAGTCATCACGATCCGTTTGGAAGCTAGCATCTGCGAATCGGTTGCGCATAGCTTTTGAGAGCCTCCATAAGTCAATGCCCAATCTTTAGTCCTCCGTAGGTACTTAAGAATGTTCTTGACAACTATCCAATGTGATTCACCTGGATCTTTGTTGGAATCGACTTGTCATACTCAATGCATATGCCACGTCCGGACGTGTGCATATCATGGCATACATGATTGATCCTATTGCTGAAGCATAAGGAATCCGTGTCATGCGCTCTTTCTCTTCCGGTGTCTCTGGTGCCTGAGACTTGCTCAAATGCACCCCTGGAGCCATAGGAAGGAACCTCTCTTGGAGTTAGTCATGCTGAATCTCTCCAGGACTTTGTCTATGTAAGACTCCTGACTGAGAGATAGCATCCGTCGTGATCTATCTCGATAGATACGGATGCCTAGAATTCTTTGTGCCTCTCCCAGATCTTTCATCTGGAAATGGTTTTTCAACCATACTTTCACCGAAGTTAAGAGAGGTATGTCATTCCCAATCAGGAGTATGTCGTCAACATACAATATTAGGAAGACAATCTTGCTCCCACTCGACTTGATATATAAACATGGTTCCTCGACTGATCGAGTGAATCCATTTTCTTTTATCACTTGGTCGAAGCGATGATTCCAACTCCTTGATGCTTGCTTAAGTCCATAAATGGAACGCTTAAGCTTGCACACTTTCTTAGGATGTGCTGGATCGATGAAACCTTCGGGTTGTACCATGTACAACTCTTCCTCCAAGAAGCCGTTTAAGAAGGCGGTTTTAACGTCCATTTGCCAAATTTCATAGTCATGAAAAGCGGCAATCGCTAAGATAATCCGAATGGAACGCAGCATGACTACGGGTGCAAAAATCTCATCGTAGTGCAAACCTGGCACTTGGGTGAATCCTTTAGCAACTAGTCGTGCTTTGTAGATATCTTGTTGACCTTCCACAAAATGCTTTATCTTGTAAAGCCATTTGCATTGAAGGGGACGAACCTTAGCAGGTATGTCAACAAGATCCCACACATTGTTCTCATACATGGAGTCCATTTCGGATTGCATGGCCTCAAGCCATAGCTTTGAGTCAGAACTGGTCATGGCACCTTTATAGGTTGCGGGTTCACTACTCGTTAAGAGTAGAATGTCATCTATGTCATGTTCCTCGACCAGACCAATGTATCTGTCCGGAGGAATAGAGACTCTTCCCGACCTCCTAGGTTCCTCAGGAATGTTAACCGCAGCCGGGATTGAAGGAATAGGTTCCTCCAATGGTTGCTCGGTGTTTGGTTCTGGAATCTCCGACAGGTCGAAGGTTCTATCACTCTTAGCATTCTCGAGAAATTCCTTCTCTAAGAATGTCGCACTAGCCGCAACAAAAACACGTTGTTCGGTTGGCGAATAGAAGTAATGACCACGTGTTCCTTTAGGATAACCTATAAAGTATGTCTTGACCGATCGCGGGCCGAGCTTATCTTCAAATCTCCACTTGACATAAGCCTCGCAGCCCCAAACCCGTATAAAGGACAAGTTAGGGACGGTTCCCTTCCATAGTTCATATGGAGTCTTGTCAACAGCTTTAGACGGACTTCGGTTAAGTATTAGAGCGGTGACAAAAGAGCATAACCCCATAATGAATCGGTAAAACCGTGTGACTCATCATGGATCGAACCATATCAAGTAGTGTTCGATTTCTCCGTTCGGACACACCATTCAAACCGAGGTGTTCGGTGGAGTTAAGCGTAGGGCGATCCCACAGTCTTTAAGGTGTTGATCAAACTCGTGAGAAAGATACTCGCCACCACGATCTGAACGTAGTGTTTTTATCTTTCTACCAAGTAGGTTCTGTACCCTATTTCGGTATTCTTTGAATTTCTCAAAGGATTCACTTTTGTGCTTCATTAAGTAGACATAGCCATATCTACTTAAATCATCCGTGAAAGTGATGAAATACCTATAGCCTTCTCGTGCGGTGATTGACATAGGACCACATACATCCGTGTGTATGAGCCCTAATAGGTCAGCAGCGCGCATTCCAACACCTTTGAAGGAAATACGAGTCATCTTACCGATGAGACATGATTCACACGTGCCAAATGATTGAAAATCAAAGGCCGAGATAGCTCCATTTTTAATGAGCTGTTTTACGCGTTTCTCATTAATGTGTCCCATACGGCAGTGCCATAGATATGTTTGATCTTTGTCACCAACCTTTAACTTTTTATTCATTACGTGTAATATTTCGGTGGTCTGATCTAAAACATAAATTCCATTCATGGAGACTGCCCTGCCATAAATCATATTGTGTAAAGAGAAAATGCAAGTATTATTCTCAATTACAAATGAAAAACCAAGTTTGTCAAGTGCGTAAACCGAAATAATGTTTTTCGAAAGACTGGGTACATAATAGCAATCATATAATGATAACTCAAATCCGCTAGGAAGCTGGATCACATATGTTCCCCTCGAGACGGCAGCCACTCTTGCTCCATTCCCGACACGCAGGTCAACCTCACCCTTTACGAGAGGTTCGAGATTTCGGAGGCCCTGCACATGATTACACAGATGAGAACCACAACCAGTATCAAGTACCCAAGTTCCGTAACTTGCGTGGTTAATCTCAATCATATGAATAAAAGTAGAAGAAGAAGACATACCAACGGGTTTAACGCGGCCTCGCTTTTATGTCCTCATGATAAACAGGACATGTGCGTCTCCAATGCCCGATCTTGTGGCGGTGATGGCATTCCATATTTTCATTCTTGCTCTTTGTCGTGCCTGATGAGGTGCTCGACTCACCAGGCCCACTCTTACCCGAACCCGACTTCTTGAACTTCGCCTTACCTCTCGCTAGGTTTGCCGAGCTTTGCCCTTACCCTTTCCCTTGTTTGTTACAACGAGAACATCCTGTTTCATGCTCCCACTGAACTTCATGTCCTTCTCGGTCCGGACGAGGAGGAGTGCGATTCATGGGGAGTTTTCTTCAAATCATTCATATAGTAATTCGCTCTAAATTGCGAATAACCATCGTGGAGTGAGTGAAGAATGCGGTCGATCACAATGTTCTCGCTGATCTTACAATCAAAGGTCTCCAGCTTCTCGACATTCTCAATCATGCTGAGAATGTGTGGGCTAACCGGTTGGCCCTTCTGGAGTCTCGCATCAAAGAAGCGAGTGGTATGCTCATAGGTCACGATTCTCGGTGCTTTCGAGAATTCCTTGGTGAGCGTGGTGAAAATCTTGTTTGCACCATGGGCTATGAAGCGTTTCGGCAAATTGGGTTCCATTGCAAAAATGAGTACGTTTTTAATCGCACCCGCTTCCATACATAAATCATTAAACTTGGTGATTTCAGCAGCTCTAGCCGTGGGACCTGGGTTTGCCGGGATGGGCTCTAAGAGATATTTGAGCTTCCGTCGGCGGCGGCAGCATTCCGTAATGCCGCCTCCCGGTCCGCGAAGTTTGATCCATCATTCTTGATCGAGTGGACTGATTCATCCGATTCATGAAGATCCGAAGCCGGGACTCACGGTCCAATGTGGCACTTGGCATTGGGTTATCGTAGAACCACCATTTGTTATTTGCAGTTAAAAAAACGTGATCTACACTGAAAAAGGAAGAAAAACAAAAACGAAATAAGCAACTCATCGAGGTGATTTAAGTCTATTTTAAAATTCATTTTAAACATGTAGACTCTCCCACTTGCATAATTGATCTCCCTCAAGAATGATACAAGTGATCCCAAGACTCAATTTCGTAAACCGATAAGCCAACTGTTTAGCTAATTCTTCCGTAAGAACTCTTGGTCGATAGATTTCTGTAAATCCTATCTATAGTCCACCATAATCACAGGATCGTACGAGTGATCATAGTGTTGAGATAAAATAGGTCAATCGGTTCCAACTTACCCGACGTAGAAGGGGTCATATTATGCCTACCGACGAAGAAGGGACTCATTGGAGTTTGACCTATAAAGACCGTTCTCAATTTTTGTTTATACGAGGAAGATCCCATCAACTAAATTATAATTCATATTAAGTGAACGAATAACTAGCGTTTGCGTGAATGAATTAATTTGGATGATGGCTTAAAATCGAGTGACATGCGAATGTCAAAGAAAACTAACTCGTGACCTCTATATGTGTCAGTTTTCATGCAATTATTAGGTGGTTTGGTTTTTAGGCGGAATATGATGCATACTATCGTTACAATAAAATAAATAAATGAATGCAATACGTAAATAAAATTTCCTAGTGTGGCCTATCCTAGTAAAAAGAACAAAATACAACTTTGGAATCCACCGTTGGACCCGAAAAGCTTGTCTTGATGTTCCATCTTTATCCAAGTAGCGGGAGTGAGCATCCGGTCTCCATCTTTAGTCTTCTCAAAAATTACAATTTAAAATTTACAAATATAAACCTATTTACATTCTAAAAAAAAACTGTAATTAAAAGAAATAAAATGGAGATACGAGATCTCAAAATACAACCAAGACCGTGTTCCATCATTACGGTAACACGTTCTACTAAGGCCACACTAAGTTACAACCGTTTGCAAAATAATTAAATACGTAATTAAAAGGCATTCAAAATATTCAAAATATAAACAAGAACGATGAATTAAAATGCATCAACTAAAAATTAAATTTATTCGTGACATAATTCCGTAATTATGTTAAATTTTTATCCAAACCACCAAAGATGATTAAAATTACATGACAGAACCGCTTTAGTCAAGTTAATTTTAATCCGAGATAATCCGTTACAATAAATCGTGTTAAAGTAACTTTATTTTACGTGGGTGAACCGTTTCACTAACAAGCGAGAGCATAAAAAACCGTTTTATGCATTAAAAAAGGGCCGAAAAAAAACAGAAAAATTTTTTTTTTTCTTCTGTACTGCTGTACGTGAACAGTACCAGTGGCAAAAAAAAAATTTTTTTTTTTTTTTTTTTTTTTTTTTAAAACGGCTGAAAAAAACGAGAGCCTCTAAAGGCCAAAAATTAATCGGCTAAAACGAGATCAAGCATGTGATCAAACAACAAAACGATTTGTAAAAACTCAATTGCAATTTAATCTAATCCGTATAGAATTCAAACTACAATTTGACATGATCTTCACATATTGTTGTAATTATCGTTTAAAACAACAATCGCAAAGAACAAATCGAAAACAAAAGCAAAAAACGACAATGCAACCGTGTAAACTTGACACGGTTTCCAATGCAAAAAAAACAGTCCGTGTAAAAAATGGCCGAGACAAAACAGCCACATTTTTTTTTCGTTTTGCAATTGATAGATCTTTACATACTATAATGAATATCGATTACAAATAATATGCAAAGATTAAATCAAAACCGAAAACAAGACAAAATCAACCAACAACCGTGTACATGGACACGGTTCCCAAGGAAAAACGCAGCAATTTTTTTTTTTTTTTTTATAAAATTGCCGAGACAAAAAGGAGGCAGCCGTGGCCTAATTTTTGAACAAAATTCATCGTTTCAACAATCGTTTGATGAAAAACACATATAAAAATTTACGTGGCCTGTCTCTGATACCACTTGTAGGGTTAGATCCGTATAAAACCCTTTCTTTATAGGATTATAACGTAAAATTTATATGTAGTTTATAGTCATAAAACGAAAACAACAAGGAAACGACAAAGATATAGAAATAACCTTCGGTCCTAGTGCAAAAGGCAATGAGAGATCAAGTTAGATCTCCTCCTAATCGTTGCACCCAAGATGTCCGAGTAATGCCCTTGTGCTAGAGAGAATCCCCTAATTGTCTTGCAATATCGAGGGGATTGTTTTGTGAGTTTTTAGTTGGATGAGAGATCCGGGATTTAGGAGGCACAATTCCCAAAACCCTAATTTTGATTAGCAAATGAATCAATTAGGTTAGACAAGAGGAGAAGCTCTCCTTTTGTCCTTGGATAGCTCGGCCAAACCGAGTGAGTAAGAGGGAAATGGGCTTTTCATTTCCTCTTCACTTAAACTCGTGATCCGGTCCATAGCTCGCTAAATGTATTCGACGCGGTTTCATTATAAACTGTTATCGGTTATCGGAAATTAAGGCATCAACTAATAATCCGGGTTAGTTGAATTATTAATTCATGTCCGACAAAACAGTATTGTATAATTATATTCGATATACATTTGATTAAATATAAAACGCTTATATTTAATTTTACGAATTAACTGGTTAATTCGCCTTTAGCCCATGATATTTAATCCGTATTAAATATAATATCTCAACATCACATTTTGACTAATTATTAGTCAAATAACTGCGAACTAACCGGTTAGTCAAATTTGGCATCTACATGACTGTATTTTCATACCGTCACATTACTCAAAACGTATCCTATAGGTGTGACTTTTAGGGACCAGTTGATCACCGCCATCTGTATGACAATAACGTCAAACTTATCTAGCAAGCCAACCGTTATTGATAAACGTGGATCAACTGATTATGATACAAAGTATACCCTTTTGATCCTTTTAGAGGTTTATAAGTCCTTGCACTAACTGTTAAGGACACCAACCCCAACAGGTAAGTGTCCATGGTCTAGTTCTTGCATATGGTCTAAGTTCATGTAGTCTCATTCATCTAGTGTTGTGAATGTCAGGAGTAGTAAGTCTGAGTTTGATTTTCATGAGTATAGATGATCTCACATGTTTACTGTTTATGCATTTCAATTGTTATTAATTGTTGGTTATATTCAATTGTTGTAAACATGATTGGGAGAGCATCTAGTTACTCCCGACTGAATTGTCGACCCCCTTTTCAGGTTGTTCAGTTTGATGCTGTTTGGTTGATGCTTGCTTGGGGAATGTGCGAAGCGAGCTTAATAATAAATAGGAGTTTGCTTTAAGTTTTAAGAACCTTTTGAATAATGTATTAGTTGTTTTGGATTTAGTAGCGAACCGGATTGGTCAGGTGTTTCCGCCACCTTGACCCTTTTATCAGTATCGTACTCTGATATTCATTTTATATAAGTTTTTCCTTTGTTTTATAATCCGGGTTGTTACGATTGGTATCGAGCGAACACGCTCCCAACGCCGCTTAGTTGATGACTAAAATAAATGACCTAGTTAATGAGTGAGAGTAAATGGGGTAGAAACCAATAGGATTGGTTGGTTTTCTTATGTTGTAAAGTGCATGAGTAGTTGTTTGGAGTGGTACGTAAGTTCTACCACTTATAACGAGACTTCGTTCTTGCAGATAGTGCGTAACGCGAATGGTGAGACCGATGCTGACCGCATCAGGAGACTTGAGGCCGCTTTGGCATCTATGGCCGAAGGTTTCACTAATCACCTCAACAACAACAACAACAACAATAACAACAACAACCATCCGCAGCAGACTGTGTTTGATCGCTTTGCTCGTCACTGTCCTCCGACTTATGATGGTGCGAATGATCCTACTGCTTTGGAGGCTTGGATTCGAGAGATCGAGAAGTTGTTCCTCGCTACTGGATGTCCTGAGGATCAGAAGGTGGATATCGCCACCTATTATCTGAAGGACGAGGCCGACAACTGGTGGGCTCTTGCTAGAGCTGGTTTGGAAGTTCAACCAGGATATGGTTTGGCTCTTTTCTCTGAGGCTCTGAAGAAAAGGTTTTATCCTGAGGAGATGCGCTGGCAGAAGGAGCAGGAGTTCCTTCGTCTGCAGCAGGGCTCCATGACCGTTGAGGAGTACACCAACAAGTTCGTGAAGCTGTCACGTTTCGTTACTTCTGTAGCTATGGACGAGGTTTCGAGGACTTGTCGCTATGAGAAGAATCTAGCTCCTAAGGTCCGGACTGCTATGTCTGGCATTCCTTCAACTTCTTTTCAGCAGGCTTACGATCGTGCTCTTAGCATCTATGATTCTGTCCTTGCTACCGAGGCTGAGGAGAGTGCGAAGAATAAGTTCATGAAGAGACCTTATGTTGCTCCTAGTACTTCCCATAAGAAGCAGAAGTATGAGGCTCGTCCGTATGCTCCGCGTGATCAAGGTCAAGCTAAGAAGGATATGGTTTGCTTCAAGTGCGGAAAGGCTTACCACCCTGGTAAGTACTGCACTACTGGTGATCCGATCACTTGCTTCACTTGCAAGATGCCGGGACACAAGTCTGTTGATTGTCCCTAGAAGCCCAAGGTTGACGCTCCTAAGGCTGATGCTGCGAAGACTGGACGAGTGTTCGTTATGAGTCGTGCTGAGGCAGATGCTAATCCAGATGTGATTACGGGTACCTTTCTCGTTCACTCTTTATCTGCTTTTGTTCTTTTTGATACGGGTGCATCGATGTCTTTCGTATCCGAATCCTTTTCCATCCGTGCTGGACTCTCTTCTTCTTCATCCGTTCATACCTCTATATCCCTTTCTACGGGTGAGATTGTTTCTTGCTCCGTTCTTTTCAAGGACGTACCTGTCAGTATCGCAGGGGCGATCCTTCCTGCTGATCTCGTCCAATTCAAACTCGGAGAATTTGATGTGATTTTGGGTATGGATTGGTTATCTCGCTATGACGCTAGGTTCCTATGTCGTGATCAGAAGATCGTGCTTAAGAGTCCCACAGGTTCGAGGGTTTCTTATCAGGGTGTTAGGGTTACACCTACGGTCAAGTGGGTTTCTGCTTTGAAGATGGTTAACTTGGGTAGAAAAGGTCATCAGATCTATCTGTGTAGTGTTCATGGTGTTACAGTTGAGCCGAAGTTACAAGATATCCTTGTGGTTAGGGAGTTTCCCGATGTCTTTCCTGAGGATCTACCTGGTATTCCTCCTGAGCGAGATGTAGAGTTCTCGATTGAGTTGCTACCTGGAACTGGTCCCATTTCGAAAGCTCCATATCGTATGTCACCAGCTGAGTTACAAGAACTTAAGAAGCAACTTGAGGAGATGATCGATAAGGGTTTTATCAGACCGAGTGCTTCGCCGTGGGGTGCTCCTGTTTTGTTCGTCAAGAAGAAGGATGGTAGTATGCGGCTATGCATTGACTACCGTGAGTTGAACAAGGTTACTATCAAGAATAAGTATCCTTTGCCGAGGATCGAGGATCTGTTTGATCAGCTCCGTGGCGCGAGTGTGTTCTCGAAGATCGACCTGAGGTCTGGTTACCATCAGATTCCAGTTAGGAATGAGGATATTCCTAAGACTGCTTTTCGTTCGAGGTATGGCCACTATGAGTTCGTGGTAATGCCGTTTGGTTTGACGAACGCACCTGCTGTTTTTATGGATCAGATGAACCGCACTTTCAGCGAGTATTTGGATAAGTGTGTCGTGGTGTTCATAGACGACATACTGATTTACTCGAGAGATGAGGCTGAACACGAGAATCACCTTCGTGTTATCTTGGAGACTCTGCGTAAGCAGAAATGGTACGCTAAGTTCTCAAAGTGCGAGTTTTGGTTAAGGGAAGTTACCTTCTTGGGTCATGTGATATCTGGCGATGGAGTTATGGTTGATCCGTCGAAGATTCAAGCCGTGGTCGATTGGGAAAGTCCAAAGAATGTGAACGAGGTTCGGAGTTTCCTTGGTCTAGCTGGGTACTACCGTCGGTTTGTACATGATTTCTCTAAGATCGCGAGACCGATGACTCAGTTAATGAAGAAGGAATCCAAGTTCATTTGGACTGAGGCTTGTGAAGCTGCTTTTCAGGAGTTGAAGAAAAGGTTAACTACCGCTCCTGTGTTGACTCTACCAGAAGAGGGTGCTGAGTTCGATGTTTTCTGCGATGCGTCAAAGTTTGAGTTGGGTTGTGTCTTGATGCAAAAGGGTAAAGTTGTGGCTTATGCTTCCCGTTAGTTGAAAGTTCATGAGACGAACTATCCGACTCACGATCTTGAGTTAGCAGCAGTGGTGTTTGCACTTAAGCTGTGGCGACACTACTTGTATGGAGTCTCTTGTAACTTTTATACGGATTATAAGAGCTTGAAGTATATCTTCACTCAGAGAGATCTTAACATGAGGCAGAGACGTTAGTTGGAGCTGCTTAACGATTACAAGATTGAGCTACAGTATCATGAGGGTAAGGCAAACGTGGTTGCCGACGCTTTGAGTCGCAAGGTGTGTCATGCTATGAGATCTGTGTTGGTGTTGCCTGATGACTTGAGTCGAGAGTTCCAGAAGATGAGTCTTGAGGTATTTCTTCCTGGTACTTTAGATTTGAGTGCGATGGTTGCTGAACCCGAGATCCTTCATGAGATCCGAGTTAAGCAAAGAGAGGATGAATACCTAGAAGGAGTTCGAGTCGCTATAAGCGAAGGATGTGCCAAAGACTTCGACGTTGGACCTGATGATGGTCTACGATTCCATGGTCGTTGGTGTGTGCCTAGCTGTGAGGTCTTAAAATGTAAGATTCTCAAAGAGGCTCATAGTACTCCCTATTCGGTTTATCCTGGTGGTGATAAGATGTATAAGGATCTGAAGCTAAAGTTTTGGTGGCCGGGTATGAAGAAAGAGATCGCCGAGTTTGTGAGCCGTTGCTTGGTTTGTCAGAAGGTCAAGTTCGAACATCAGAGACCTGGTGGTCTACTGCAACCTTTGGAGATTCCCACCTGGAAATGGGATTCGATTTCAATGGACTTCGTTATGGGTTTGCCGAGGTCTCCGAGAGGAATGAATGCGATTTGGGTCGTGGTTGATCGTTTGACTAAGGTCGCGCATTTCATTCCGATGAAGGAGACTTGGAGTCTCGAGGAACTAGCGAATGCGTATCAGCGTGAGATCATTCGTCTTCATGGAGTTCCTAAAGATATCATCTCCGACCGTGATCCGAGGTTTTGTTCTCAGTTTTGGAAGAAGATTCAGTTGGCTTTGGGTAATGAGCTTAAGATGAGTACGGCTTTTCATGCTGCAAATGATGGTCAGACTGAGGGTACGATTCAGACACTCGAGGATATGTTGCGAGCTTGTGCGTTGGAGTTCCAAGTTAGTTGGGAGAAGAGTTTACCGCTTGTGGAGTTCTCTTACAACAACAGTTATCAAACTAGTATTCAGATGGCTCCGTTTGAGACACTTTATGGAAGGAAGTGTCGTAGTCCTTTGTGTTGGGACGATTCTAGTGAGGCTGTCGTTTTTGGTCCAGAGTTGATTCAGGAATCGATTGAGCAAGTGAGGTTGATCCGCGAGAAGCTTAAGGCAGCCCAGGATCGACAGAAGACGTATGCAGACTTGCGGCGCAGGCCGATTGAGTTTGAGGTTGGCGATAAGGTGTTTCTTAAGGTTTCGCCGATGAAAGGTGTTAAGAGGTTTGGACTTAAGGGAAGCTTAGTCCTAAGTACATTGGACCGTATGAGGTGCTCGAGAGAGTTGGCGAGGTAGCCTATAGGTTGGCTTTACCTCCGAACTTGTCCAAGGTTCATGATGTTTTTCATGTGTCGCAGTTGCGTCGTTATCGCAGTGATCCTTCTCATGTTCTACAGGCTGATGTTATCGAGGTTGAACCTAACCTGAATTATGAGGAACGTCCTGTTCGCATTTTGGAACGTCAGGAGAAGAGGTTAAGGAATAAGGTTGTACCTTTGGTTCGGGTTCGTGGAGAAGTCGGAAGTTTGAGCGGGAGACTTGGGAAACCAAGCGTCTATGCGAGAGAAGCATCCACATCTTTTCGAGTGAGGTAGTTCTCTTATCAAGTTTCGAGGACGAAACTTCTTTTTAGGGGGTTGGATTGTAACACCCCTAATTTCCGTAATATAATTCTATAATTTATTTTCCCATATTTTATATTTTATTTTTCGGGAAAATATCCATTTGTCGTCTTTTGGGCTCGTTGGGCTCGAAAAACGGTGAAGATCCGTTTCCTCCTTGGATCTCACGTGAATCTTAGTGTTGATGGGTGAGTTTTGGGCCTAAACCTAGAATAAACCCATGAGCTTCTCTATAAATATGAAGGGAAACAAAACCCTTGCTCTTCTTTTCTCATAATCTCACAAAACCCTAAACCTAATTCTCTCCTCCTCTCTTCCTCCTTGTGCCGCGCGCCACCCTGCCTAGGGTTTCGTGCCAACCTCTTTTCTTCTTCGTTCTTCATCGTTCTTCGTGCTTAGATCGATCCTACTTCTTGGATTTATCTATCTTCTTCGTAAGTTTTTATGTTTTCGCATAGTTTTATAGTTTTTATAGTTTTTATATATATTAGTATATTTATTAGATTCGTTATCTTTGGCACGTGATGATTCATAAAGGCGTGGAAGTTGCACCTGGAGAAGACGTTTATATCATTGAAGACGATCTCTAGGGTTTTATTTGCTTAATAAGGTAACTAGGTGTTTTCCTTTAATTGTATTTATGCCAATTGATGTAATTTACATGATTTAATAATTGATGTGTGTAATTGGTATGTGTTTGATTGTTTATTATCATGTTAATTATATTTTCACATGCATGTATATGATTTAATGCTTTAATTATGTCTCGTATAATGTTTACATGTTTATTACGGGTGTCATGAGCGTAATTAGGGTTTACGAAAAAACCCTAGTGGCGGCATGTTAGGCGGCCAAGGGTTCTTTCCAAAGTTATAGCTAAAGCTAGTATAACATTGATGATGATTCAAGTGTTATAGCTAAAGTCAGTACAACTTTGGGTGGTTACTCTAGTTATGGCTGAAACTACTATAACATTGAATTACGAATTAAGGTTATAGCTGGAACTAACATACCCTGAGATTTATGACTCAAGGTTATGGTTAGAGCTAGTATAACTTTGAGTTTCATGTCAAAGTTATAGTTGAGGTAAGTATAACTTCAAGTTATATATGTTGAAGTTATAGTAGAGGTTACTATAACCTCGCAGCTAGGGTTCATGTTATGGTTAGGGTTACTATAACATTGAATGGTTAAATATTAAAGTTATAGTTGAAGTTACTATAACATTGGTTACTTGTACTTGTTTCACATGTTGTGTTGTGTGCCACGTGTTATATCCTTTTGTTGCATATGTCCTTGGTTACTCTTGTTCGTATGTTGGTAGGACAGTCAGTTAAACTGTTCTTCTGAGTTGAGTCATGGTGTGGTCCATACATGTCGTGTGCAGTCAGTTAAACTGTACATTTATTTGTTGGCTAAGTCGAATAGATGACGGTAGTATCAGTTGTATACTATCGGAACGAACAAATGCTACCCTTCGGGGATTGGTGTATGGTCTATGGTCGGGGGGGGTAATGAGGCGGTCGTTATACGCTCTGTTCCCCGAGTGTCGTTCGGTGTACAGTTATTGCACCGAGAGTCTGGCCAAGTCTTAGGCATATAGGCAGTGGTGATACGCTATACATAGTACCGTGGAGTATCAGTTAAATACTTCACAACCGATGGTTCGTCAGTTAAACGTTCCATCTGCTAGTTCATCAGTTAAATGTTCTAGCGGCGTTCGCTCTATTCGCTATGCTTTGTTGCTAGCTTTGTGCCTTATGTGCTGCGGATCGTGTCTACTTTGGTTGGTAAGTGTCCATGGTCTACTTCTTGCATATGGTCTAAGTTCATGTAGTCTCATTCATCTAGTGTTGTGAATGTCAGGAGTAGTAAGTCTGAGTTTGATTTTCATAAGTATAGATGATCTCACATGTTTACTGTTTATGCATTTCAATTGTTATTAATTGTTGGTTATATTCAATTGTTGTAAACATGACTGGGAGAGCATCTAGTTACTCCCGACTGAATTGTCGACCCCCTTTTCAGGTTGTTCAGTTTGATGCTGTTTGGTTGATGCTTGCTTGGGGAATGTGCGAAGCGAGCTTAATAATAAATAGGAGTTTGCTTTATGTTTTAAGAACCTTTTGAATAATGTATTAGTTGTTTTGGATTTATTAGCGAACCGGATTGGTCAGGTGTTTCCGCCACCTTGACCCTTTTATCAGTATCGCACTCTGATATTCATTTTATATAAGTTTGTCCTTTGTTTTATAATCCGGGTTGTTACACTTACCCTCGACGCAAGGATCACAACGGTATAAAGAAAGATAAAATCCGACCTTCCAAGCTCCGGGATTTGCCAACAATGCGATTGATGCGAAGAACGTAGTTTGATTTCTCTTTTGAAAGTAATTAGGTTGTAAAAGTGTTTAAAGAAAAGTGACGGAAGTAATTATATACTTAATCGCATTATAAACAAAACCCGAGAAATCATCCCCCGTAAACCGGCTACTCGATCGAGTAGCTGAGGTACTCGATCGAGTGCCCCCTTACTCGATCGAGTATCAACGTTACTCGATCGACTACCCAACAGGTCAGAAACTATTTTAAAAACGCAACTCACCCTTACTCGACAGAGTAAGGGCTACTCGATAGAGTACCCAGAGACTCATAAAACCGTAGTATTACAGTATGTGTTTGCAAGGCGTGTCCTCGGCTGAGTGGAGTCACTTGCGGGAGTGGCTTCACGCCCTTGATTCGCCCTCTGTGGAACCCGCCACAGGAGGGGATGTGCACATTAAGGAACATGGGTTATTGCTCGGATAAAATGAGCGGGGATTTGGTGGGTACGGCTACGGTCCCCCACTGGCGGCGTGGAATATCTGTTGCGATTGGTATTCTGGCAGGACTACACACTTTAGTGTGTAGTCAGGTGTGTGGAGATATCATGGAGTTGGGAGTTGTGTGTTGTTTGTTTATTGTGTATCTTGTTTTATGTAATCAGTAACTGTCCCCGTTTTAAATGTTTTGAAAACTGTGGTGATCCATTCAGGGATGGTAAGCAGTTATTGAGCAGGTATGAGATGGCTTGCGTGAGGGATAGCCAGGATGGAGTCACCACCTGTCATTAGAATCTCCCGCTGTGTCATAAACTTAGTTTGCTTTTCAGTTGATTGGTTTTTGGGAACATTTGTATTTGTCTTACAGTTTCGGATTTTGATATTGTAATCACTTAAACTCATTCACTTATTTAAGTAATTTTCTTTATGGTCTATTTGATATACATTGCCTCGGGTAACCGAGATGGTAGCATTTCTATGCATTAGGTGGTCTTGGTAAGGCACCTTGGTGTATGGCGGTGTTACAAAGTGGTATAAGAGCGACGATTTTCGAACCTGTAACTAATGAACCCAATGAATTTAGGGAGTCGAAATAAAATGAACCCGGGTAGGAGTTGTTAGGAGCTAATGCAAAGGCTTAGGAGACGTCCTAAAGTCGCGATCTCGCCCTACAACTTTGAACCGGTCACTATGGGGTGTGTCATGGGATCGCTACATATTTATTTAAGTTATATTGAATATATATATTGAATGATGCAGTGTATGAATTGGTGGATAAACGAATGTGGAGAATGGAGAATGTGGTGGTGAAAGGTGAGTAGTTTGCATGATTATTTGTTTATATGAATACCGGAAATTGCATAATGATTGATTTCTAATGTGGCTTGTTAGAAACATGTAAATAGGATGTTGTGTTGTTGTGTGTATATATATATATATATATATATATATATATATATATATATATATATATATATATATATATATATATATATATATATATATATATAGTTGTTGTGAAAGGTAGTTAAGTTGAGCATGCGGGTAGCTAACGAGTCAGCATGACTCGATCGAGTGGGGGATACTCGATCGAGTGGGCTGGACTCGGTCGAGTGGGGTATATGACGTTTTTGGGCAGTCGTTGCTGTTTTCGGGCACTTGATCGAGTAAGTTAGGGACTCGATCGAGTAAGCTAGGGGCTCGATCGAGTGGCTTTTGTGATGCTTTCTGGTCAGGTTCTGGAGTTGACGTACGCGATAGAGTAAGTGGGCAACTTGATCGAGTGACCACAACTCGATCGAGTGTGCTGAGAGCTCGGTCGAGTATGGTCTGCACAGGTTATATACGTGTTTAAGTTGTGGGATGTGTGTTTATGTTTACCTATTCACTTATATAGTTCAAACATGCCGCCAAAGAGATCCGCTTTGTATGCTAGGGCTAAGATGATGAGTATAGATGAAGTTGTCAAGATGCTTGAGCATCAAGAGGCGCTTACTGAGGCCTTAAAGAAGTTTGGGAAAGACAAAGACGCTGGGGTGGACTTCGCTAAGATGAGTACTACCATAGCCCTTTTCAACCCAAAAGAATACAAGGGTACCGGAGCGCCAATTTTGCTCGACAATTGGCATAGGGAGATGGAGAATATTCTGAATGTGGTTCACTGCCCTGAGGACTTTAAAGTGGAACAAGCTGCGTTCTACATGAGGGATGCTGCGGAAGAATGGTGGGATAAGGTAAGAGAGAGTGCTCTGGACTTGTATGTGAGGCAAGGGAAGTCAGCTATACCGTGGAGCGAGTTTAAGAGAGCTATGCGACGAGAGTTTGTGCCTGAGCATGTTCGTAGTAAGCTGAGGGAGGAGTTTGATGATTTCAAAATGACTCCGGACATGACTGTGGTTGAGTACTATCATAAGTTCAATGAGAAGTCTAAGTATGTAGAGGATATGGGGTTGAGCCAGGAGAAATTAGCGCTGAGATTTGAGAAGGGTTTGATCTATAAGATTATGGAGAAGCTACCGGTTGGGGTCCTTACAGATGTTAAGGAAGTGTATGAGAGAGCAGGGAGAGCTGAGAGATTTATCGAAATGGCCAAAGAGAATAGGGAGAGAGGTCCCGAGAAGAGGAAGGATAAGAGTGAGGGTGGTGGTCAGTCCAGGTACAAGAGGGGCAACCATAACCTAGCGAGGGCCTACTCATCGGGGTCGGGTTTTAGTGGTGGAGCTTCCTATGAGCGTGGTCGTGGTGGTAGTAGCAGCAGGGGTATATCTTGTTACAACTGTGGCGGTATGGGCCACAAGAGCCACGAGTGTAATAGTGCTGTGGGAAGGGGTTTTTAGAGGCCATCACATGGGAGTTTCTCTCAGGGTCCATCTTAGAGTTATCCTAGCAACAGGCCGGCGGTTCATGGAACAATCAGGGTGGCCAGAGTAATAATAATGGAGGATCTAACCGCAATGGCGGTAATTCTTATCAGAAACCGGCAGCTAGCAGGGGTCGGTTGCCAAGCCATCTACTAGTACTAGTACTGTCCAAGGAGGTGGACAGAAGACAAGTGGCAAGCTATTCATGATGGACAAGAAAGCTGCTGAGGATGATGCTCACGTAATCACGGGTACTTTTCTTGTTAATGGTGTTTCTACCTTTGTTTTGTTTGATTTGGGGGCGTCACACTCTTTTGTATCGTCGAGTCATAATAAGCTTTTGGGTAAAAGAGAGTTTGAGTCTATAAAAGATGAGGTTTTTATACTGTCGGGTGAGTCTAAATCTTATGGGAGATTGTATAAGGGTGCATCTATGATAGTTGGGCAGGTTGACCTTCCAGTAGATTTGTTAGAGTTTCTTATGGATGGTTTTGAGATGATAGTTGGTATGATTGGCTGGGTAAGTATAAGGCTAGAATAGATTGTCAACAAAAGAGAGTCTCGTTGAGAGGTCCTAAGGGAGTTAGTGTGTATTATCGTGGGTTTGTTGTCAAACCCAAAGTCTAAATGATTGCAGCGGTGACATTGAAGTCTTATCTAGGGAAGGGGTGTCCTTTGATTTTATGCCATGTGAGAGACCATAGTAAGGTGAGTTCGACAGCTGATCAGATACCAGTGGTGGGGGAGTTCCCAGATGTTTTTCCAGAGGACATACCAGGTGTGCCACCCAAAAGGGAGATAGATTTCAGTGTGGAGCTGAAACCAGGGATGGGACCAATCTCTAAGGCCCCGTACCGCATGGGTCCTAAGGAGTTGAACGAGTTGAAGAAACAGCTGGATGATTTGATTGATAAAGGATACATCAGACCTAGTGTATCGCCGTGGGGAGCACCAGTTCTATTTGTGAAGAAGAAAGATGGGAGTTTGAGGTTATGCATCGAATACAGAGAGCTGAACAGGGTTACACTGAAGAACAAGTATCCTTTGCCAAGGATAGATGATCTGTTTGACCAGTTGAGTGGGGCAGGAGTCTTTTCCAAGATTTATTTGAGATCAGGTTACCATCAATTGAGGATTCGGGATGAGGACATACCAAAGACAGCTTTTACATCGAGGTATGGTCACTATGAGTACGTGGTGATGCCGTTTTGGTTGTCTAATGCACCAGCAGTGTTTATGGATTTGATGAACTGGGTTCAGTCAATTTTTGGATCGGTTTATAGTGGTGTTCATAGATGATATCTTAGTCTATTCCAAGACTAAAGAGGAGCATGAGGAGCACTTGAGGTTGGTGTTGCAGACTTTGCGTGACAATCAACTGTATGCAAAGTTGTCTAAGTGTGAGTTCTGGCTCGAGGAAGTTGCCTTTCTGGGGCATGTGATTTCTAAGAATGGTGTAGCTGTGGATCCGGCAAAGATAGAGGAATTAACTAGGTGGGAAGCACCGAAGAATGTGGCGGAGATCAGGAGTTTCTTGGGTTTGGCAAGATACGATCGTCGGTTCGTAAAAGACTTTTCAAAGATTGCCAGACCTGTGACAGCGTTGATGAGGAAAGCGAACATGTTTCGTTGGGATAAAAGTTGTGAGACGGCGGTCCAAACATTAAAGGAGCGTTTGACCACAGCTCCAGCCTTAGCTTTACCTGAAGGGTGTGAGAACTTTGAGGTATATACAGATGCTTCAAAGAATAGGTTAGGATGTGTGTTGATGCAGAATGGGAAAGTAATTGCCTATGCTTCTAGGCAATTGAAGCCTTTTGAGGAGAACTACCCAACACATGAACTAGAGTTGGATGCAGTTGTGTTTGCTCTAAAGATTTGGAGGCACTATCTTTATGGAGCGACCATTAAAGTGTTTTCAGATCACAAGAGTCTCAAGTATATCTTTACTCAAAAGGAGCTGAACACGAGACATGGGAGGTGGATGAAGCTGATAGGGGTCTATGACATGGATATCATATACCATGAAGGGAAAGCAAACGTGGTTGTTGATGCGTAGAGCAGAAAGAGTGTGCATTCTCTATGCACAGCTATGTCCTTGATGAGGTTGAGAGATGAGGTGGGGAAGATGGGGATACATGTGATAAAAAAAAGGGGATGCTAGAGGGGACTTGACAGTGGAGCCAGACCTTTATGATGATATTCGCAGGAAGCGGGCTCTTGATCCTAAGATTGAGGAGTGGAGAGCTGGAGTAGAGAAAGGGACAGTGTCACGGTTCTCTATTCATACAGATGGGAGTGTTTGGTTTGATGGGAGATTGAGTGTTCCTAATGATGAGGAGTTAAAAAAGATAATCATGACAGAGGCGCATTGCACACCGCATTCAGTACATCCAGGTGGGGACAAGTTGTATAAAGATTTGAAGAAGACTTTCTGGTGGCCTGGGGTGAAGAGGAAAACAGCTGAGTTTGTAGCTCGATGTTTGACATGTCAGAGAGTTAAGGGAGAGCAACGACGACCACAAGGTAAGATTCAGTCACTTGAGGTACATGAGTGGAAATGGGAATCTATCTCTATGGACTTTATAGTGGGTTTACCGAGGAGCCAGCAGGGTAACAACATGATATGGGTGATTGTGGACATGGCCCACCTGCGTATGCCCAGCCGATCTGTGGACAATGGCAGCGGTCTTTTTTGAAAGCCACGCTCGGCGGCGTAAAGGTGCTTTCGACCGGATCGTTTTAGATCGGTCGGTTTCGTCTCGGTAAGGGTCTCGAAACGATTAGAGATGTTCGGAGTCGCCACCAAGCATTTGTGGGATGCCTGGAACCCGTTCGAATTCCACTTTATACCTCGGTCAAATTGAAGCACAAAGCAGTGTTTGACATAGGTACTAAAGATAAGGAAATCGTCCCTCTTTAGCATCCTATCTCTAGAATGACTCTCGTACGCCCTGGATAAGGTCGTCCACTATCCAAAGTTTCTGAGTAAGAGGTGAAGGTACGTATTGGGAAGCCCTTTAATCAGACACCCAATCCCGCCCGCGTTTAGCGGCCTCTACTGATCGATCTTGGTTGGTTGAATGCAAAAGTTGATAAAACGGTTTAAATGCATGAATGCGCATCCAATGATTTAAACCTAACATGTGAGAGCTTTCTAAGTCGGTTGATTTAATCCAAGTATCAAGTATAAGATGTCGAGTTGGATTAATGGTTGATTTGCATGCAAGCCGAAAATTAAACATCTATTTACCGTATTAGGTTTAGGGTGCATAACATGATCCATTTGTCTTAGTAAGGCATTTTGCAAATATGGTTTGAACAGTCATCTGATCCGTCCTATATCCGAGTTAACCGGAGTCGGGATCGTCCTAGACTAATGCTGGAAGGGAACAGGCCCTGTACCAGACGGCTATAAGAGGCGCGAGCCAGCCGGCGGTGTAAGGGGCCTCCCTCTGGTTTTGAAAATGAGAAATGGAGAGCCTGTTTAGGCGCGGGTTTGCCCACGGTTTATGTGCCGTGTTCTGACATTTTAGAAAACGTTATAAAACGTGTTGAAAATGGGTATTTGAACCTGGTTTGATTTGAAAGGGTCGTTTAGACTGCATTTGTTGATTTGAAGAACTAGACTCGAATAATCATCATTATTTGATAATATTCGGTGTCGGGTTCGATTTGACAAACTTGACATGAATAGTTTTGAAAAATGATTATTGACTAATTGTTTCAAGTCCATTTGAATGTAATTAGTCGATACTCGTCATCGTACCCGGGTTAAAATCCGGCATGGTATGTAGAACCAAGGATGATTTTGTGTTGGTGACTAATATGTTTGTTTGAAAAATGTGAAGAAGTGAAATAAAAGGCTTTAAAATACCTTCTAAATGTCATTAACCAAATATTATCACCGAAACACGGATTTAACCGTCATGGTATGAAGAACCAAGGGTGAAAAATGCTTTATGGTTAAAACATGTGAAATGAGACAAAAAGGTTTCGAAAATACTTGAAATGGTAAAAACCGATTACAAATATGAAAAATGGATTAAGGGAAATGACGAGAACAAACACGGTTGATTTCTGGTCTGAATACCCCATTTAGGCACGAGCTAGTTGGCGACCTAAGGGGCTTCTGCCTCAGACCAAAAATCAGTTTTGGCTCGTTTATTCCATGTTTTGGTTCATGTTATGCATGTTTTGGCATGTTAGAGTCATGAAACAAATGAAAACATAATAAAAGAGGATTTTTACACCCTCATACTTACATGTTTGGTTATGGCGAGTGACCGACGTAAGTGTAACAACTCGTTTGATCGGAAAAAACTCGGTTTAAAACCGTTTTGGTAAGTAAAAGAGTGTTTTTAAAAGTTTAGTGATGGTGTAGTGGTCGAAGTGGTCGGTCAAGTGGTTTAATGCACGATGACGGTACCAAACATTGTGTAAGGCTCGTGTTTACGATCGGTAGGTCGTAAATACGCGTCGGATTGTGACTTTAGAAGTCGAGTCGAGAATTTTAAGGGAAAAAAGAGGGGGCGGACACTCGCGTAGCTCTCAAATGGGTAGCATTTGAGGGGTATTTATAGGAGAATGAGTGGTTGTGTGAGTTTTGAGCGACGTGGCCACCTGGGCTGCTCAAAGAGGCGCGAGCCACGTCGCGGGTCATCGAGTTGTGTTGTCGCTTTCACAACAAACGCAATTATGATTTGTTTTTTGTGGTTGACTCGGTTTGACCAGTCATATGTCGGGATTTAAATTTTTGAGTCGGTTTTTGGTCCGGTGTCGGTTTTGACTCTAGTTAGTGTCATTGTGAACCCGTCGTCGTGCATTAAACACTCCAGGTATTTTTGAAATGTTTTGAAATGTTTTATTTTCGAAATCGTTTTAAGTTTTCCGACGTAAAGTTGTACACAAACTGTCGATCAAACGCCGCGATTCCAAAACATGTTGTAGTCCGATAATCATCGGGTGTTTGTTGGAGTCTCAGCAGATACCGGGCGAAAGTCCAAAACATGTTGTAGTCCCATTTTAACTGAGGCTTGGACAGGGCGAAAGTCAAAGTAGAGACCCCAGGTCAATCGAAGATTACAACCTGGAGACCCAAGCGACGTCAAGGCGGCTCGAAAGGATTCGGGCCAAGAACCTGCCGTCGGGAAGGGCGACGCCATGGCGACTCGAGGGTACGAGTCAAGGACCTGTCATCGGGAACAGTTTAGAGTTTGTCGACTGTCCGTGCGGGTCGTTTAAAGTCCATTAGACTACGTAAAAAGGCTCGCCAGCCATAGGAAGGAGTCATACCTGAGGCATCTTCGGATATGTCCTTGTGTGTTTGCGGACAAAGGCTCGCCAGCTGATGGTAAGGAAATGTACCCGAGGCATCTTCGGGATCTGTCCTTGAATGCTTGCGGACAAAGGCTCGCCAGCCAATGATAAGGAAATGTACCCGAGGCATCTTCGGGATGTGTCCTTGAAAGGTTGCGGACAAAGGCTCGCCAGCCAAAGGTAACGAAATGTACCCGAGGCATCTTCGGGATGTGTCCTTGAAAGGTTGCGGACAAAGGCTCAGCAGCCAAAGGTAAGGAAATATGCCCGAGGCATCTTCGGGATCTGTCCTTGAATGTTTGCGGACAAAGGCTCGCCAGCCAATGATAAGGAAATGTACCCGAGGCATCTTCGGGATCTGTCCTTGAAAGGTTGCGGACAAAGGCTCGCCAGCCAATGGTACGGTCGGTTGATGGACCATGGGAGTAGCCGCGTCGAATGGGCTTGTTTTGAAAGTAGCGAACTCGTGATGTCGCTGGGGAAATAGTGAGTATGGATTCCCACTATCACTGTTTTTGGAATGAGTGGGTTCCGCGAGGAAGCCCCCTGCTGGTATTTGAAGGAAAAGTGAATTTGGAATCTTCACCATTCGTTGGCTTGAATTCGCAGTGGCGGTTTTGATCGCCGTTTGTCTTAATTTTGAAGGAAAATAGCAAATTTGAGTTTGCTATTGCGCTTGAAGTGACGGTTTATGTGCCGCCATTGCCATGTGATTGAAAATAGTGAATTTGGAATCTTCACTACTAATTGAAGTGACGGTTTATGTGCCGCCGTTGACATGTGATTGAAAATAGTGAATTTGGAATCTTCACTACTAATTGAAGTGACGGTTTATGTGCCGCCGTTGCCATGTGATGGAAATAGCGAATTTGGAATCTTCACTATTAATTGAAGTGACGGTTTATGTGCCGCCGTTGACATGTGATTGAAAATAGTGAATTTGGAGTCTTCACTACTAATTGAAGTGACGGTTTATGTGCCACCGTTGCCATGTGATGGAAATAGTGAATTTGGAATCTTCACTATTAATTGAAGTGACGGTTTATGTGCCGCCGTTGACATGTGATTGAAATAGTGAATTTGGAATCTTCACTATTAATTGAAGTGACGGTTTATGTGCCGCCGTTGACATGTGATTGAAATAGTGAATTTGGAATCTTCACTATTAATTGAAGTGACGGTTTATGTGCCGCCGTTGCCATGTGATGGAAATAGTGAATTTGGAATCTTCATTATTAATTGAAGTGACGGTTTATGTGCCGCCATTGACATGTGATTGAAATTGTGAATTTGGAATCTTCACTATTAATTGAAGTGACGGTTTATGTGCCGCCGTTGCCATGTGATGGAAATAGTGAATTTGGAATCTTCACTATTAATTGAAGTGACGGTTTATGTGTCGCCGTTCGGATTTTGAGGAAATAGCGATTTTGAATTTTCGCCATTATTTTTGAAGTTGGCGGTTTTGATCGCCGCTTGTTTGAAATTTTTGAAAATAGCGAATTTAAATTTTCACTATTTGGTTTTGTTTGTTTTTGAGGAAATGACGACATTCAATATCGTCCACGAAAACTTTGAAGTTCGTTATGGGAAATTGGGCTAAAGCCCAAAATCCGCTGAAAAGCAAATGGGATGCCTGGTTTAGGCGCGAGCCATCTGGCGATGGAAGCCGGCTTCCCTTTTTTCTGTTAAAAGACGCGAGGTTGAGCTGCGGATGATTCATTATTCATCTTCAACCTCAAAATCCCGCAAAATCGCCATTGAAGGACATTCTAGCTTGCTTTCACTTGTGCCATCGTCAACAAATGTCATCTCAAGGTAAGTATTTCCTCTTGAATCCATTTAAAACAGTTGATCCTTAGCTTGATTGAATTAGGGCGAATTTTGCCCTAAAAAATCGAATTGGGTGTTTTTGATTGAGCCCATTTCGAGTGAAATTGATGTTTGCATTAGGTTAGAAACCTATTTAGGAGTATAGGGGTGCTTTTAGTTTGCATCTTGGTCCCCGTTCCCGCTCCCTATGCTCGAAAAACGTGAGTGAGGCGAGAAACCGTCTCATTTCACAATGCCAAGTTTATTTGCTTGGGTAGTGGGTCCCACTAGGTTGCCTTGTAGTTGGGAAAACCCGTATTTGTCATCTAAGGACCTTCGTTGGATGCTTGTGGGCAAAATTGGGTTTTTGCCTTTTGCGACGGTCTTACGTCTCACAAAATAAGCGCCTGTTTGGGCTTGAATTGAGTCAGTTTGCCTTGAAATGGACCTTATTGTTATTTTAGGTCACCTTGAGGCGTGATAAAATCACGTTTGCCTTTTTGCGGTCGTTTTTGAATTTTGACCGGTTCGGGCTCAAATTAGCGTATGAATTGCCTTTTTGAGCCGTGGAAAGATACCCCATTGCGTCGGGAATGTAAAATCCCCATTGAGTCGGGAATGTATTTTGGGTTGTAGGCGGACCTTGTATGGGTCTTGAAATGCCGTTTTTGTGGTTTTGACTCGTCTTTTGCTTGAAAAGAGGGGCGAGTCGTTTTTGTGTTTTTTTTGTGAATGGTTTGGGGCGGGATTGCCCCTTGTTTTTGTATTGCAGGTTGTGTTTTTTTGTTTCTGGATTTATCCATTTCATGCCGTCGTAATGCCGAAATTCGGCTGACGTTTTTTGTTTGTTTTTTTTCGCAGGGTATCGTCTGGGACCTATGGGTCCGTCATTGAGGCTTTGGAGGAGGAAGTCGATCCTGGAGGGACTGTAGCGGCCGAGGAGGCTGCCGGGGTCGAGACGCAGAGATTGCCTCCCTCAGGGCTCAGTTGGCTGCGGCGCAGGAGCTTCGCGTCGTGATGGAGGAGGAGACGCTGGAGAGTTCTCCGGAGAGGGAGCCTGAGCAGGTGGTGGTGTCTGCGTTGGCGGCGACTCCTAGTGAGACCAGGACTGGTCCGATGGGAGACGTTGAGTAGTTGTTGTAGTTTGTCCGTGTCTTGGACTCTTGTCTGTACATATTTACATTTTGCGTGAGGCGGTTTGTATATATGTGTTTTTGGATTGTGGTTCATTTTGTGATTTTTGGCTTTTTTTGTGTTGTGTTTCGGAGGAGCGCTGTCGGCTGTTTGATTCTCCTTTTGCTTTGCACCAGTTCCTGCATCGTTAGTGTAGAAAACAGGCAAGAGATAGCACATACGCATAAACGCAGACACGTAGAAGCATTTGATTGAAAATCAAAAATTAACCAAGATGACTTGAAGTTAAAATTTGAAAATTTGAAATGAATTGAAAATTCCGTGACAAAACGTCGCGTTTGGAATTCAAAAGGAATTGATTTGAAAATTTGAGCAATTAACTCGTGTCGTGAATTAAATTGCGTCGAAATTTTTGGAAATGACTCGAAAAATTCAAACTCAGACCGTCAGGAAAGAATTTTTAGAAAAGGATTTTTGCGAGTATATTTGATTTTTGATTTTTGAGGTCAAGACTCGAATTTGTGAGTGCTTGAATTTTTGAGGAAAATTGATGTCGTGTTATCAATCTTCGATTTTGATTTTTGAATTGCGAAAAAGCGAAATATTTTCGGAATTTCGACTGACATGGAAACGATCCATCGCGGATCGGGGCGACTAGCTCTTCCCTCCTTAAAAAAAAGAAAGAAAAATCCGTAGGTTTAAAGCTACGTCATGGAAACCGTGTCGGATTTCGTAAAACGCGAAAACAAGGAAATGTGAGTGTGAGGAAACACAAAATTTCCTGAATCATCCCGAAGAGGCGCGAGCTTCCTGGCGGGAGGTTTGAGGTGTCAGGAGAAAACACATGTTGAAAGAGACAGGTCAACAGCGGGAATCCTGGAGGAGCCTCAAAGAGGCGCGAGCAGCTTGGCGATGGAAGCCAACTCTCCTCTTTTCTGAAAAATGCGCTGATCATTTTGTATAAATAGGGATGTTTGCGCTTCATTGTTTCATCATCCGAAACACAAAAACATCTCTACAAAACCTCTTCTTCTTCCACAAAAATATTTCATGGATGCTTTTGAGAACGCATTGGGACAATGGTGTCGGGATTTGTCGCCTCCCGAGAAGTATCAACTCGATTGCATGGGAGTTGGTCAATTGTTGGTGCTTTGTCAAGTCAAGGTGCGACCTTCGTTTCTTGAATCATGTTCTCAGTTTTGGGATTCGAAACATCATGTTTTCGTTTTCCCGAAAGGCGAGCTTTGTCCTCTTGCCGAAGAAGTTGGAGCCATTGGTGGGTGGCCGGGTTGTGTTCAGGTGCTTCCTCTGACTCGGTTGTGCTACAAGGAGAAATTTCGTTCTATGTTGGGCTCATCAACAAGCCAAGTGAACTTTCTTCTTGCTCCACATGGTGTGGATATGTTGGCTCTTATCAACATCTTTTCAAATCGATTAGATGCTAATGTCTCGGAGGTGGCTAGGAGAAGGGCTCTTGCATTTTGCCTTGTCCATGTGTAACTCTTTGTTGATGTCTTGAAGAAGGAGGGACCAAGATGTCATGGTAGCATGACGCTTATCCATGTGATTGAGTAAATGGAGCATGGTAGAGATCCATCATGGTTGGTGCTTGGAGAGATTATCCAAGCTTTGGACAAGGAAGGCTCTTGTGGAGAAGCTCCCTCTTTTGGATCGCCAAGGATCCTCCAAGTGTGGCTATTGGAAAGGCTAAGGTATGTAGAGCCTCCGGTTAATCCTTCTTCTTATTCCTTCCGTCATCTTACCATGAGGAAGAAGTTGTACCCGGATAGTTTTGCTTCCACCGAGGCCTATTGGGCCGCAAGGTTGGCGGAGGAGGGTGGTCCTCATATCCGTTGGGTGGTGCCGTGGTGGCACTTAAGGTCCTTCACGGGGTTGCCCTCTTCGGGTGCTAGTCCTCGCTCTTTGATGGTGGTGGGTTTGAAGGTTGTTTCCTTCATATATCACGAAAGGCTCATGAGGCAAATGGGGCGTCAACAAAAGGTACCCGCTCAAGATACTCTTGTCCAAGAGAATGTTTTCTGGAACTCCGAGCTTGTGGAGTTCTTTGAAAGATGGTGGGCCACTCGGCCGCTTTGGGAGATGCCAAACCCCGCTGCCACGACATGGGTGACTCCCGCTTATGTCAAGTGGTCACGTGCTCCGTCCTTGGAAGAGAGATCCAAATTTCGTAAGGACGAGGTTGTTGATTTGAAGTATCGAGAGGTTGGCAAGGCCAACCGTGCCTTCTTTGAGGAGTATGTTGATGGAGCTACCCCCGATGTGATGAGACCACCGAAGAGGAGGAGTTCCTGCCCCAAGAATATGGTGGGCTGTGCCTTAGCTCGTCTTGGGTCGAATATGGGGTCTTGTGCTAGACCGGAGGCCGTCGCCGTCTTAGACCCATAAAGGATCCGTTCCGAGGAAGAAGTCCATGCTAGGCGGGGCAACAAGAAGAACAAGGGGAAGATGTACCCCGAAGGAAAAGGCAATGGTAGAATGGAAGAGTGAAACCTCTATTACCCGCTTTATTATTATGTTGTATTATTGTTGTGAGTTTTTATTATGTTGTACTAGCTAGTTGTTGTGTGTTTTGCGCTAGTTTTATTATGTGAGGTGTGTTAGTTGACACCTTAGCTTTTGACAAGTTGTAGACTTGTCGAGCTTTATTTGTTGTTGAAATTGTAATCCCTCCCATTATTAATTAAATAAGAGGATTGCCCGTGTCGAAAATTGTGAACGCTTGTTTCTTCCATCCATTTGGTGAAGGCAATTCAATTTGAATCGTCCTAAACAATTGCACTTGGGAAAGTGGTATTTTGTGGAAAGGGAGAAAGGCTTATTTTTGTATTTTTATGGGAAAGGGAATGGTTTTCCTTTTCTTTTTTTTTGATGGGGATGTTTTTTGTATGTGGGGATGGTTGTATCCTTCTTGTGTAAGAAAGAACTGCCTACGTATTCACCAGAAGAGGTGAAATCAAACCATGATCGTAGTTCGAAATGTTTTGTGAATTTGATTGGGGTTTTGTGGTTGTATCCCTCAGACATAAGAGGGACTGCCTACGTATCCACCTGAAGAGGTGAAATCAAACCATGCTCGTAGTTCAGGGGGTTTGTTTTTGTATTGCAAATGGACGTTGCCTTTGACGGATCAAAGGACATTCGAAACGGGCAAGGTTCCGTAGCTTAAACTCGATTAAACATGCAATTTCGAATCAGAACATATTGAGGAACTTGACTTGAAAAGGGTTGAGGTCGATGCTAGTTGCAAAACTAGGCTAGGTTGTTGGTTGATAGGGTTCAAGGGTAGTATTTCTTGAGTTGGTCTAGGTTGGTCGGGTTTGTAAAGTCCTCCCCGTCTAGGTCACTCAGTCTCACTGCGCCCCCCGAAAGTATTTTCTTGACCAGGTATGGGCCGGCCCAGTTGGGTTTGAATTTTCCCCTCGGATCGACGGGTAATGGTGCTCGGACTGACTTGAGGACCAAGTCGCCCTCCCGGATGTTTTGGGGTTTAACCTTCTTGTTGAATGCCCGTTGTATACGTCGTTGGTATAGCTGGACGTTGTGCAAGGCGTTGAGTCGCCGTTCGTCTAGAAGAGTGAGTTGTTCGTACCTTTGACGGGTCCATTCCGCCTCAGGGACTTGACTCTCTAGTAGGATGCGTAGAGATGGGACCTCTAACTCTACCGGTTAAACCACCTCCATACCGTATGCTAGGTAGAAGGGTGTGGCGCCTGTCGGTGTTCGAATGGAGGTTCGGTATCCCCAGAGTGCGAATGGGAGTTTGCTTGGCCAATCGCGGTAGTTGTCTTGCATTTTCTTGATAATGGTAACAAGAGTTTTGTTCGCTGCCTCCACCGTTCCGTTAATTTGGGGACGGTAGGGGGATGATCGATGTCGCTTGATCTTGTATTTGTCCAGCAAGGCTTGAGTTTCCGCCCGGAAGTGAGAGCCTTGATCGCTGATGATTTCATGGGGTACCCCGTATCGGCAGATGATGTTGTTTTGAATGAACTTGGCCACTTGTTTGGCGGTCAAGACTGCATATGACAGTGCTTCCACCCATTTGGTGAAGTAGTCGATGGCGACGAGGACGAAGCAATGCCCCTTGGTGCCTATCGGTTTGACTTTCCCGATAATGTCGATGCCCCAGGTCGAGAATGGCCAGGGTGATGTCATGGTGTATAAAAGGGATGGTGGTATGTGTTGTATGTTGGCGAACATTTGGCAATTGTGGCAATGTTTGATGTAGTTACAGCAATCGGCTTCCATGGTGGTCCAGTAGTAACCTAGCCGCATGATTTTCCGTGTAAGCATCATTGCACTCATGTGAGGGCCACATTCTCCGTCGTGAACCTCTCCTATGACTTTTTTTGGCTTTGTGATGGTCAATGCAAAGGAGGAGAATTCCTTGGGGTGTTCTTTTGTAGAGTTGATTTTGGTTTATCACGAATTGTGATGCGAGTAAACGGATGGCTCTTTGTTCTCTTTGATCAGAGTTGGGAGGAAATTCGTTTTTGGTTTTGTAATTGAGGATGGCTTGGTACCAAGGTTCATCATGGCTTTCCTCGTCGTCGATAATGGCACAAATGTGAGGTGGCTCGCTCCTTCTCTCGTTACATAGGGGCATCGATGTCATGTCGTCAAGTATGTTGATGAGCGCGACAAGTTTTGCCAGGGCATCAACAAATTGATTTTCCTCTCGCGGCGAGTGGAAGTAGTCGACTTGGTCGAAGAATTCGGCCTCTTGATTGATCTTTGCTCGGTAGGGAGCTAAGTTGTCAGATCAGATTTTCCATGATACGGACACCTGAGTGATGATGAGTGAGGAATCGTCATGGACCCTTAGTCTCTTGATGCCAAGTATGATGGCTGCTTGTAGGCCGATGAGACAAGCTTCATATTCAGCGGCATTGTTGGTGACGGCAAAGTCCAGCTTGACCGAGATCGGAACATGTTCTCCCTCTGGTGATATTAGAAGGATTCCTACCCCGAAGCCTCTCAGATTAGATGCGCCATCAAAGTATAGGTCCCATGCGTCGAAGTCGGCACAAAGGATGTCTTCGTCAGGAAGTGACCATGTGTCGGTCGTTGGATCCTCGTTGACGGGATTTTCTGCTAGGAAATCAGCGACTGCTCTTTCCTTGATAACCTTGAGGGGTACAAACTTGAGGTTAAATTCGGACAGCATGAGTGTCCATCTAGACAGCCTTCCGTTTAGTACGGGTTTTTCGAAGATGTATTTAACCGGGTCCATCTTGGAGTAGATGTGGACCGAGTAGCTGAGCATGTAATGCCGCAGCTTCTTTGTTAACCATACTATGGCAAGGCATGTCTTTTCCAGTTGGGTATACCTCGTCTCGTACTCAATGAACTTTTTGCTAATGTAGTAGATGGCTCGCTCCTCGTTGCCAACTGTTTGTGCGAGCATTACTCCCATGGCTGTGTCAGTAAAAGTCAGGTATAGGGATAGAGGAATCCCCGGTTGAGGTGGCATGAGGACAGGAGGTTTGGATAGGATTTCCTTTATCCTGTCGAATGCCTTCTGACAGTCGTCGTCCCAATCGGTGTGATCGGAGGCATGAAGTTTTTTGAATATCGGTTCACAAATCATAGTGAGCTTGGCAATGAACCGGCTGATGTATTGGACCTGACCGAGAAATCCCCGAATCTCCTTCTCGTTCTTAGGCCGAGGCATTTATTGAAGGGCTTTGATTTTGGTTGGATCAATCTCAATGCCTCTTTTGCTAACGACATGTCCCAAGAGCTTTCCGGAGGTGACCCCGAATGCACACTTCTGAGGATTTAGTCTCATGTTATATTTCCGCAGACGAGCGAAGAATTTCTTGAGGGCATTGATGTGGCCGTCCCGTTCTTTTGATTTGACGACCATGTCATCGACATATACCTCTACCTCCTTGTGCATCATATCATGTAGGAGAGTGGTAGCGGTTCTTTGATAGGTTGCTCCGGCATTGATGAGGCCGAAAGGCATGACCGTGTAGCAATACGTACCCTACTGTGTAGTGAATGTTGTCTTGTGCATGTCTTCCTCAGCTATTTTAATCTGGTTGTACCCGGCATACCCGTCCATGAATGATAGGAGAGCATGTTCGGCAGTGTTGTCCACCAGAATGTCAACGTGTGGCAAAGGGAAGTCGTCTTTTGGACTTGCCTTGTTCAGATCCCTGAAGTTGACGCAAACCCGAATTCTTCCGTCTTTATTTGGTACGGGCACAATGTTGGCCACCCAGTCAGAGTATTCAGACACTTTGATGAACCCAGCCTTGAACTGTTTGTCCACTTCTTCCTTGATTTTTAGGGCCCACTCAGGACGCATCCGGCGTAGCTTCTGTTTCACAAGTTTAGCTCCGGGTTTAATGGGTATCCGGTGCTCTGCGATTTCTCTGTCAATCCCAAGCATATCTCTGTAAGACCAGGCGAACACGTCCTTGTATTCGTGGAGGAGGTCAATGAACTGTTGTCTTTCCGAGGGGTCCAGGGTTGTCCATATCCTAAGTTCTTGAGGTGTATTGTCAGTTCCTACGTTAATAGGCTCGGTTTCCTCAATGATGGGGGTTCTGGTCTCCCGCTTGTCAAGTTCTTTGGCTAAGTGAGGTGGGTAGTTGCTCAAGTCAAATTCCTCATAATCATTCAGAATTGCATTGCAGTTAAATTGAGACGAGTCATAAGCAAACTTAGCGTTCATTAAGTTGACACGATCGAAAAGCTCGGAAAGGACAGACATCTCATGGTCAGTCAGAGGCGACACGACAGAGGAAGTGGCCCCTGGAACAGGCTCCAGGTTGTCACCATTCATGGGAGTGGGGTGACCTTAGTGGACTCAGCCTCTAAATCAGCCACGACTTTGTGATAAAACAGTGGGAAGGGGACCTTGACTGGGACATCTGGAGTGTTAGGAGCTATGACAGACTCTGACTCCGACTCAGACTCAGACTCAGACCCTTCTTCACCTCCCTCCTTGAACATAGGGCCTTCTCCATTTGTTATCTTAAGAATGTGGCCTTGGCGATCAGTCCACTTGACGGTCTTCCTCCAGCCCTGGGTAGCCTTCTCCGGGTTAGTATCGGAGATCAAGGCGGTTGGATCGAACTGGTTGTCTTTCAGGGCGATGTTGATAATGTCCTCATAGTCGAGGTGTTTGACATTATCTTCCCCAAAGAGGATTGTGACAGCTTGTCCGTCAAGGCATGGTGACGGTTTGGACTCAGTTGATGCAGCTTCGATGTTGTTAGGGATAAAGTAGCAGTCCTAGAAGACCTCGACTCCGGGTATCTAGCCCAGCCACGAGTCATAGATTGGCTCCGGAAAGCCGTGGTAGAGTTCAGACTCTCCCTCGGGGACAAAGTATCCGTTGAGAGTCAGGTGGTAGGGACGGAGGATGACTCCGTGCTTCTTGCATTTTCGGATTAGGAGGTTCATCTCCTGGATGTCTTCATTGGTAGGTTCGTATCCCAGCCCAAACGGAATGTTGGGGACCTTAGCCTGTTTCAAGGGAGGCAATGGGTCCTTTAGTGGATTGAGCGGCAAACCCGGGAAATAACCCTGACACATCATGATACGGTTGATCGTGAGGTTGGTGAACGGGTCACACTCAGAGGTTGCCAATTCATCAGTTATGGCGTTCACGGCTTGGAAACCCCACATTTCATTGTCGTCCTCCTCAATGGCTTGGGAGGCTACCCCCCTTCTCATGACTGCATTGATTGGGGAAGCGGGGATCGTGATCGTTTTCCCGTTGAAGGGGACCCTGATCTTTTGGTGGAGCGTTGATGTGACCGCCTTGACGACGTGAATCCAGGGACGTCCCAGGAGCATGTTGAAGGACGCATCGATGTCGACCACTTGAAAACTGGTTTGTCTTTCTAGTGGCCCGGTTGCGACGGCCAAAGTGACTAGCCCAGTGGCCTTGCGACGAGTGCCGTCGTAGGCGCGTACTCCTTGATTCGTTGGGATTAAATCAGATTCCTTAATACCCAGCCTGTGGGCAGTTTTGAGAGGAATGACATTCACGGCGGAACCGTTATCCACGAGGACCATTGGTATATTCTTTTAGAGGCATTGTACGGTGATGTACAGGGCCAGGTTATGATTGGCACCGAACACGGGGATATCCTCGTCGGAGAAGACGACCGGGTTGCTCAGATCAGGGGCGTCTCTCGTCATGTGTGCCACTATTTCTTCTGGGTAAGAGGTGGAGGGCACGGTTAATTTTCCCAAGGCCTGCAGCAAGGCCTGTCGATGTTCAAAAGACGTTGCGATCAGCTGCCAAATTGAGATTTCGGCTTTTGCTTTCTGGAGTTGTTTTAGGATTGAGTTCTCGGGAGCCTTTGGTTGAGTGTCCACTTCCGGGACGACTTGGTCATTCGTTGTTGGAACGACCGCTGGGTTGCTTGGATTCTGATAGGGACGTCCGAACCGGGTGAGATGTCTGATTTCCTTCGTCCGCTTTTCCTTCCCTGGAATGACATAGACATCCTCAACATCATCCTGCCATATGCCGTTAATTTCAGGGTCTCGAGGATACCTTGGAGGGGTATTCCTCGGTGAGTAGTTCTTGTAGGGGACATTTTTGTGAGGGCGATTTTTATGGGGGTAGTTATTTTGAGGGTAGTTATTTTGAGGGTAGTTATTTTGAGGATAGTTATTTTGAAGGTGATTTTCATGAGGTCTATACCAGAATGGTCGCGGGAGCACTCCATCCTGGGGCGGGTAGTTTTGAATGCTTGGGGAATTCTCCCTCGGACGCGGTGTTGGCGGAATGAAGATGAGTCGACGGTAGGCGTCATCGAGTCGGGTGATTCTCTCAGAGAGGCTGGCTATGGCCTCTTCAACTTGCTGAAACATATTGAGCATGTGGCAGCACTGAACACAAACACTCCGTCTGAATGATCCTTTTCCAGAACATTCACCTCGTCGTCAATCGGCAAGATGAGATGAGAGCAGTCTAGGGTCGGCTCATCGTCATAGATAGCGTGAATTCCCAGGGGATTCGTCTTGTTGTTCGGCTTAGTTGGTGGGGGTATAGGCAAATCTCCCTTCTCAATCATGTCTTGAATGAGGTGCTTGAGTTTGAAGCAATTTTCGGTATCATGCCCTTTCCCTCGATGATACTGACAGTAGGCATTGGGGTTCCAAAATCGGGACTTCTTGGCGTCGGTCGGATCCGGGGTGGGTCCGATCGGTTGTAGCTTCCCTTGGTCCATGAGCCTTTTCAGGGTACTTGCATAAGTCGACCCTATGTTGGTGAACACTCTCTGGGGGCGCTCTGTTTTCTTGGCAGATGGTTCGACGAGGTTGACCTCATCAATCTTGTTTGTCTGACCGTAAGGGCGAGATCCGGTTGAGGTGGATCCTTGATAACCCCTGCCAGTGGTCTTTGCTAAGACACCCTTTCGGAGGTCGTCCTCAATACGTGTCCCCAGAATCTGCAGATCTTGAAAAGTTTTGCTGATACCTCAGTAGGTTGGCATAAACCGGGCGGAGGTTGTTGACAAATTTTTCCACCAGAGTTGATTCACTCGGTTTACTGAGCAATTGAGTACTCACCCTCCTCCAACGGGTTAAGAACTTAGTGAACCCTTCCTTGTCGTTTTGGGTTAGCACCTCGAGAGTACGGGTGTTGGCCTGGATCTCGACATTATCAGCATACTGTTTGGCAAACTCAACTGCGATCTCATCCCAAGTGGTAAGGTTTTTTGGGTCCAAGGAGTAGTACCATTGGCGAGGAATCGGCTCCAAAGAGGATGGGAAGATCCTGGTAAAAAGCTCCTGTTTGACCCCCTTAATGGCCATGTAGTCTTTGAAAGCACGGATGTGGTTGAGTGGGTCCTCCACTCCCTTGAACTTAGGCACATCAGTCAGGGTGAAGTTGTCAGGTAACTGGTCCCCAACAGGTTCGAACCTTCGGTTTTTCTCAAGATGGATATTTTTACCCCGGGCTAGGAGCTGTTCTTCCAAGAGTTTCAACCTCTTTTCAGTTTTAATCAGAGGTGGGGTATTATGTTCCCCAATTTCCTTGTTCTCCAGGGCGTCGATACGGGTCTCGACGCGATCCAGGGTGACCTTAAGAGCGGTAAGCAGGCTGGCTAGCTGATCAGTTGTGACATCTCTGTTGTTATCATTGTTGTTGTGGTTGACAGACGAAGTTGAAGACGGGGCCATGGCTCTGAGGCAGAAAAACGGCTCACATTACAACTCAATCCGACAGGGTTCCAAGACTGAACGCAGACAACACAGAGGACGAGACAAAGATCGACTCAACAAGACGGGGTGGCCGTGTGTGGTCCCTCGGTGCTGACTCGATTTATGACATGACGGTGTTTGACCGAACCTTTGACACGAGTCCAATTATGATGGCGTGACGTCATTCGATGGGTCTCGTGGTGAGATGACTCATAAGTAAAGACCCATAAGTACGTTTGCTTTGACTCAATAGACACGAGCCGGAATTGGAATGGTGGACTGAAGTTTTCGAAAATAGGAATTTCCAAAAAGATTCATTTGTCGCTTTAATGGGCGGCTTCCGAAGATAGAAATCCCCGCAAGTCGATCAGTTGAAAGGGTTGTCTTAAGTTTATTTGCAAAAGACGGTTTGAGTTTGAGTCGGCTCGGAAAACAGTGCGTCGTTCCCCAAGACGGTTTTTGAAATTCAAAATTGTATGTTTTGAAAATCGAGTTTGAAATGTTTGAAAAGGTCCCGGGGACGGTGCATGGTCCTCGGGATCCGAAAGTGTCTTGAGAAAAGGGTGTGTGCTTTTCTCGTGTCTTGAAAGAAAGCCATTCTCGGCGCGAAACGGGTTAAAATCCGTGTCTAGACGCGGCGATTATAACGGCGTGAAGAGGTGATTTGAAATGGTTATACAAAACCGGGTTTGAAAATCGTCATTACGATGGCCTAGAAAGGCGTGTTGAAATGGTTATACAAAACCGGGTTTGAAAGTCGTCATTACGACGGCCTAGAAAGGCGTGTTGAAATGGTTATACAAAACCGGGTTTGCAAGTCGTCATTACGACGGCCTAGAAAGGCGTGTTGAAATGGTTTGTACAAAACCGGGTTTGAAAATCGTCATAACGACGGCCTAGAAAGGCGTGTTGAAATGGTTATACAAAACTGGGTTTGAAAATCGTCATTACGACGGCTTAGAAAGGCGTGCATCGGTCGGCGAAAGACCGAGGTTTGAAATGGCCATTATAACGGCGCGAAAAGGGTGTTTTTGAAAGTTGAAAATGACACGGAAGGACTTATGATCAGATAGCACATAAGCACTCACAGTTAATTATATTATGCATCATGCTGACACGGGTTTCGGTTTAGAAGGGTGGGTTACACACCAAGCAATCAAACCCCGATTTGCGAGAGGGATACCAATCCAAACAAAATATGTAAGGAGGGTGCCCTAGCCTCGTGCTCGAAAGTGATGAAAGCTCTTTGACGAAACAGAAATGTGTAACGTCAATGGTATGCTTGACTCAATAGGGATTCGAAACGCGGGGATGAGAAAACTCATGCCGACGAAACGGGCCAATTGGTCTAAAAAGGTTAGGTTGTGGTCCCGGACAAGGAAACCCGACCGTGACCGTAATATCAATTAATGCATTCCAACCAAGACCTCGTTCGAGTCTCACCATCTAGGGATCACAAAGACGTAAGTGTCCTAGTTTTCCCCAGCTGAGTCGTCAATCTGTGGACATGGCCCACCTGCGTATGCCCAGCCGATCTGTGGACAATGGCAGCGGTCTTTTTTGAAAGCCACGCTTGGCGGCGTAAAGATGCTTTCGACCGGATCGTTTTAGATCGGTCGTTTCGTCTCGGTAAGGGTCTCGAAGCGATTAGAGATGTTCGAAGTCGCTGCCAAGCCTTTGTGGGATGCCTGGAACCTGTTCGAATTCCACTTTATACCTCGGTCAAATCGAAGGACAAAGCAGCGATTGACATAGGTACTAAAGATAAGGAAATCGTCCCTCTTTAGCATCCTATTTCTAGAATGACTCTCGTACGCCCTGGATAAGGTCGTCCACTATCCAAAGTTTCTGAGTAAGAGGTGAAGGTACGTATTGGGAAGCCCTTTAATCAGACACCCAATCCCGCCCGCGTTTAGCGGCCTCTACTGATCGATCTTGGTTGGTTGAATGAAAAAGTTGATAAAACGGTTTAAATGCATGAATGCGCATCCAATTATTTAAACCTAACATGTGAGAGCTTTCTAAGTCGGTTGATTTAATCCAAGTATCAAGTATAATATGTCGAGTTAGATTAATGGTTGATTTGCATGCAAGACGGAAATTAAACATCCATTTACCGTATTAGGTTTAGGGTGCATAACATGATCCATTTGTCTTAGTAAGGCATTTTGCAAATATGGTTTGAACAGTCATCTGATCCATCCTATATCCGAGTTAACCGGAGTCGGGATCATCCTAGACTAATGCTGGAAGGGAACAAGCCCTGTACCAGACGGCTATAAGAGGCGCGAGCCAGCCGGCGGTGTAAGGGGCCTCCCTCTGGTTTTGAAAATGAGAAATGGAGAGCCTGTTTAGGCGCGGGTTAGCCCACGGTTTATGTGCCGTATTCTGACCTTTTAGAAAACGTTATAAAACGTGTTGAAAATGGGTATTTGAACCCGATTTGATTTGAAAGGGTCGTTTAGACCGCATTTGTTGATTTGAAGAACTAGACTCGAATAATCATCATTATTTGATAATATTCGGTGTCGGGTTCGATTTGACAAACTTGACATGAATAGTTTTGAAAAATGATTATTGACTAATTGTTTTAAGTCCATTTGAATGTAATTAGTCGATACTCGTCATTGTACCCGGGTTAAAATCCGGCATGGTATGTAGAACCTAAGGATGATTTTGTGTTGGTGACTAATATGTTTGTTTGAAAAATGTGAAGAAGTGAAATAAAAGGCTTTAAAATACCTTCTAAATGTCATTAACCAAATATTATCACCGAAACACGGATTTAACCGTCATGGTATGAAGAACCAAGGGTGAAAATTACTTTATGGTTAAAAAATGTGAAATGAGACAAAAAGGTTTCGAAAATACTTGAAATGGTAAAAACCGATTACAAATATGAAAAATGGATTAAGGGAAATGACGAGAACAAACACGGTTGATTTCTGGTCTGAATACCCCATTTAGGCGCGAGCCAATTGGCGACCTAAGGGCCTTCTACCTCGGACCAAAAATCTGTTTTGGCTCGTTTATTCCATGTTTTGGTTCATGTTATGCATGTTTTAGCAAGTTAGAGTCATGAAACAAATGAAAACATAATAAAAGAGGATTTTTACACCCTCATACTTACATGTTTGGTTATGGCGAGTGACCGACGTTAGTGTAACAACTCGTTTGATCGGAAAAATCTCGGTTTAAAACCGTTTTGGTAAGTAAAAGAGTGTTTTTAAATGTTTAGTGATGGTGTAGTGGTCGAAGTGGTCGGTCAAGTGGTTTAATGCACGATGACGGTACCAAACAATGTGTAAGGCTCGTGTTTATGATCGGTAGGTCGTAAATACGCGTCGGATTGTGACATTAGAAGTCGAGTCGAGAATTTTAAGGGAGAAAAGAGGGGGCGGACACTCGCGTAACTCTCAAATGGGTGGCATTTGAGGGGTATTTATAGGAGAATGAGTGGTTGTGTGAGTTTTGAGCGACGTGGCCACCTGGGCTGCTCAAAGAGGCGCAAGCCACGTCGCGGGTCTTCGAGTTGTGTTGTCGCTTTCACAACAAACGCAATCATGATTTGGTCTATCCTAGGATTTGTAGTCATATGTTTGGTACTTGACCATTCATAAATCCGGGAAATCTTAGCATAGAAGGTTTGAAATGTTTGTTTTTTGTGGTTGACTCGGTTTGACTCGTTGTTGGAGTCGGGATTTGAATTTTTGAGTCGGTTTTTGGTCCGGTGTCGGTTTTGACTCTAGTTAGTGTCATTGCGACCCCGTCGTCGTGCATTAAACACTCCAGGTATTTTTGAAATGTTTTATTTTCGAAATCGTTTTAAGTTTTCCGACGTAAAGTTGAACACAACTTGTCGATCAAACGCCGCGATTCCAAAACATGTTGTAGTCCGATAATCATCGGGTGTTTGTTGGAGTCTCAGTAGATACCGGGTATCTACAGTGATAGTTGACCGTTTGACTAAGTCAGCTCACTTTATTCCTATGAAAGATACTTGGAGTAAGGTTTAGTTAGCTAATGGGTATAGGAAACATGTGCTGAGGTTACATGGAGTCCCTAAGGACATTGTGTCAGATCGGGATGCGAGGTTTATTTCTCGGTTTTGGCAAGAGTAGCAAAGGATGATGGGAACTACTTTGAAGATGAGTACTGCTTTTCATCCTGCCAGAGATGGGCAGACAGAGAGGACTATCAAGACCTTGGAGGATATGTTGAGAGCTTGTGTGATAGAGTTTGGTGGTAGCTGGGAGGATAGGTCGGATCTGATTGATTTTTCTTATAACAGCAGCTATCACACGAGTATTGGGATGGCACCGTTTGAGGCTTTGTATGGGAGGAGGTGTAGGAGTCCGATTTACTGGGATGATAGAGCTGAGGCAGTGGTTTTAGGACCACAGATGGTACAGGAGATGATAGAACAAGTTAAGGTAATTAAGCAAAAGATGAAAGCGGCCCAGGATCGACAAAAGAGTTATGCAGACCTACATCGCCGTGACATAGAGTTTCAAGTTGGGGACAAGGTTATTCTGAAAGTGTCTCCTATGCGTGGGGTTATGAGATTGGTAAGAAAGGGAACTTGAGCCCGAAGTTCATCGGAGCATATGAGATTTTGGATCGTGTGGGAGAGGTTGCTTATCGGTTAGCGTTACCAGCAGCTTTGGATCGTGTGCATAATGTGTTTCATGTGTCTCAGTTACATAAGTATGTGAGTGATCCCTCCCATGTACTAGAAGTGGAGAACATAGAGTTGGATGAGTCCTTGTCTTATCTTGAGGTGCCAAAACAGATTCTTGATCGCAATATTTGGAAAACTAGGTCCGGGGAAACGATGTTGCTTAAGGTCCTATGGTCTAATCATGAGCTTGAGGAAGCTACTTGGGAGGCGGAAGAGGCTATGAGGGAGCGATATCCGTCTCTTTTTTATCAGGTATGTGTGGTTACGGGGACGTAACCATGTTTCTTTTAGGGGGGTAGGAGGTGATCGCATAAGGTTTTGGTATGGTTTATATTAGTTTTTGTACAGTTAGTAGTTGCTTTGAGTCGGTCTGAGTTTTGGTTGGGAGTTTTGTTTTGAGTTTTTAGTTGCGTTGTTGTGTCGTGTTTGAGTTAGTATGTTTTGTTTTTGAGTATGGGTTGAACATCGGGGACGAAGTTCTTTTTAAGGAGGGAAGACTGTAATACTACGATTTTCTATGCTTTTGGGTAATCTATCGAGTAGGGCTTACTCTGTCGAGTAAGTATGTTTGGTTTACGAAACAGTGTTCTGCTGAAGGGTACTCGATCGAGTAAGGGTGGCACTCGATCGAGTAAGGGTCACTCGATCGAGTAAGTGACTTACTCGATCGAGTAAGTCGGTTCTGCGGGTTGTTTTAGTCGGGTTTTGTTAGTAACACGTGATTGGTATTTAAAGCTTTCCGTCACTTTATTTATCACTTTTACCTTTTCTAAAAACCTTGCAAGAGAGAAAACAAGTTACGTTACTTTCATCTTCGCGTTGCTATCAAATCCCAAGAGCTAAGTTTGTCGGATCGTCGTGTTCTTTACGCCGTTGAGTTTTTCGTGTCGTGGGTAAGTTCCTTGAATAGTTTTTATAGCTTTTCATTGATTTTGTTTAAAACCCTAATGGGGTAATTTGGGGGTTTTGGGAGTATAATGTTGTATTAGATGGTAATGGTATGATTATGTGACGATCTGGTGATTGCTTATTCCAGGTAGTGTTTCCCAACTCGGTTATTGATTACATAGTTATTCGTGATGGTTGTGTTTATTGTTGATCTTTAATGTGTTGGATTGTATTGGTGTTATGGTTGCATAATTGGTTGTGTTGTGTTTGTCTGTTGTTCCCGAGGCGTGTCCTCGGCTGAGTGGAGTCACTTACGGGAGTGGCTTCACGCCCTTGATTCGCCCTCTGTGGAACCCGCCACAGGAGGGGATGTGCATATTAAGGAACATGGGTTATCGCTCGGATTAGATGCGGGGGGATTTGGTGGGTACGGCTGCGGTCCCCCACTAGCGGCGTGGAATATCTATTGCGATGGGTATTCTGGCAGGACTACACACTTTAGTGTGTAGTCAGGTGTGTGGAGATATCATGGAGTTGGGAGTTGTGTGTTGTTTGTATATTGTGTATCTTGTTTTATGTAATCAGTAACTGACCCCGTTTTAAATGTTTTGAAAACTATGGTGATCCATTTGGGGATGGTGAGCAGTTATTGAGTAGGTATGAGATGGCTTGCGCGAGGGATAGCTGGGATGGAGTCATCACCTGTCATTAGAGTCTTCCGTTGTGTCATAAATTAGTTTGCTTTTCAGTTGATTGATTTTTGTGAACATTTGTATTGGTTTTACAGTTTGGGATTTTGATATTGTAATCACTTAAACTCATTCACTTATTTAAGTACGTTTCTTTATGGTCTATTTTATATACATTGCCTCGGGTAACCGAGATGGTAGCATTTCCATGCATTAGGTGGTCTTGGTAAGGCACCTTGGTGTATGGGGGTGTTACCGAACTATCAAGACCTTGGAGGATATGTTACGAGCTTGTGTGATGGAGTTTGGTTGTAGCTGGGAAGGTAGGTTGAATCTGATCGAGTTTTCTTATAACAACAGCTACGATACGAGTATTAGGATGGCACCGTTTGAGGCTTTGTATGGGTGGAGGTGTAGGAGTCCGATTTGCTGGGATGATAGAGCTGAGGCAGTGGTTTTAAAACCACAAATGGTACAGGAGATGATAGAATATGTTAAGGTGATTAGACAAAAGATGAAAGCAGCGCATGATCGACAAAAGAGTTATGGAGACCTACATCGCCGTGACATGGAGTTTCAGGTTGGGAATAAAGTTCTTCTGAAAGTATTTCCTATGCGTGGGGTTATGAGGTTTGGTAGGAAAGGGAAGCTAAGCCAGAAGTTCATCGGACCCTATTGTGGACATGGCCCACCTGCGTATGCCCAGCCGATCTGTGGACAACGGCAGCGGTCTTTTTGAAAGCCACGCTCGGCGGCGTAAAGGTACTTTCGACCGGATCGTTTTTAGATCGGTCGGTTTCGTCTCGGTAAGGGTCTCGAAACGATTAGAGATGTTCGGAGTCGCCACCAAGCATTTGTGGGATGCCTGGAACCCGTTCGAATTCCACTTTATACCTCGGTCAAATCGAAGCACAAAGCAGCGTTTTGACATAGGTACTAAAGATAAGGAAATCGTCCCTCTTTAGCATCCTATCTCTAGAATGACTCTCGTACGCCCTGGATAAGGTCATCCACTATCCAAAGTTTCTGAGTAAGAGGTGAAGGTACGTATTGGGAAGCCCTTTAATCAGACACCCAATCCCGCCCGCGTTTAGCGGCCTCTACTGATCGATCTTGGTTGGTTGAATGCAAAAGTTGATAAAACGGTTTAAATGCATGAATGCACATCCAATGATTTAAACCTAACATGTGAGAGCTTTCTAAGTCGGTTAATTTAATCCAAGTATCAGGTATAAGATGTCGAGTTAGATTAATGATTGATTTGCATGCAAGACGGAAATTAAACATCCATTTACAGTATTAGGTTTAGGGTGCATAACATGATCCATTTGTCTTAGTATGGCATTTTGCAAATATGGGTTGAATAGTCATCTGATCCGTCCTATATCCGGGTTAACCGGAGTTGGGATAAATCCTAGACTAATTTGGAAGGGAACAGCCCCATGCAGGACGGCTATCGAGGCGCGAGCGGCGGCGGTGTAAGGGGCCTCCCTATGGTTTTGAAAATGAGAAAGAAAAGGCCTGCTTGAGGCGCGGGTTAGCCAACGGTTGTATGCCGTGTTCTGACTGTTTAGAAAACGTTATAAAACGTATTGAAAATGGGTATTTGAACCCGGTTTGATTTTGAAAGGGTCGTTTAGACCGCATTTGTTGATTTGGAGAACTAGACTCGAATAATCATCATTGTTTGATAATATTCGGTGTCGGCTCGGTTTGACAAGCTTGACATGAATAGTTTTGAAAATGATTATGGACTAATTGTTTTAAGTCCATTTTAAATGTAATTAGTCGGTACTCATCATCGTACCCGGGTTAAAATCCAGCATGGTATATAGAACCAAGCATGATTTCGTGTTGGTGACTAATATGTTTATTTGAAAATGTAAAGAAATGAAATAAAAGGCTTTAAAATACCTCTTAAATGTCATTAACCAAATATTATCACCGAAACACAGATTTAACCGTCATGGTATGAAGAACCAAGGGTGAAGAATGCTTTATGGTTAAAACATGTGAAATGAAACAAAAGGGTTTCGAAAATACTTGAAATGGTAAAAAACCAATTACAAATATGAAAATGGATTAAGGGAAATTACGAGGACAAACACGGTTGATCTCTGGTCTGAGCACCCCATTTAGGCGCGAGCCTGTTGGCGACCTAAGGGGCTTCTGCCTCAGACCAAAAATCAGTTTTGGCTCGTTTATTCCATGTTTTGGTTCATGTTATGCATGTTTTAGCATGTTAAAGTCATGAAACAAACGAAAACATAATAAAAGAGGATTTTTACACCCTCATACTTACATGTTTGGTTATGGCGAGTGACCGACGTAAGTGTAACAACTTGTTTGATCGGAAAAAACTCGGTTTAAAACCGTTTTGGCAAGTAAAAGAGTGTTTTAAAAGTTTAGTGATGGTGTAGTGGTCAAAGTGGTCGGACAAGTGATTTAATGAGCGATGACGGTACCAAACAATGTGTAAGGCTCGTGTTTACGATCGGTAGGTCGTAAACACGCGTCGGATTGTGACTTTAGAAGTCGAGTCGAGAATTTTAAGGGAGAAAAGAGGGGGCGGACACTCGCGTAAGTCTCAAATGGGCGACATTTGAGGGGTATTTATAGGAGAATGAGTGGTTGTGTGAGTTTTGAGCGACGTGGCCACCTGGGCTGCTCAAAGAGGCGCGAGCCACGTCGCGGCACTTCGAGTTGTGTTGTCACTATCACAATAAACGCAATCATGATTTGTTCTATCCTAGGTTTTGTAGTCACATGTTTGGTACTTGACCATTCATGAATCCGGGAAAACTTAGTATAGAAGGCTTGAGATATTTTGTTTTTGTGGTTGACTCAGTTTGACTCGTTGTTGGCGTCGGGATTTTGAATTTTCGAGTCGGTTTTTGGTCCGGTGTCGGTTTTGACTCTAGTTAGTGTCATTGTGACCCCGTCGTCGTGCATTAAACACTCCAGGTATTTTTGAAATGTTTTGAAATGTTTTGTTTTCGAAATCGTTTTAAGTTTTCCGACGTAAAGTTGTACACAAACTGTCGATCAAACGCTGCGATTCCAAAACATGTTGTAGTCCGATAATCATCGGGTGTTTGTTGGAGTCTCCGCAGATACCGAGTATCTACAGAGCCCCCACTTTGACTGAGGCGTGGACAGGGCGAAAGTCAAAGTAGAGTCCCCAGGTCAATCGAAGATTACAACCTGAAGACCCAAGCGACGTTGAGGCGGCTCGAACGGATTCGGGCCAAGGACCTGCCGTCGGGAGGGCGACGCCAAGGCGACTCGAGGGTACGAGTCTAGGACCTGTCGTCGGGAATAGTTTAGAGTCTGTCGACTGTCCATGCGGGTCGTTTAAAGTCCATTAGACTATGTACAAAGGCTCGCCAGTCATAAGAAGGAGTCATACCTGAGGCATCTTCGGATATGTCCTTGCAAGGTTGCGGATAAATGCTCGCCAGCTGTGGTGCGTACGTGAGGAGGGCTCGCCAGCCGCGATGCGTTGTAAGGCTCGCCAGCCGAGACAAGGAAATGTACCCGAGGCATCTTCGGGATCTGTCCTTGAAACGGTAAGGAAATGTACCCGAGGCATCTTCGGGATGTATCCTTTAAAAGGTAAGGAAATGTACCCGAGGCATCTTCGGGATGTATCCTTGAAAAGGTAAGGAAATGTACCCGAGGCATCTTCGGGATGTATCCTTGAAAAGGTTGCGGACAAAGGCTCGCCAGCCGGGGTAAAGGTCGGTTAATGGACCATGGGAATAGCCGCATCGAGTGGGCTTGCTTTGAAAGTAGCGAACTCATGATGTCGCTGTGGAAATAGTGAGTATGGATCCTCACCATCACTATTTTTTCTAGAATGAGCGGGTTCCGCGAGGAAGCCCCCTGCTGGCATTTGAAGGAATAGTGAATTTGAAATTTTCACTATTAATTGAAGTGACGGTTTATGTGCCGCCGTTGTCATTTTGACAGAAATAGTGAATTTGGAATCTTCACTATTGATTGAAGTGACGGTTTATGTGCCGCCGTTGACATTTGAAAGAAATAGTGAATTTGGAATCTTCACTATTGATTGAAGTGACGAAAGAAATAGTGAATTTGGAATCTTCACTATTAATTGAAGTGACGGTTTATGTGCCGACGTTGCTTGAAATAGCGATTTTGAATTTTCGCCATTATTTGAAGGAAAATGGTGAATTTTGATTTCGCCATTATTTTGAAATTGGCGGTTTTGATCGCCGTTTGCTTGAAAAATAGCGAGTTTTAAATTTTCACTATTTGTTTTTGTTTGTTTTCGAGGAAATGACAATAATTAATATTGTCAACGAAAATTTTGAAGTCTGTTGTGGGAAATTGGGCCAAAGCCCAAATTTCGCTGAAAAAGAAAAGGGGAGACCTGGTTTAGGCGCGAGCCACCTGACGATGCAAGCCGGCTTCCCTATTTTTTGTTAAAAAGACGCGAGGTTGAGTTGCGGATGAATGTTCATCTTCAACCTCGAAATCTCGCCCAAAATCGCCATTGACGGACCTTCTAGCTTGCTTTCATCCGTGCCATTGTAAACAAATGTCATCTCAAGGTAAGTATTTCCTCTTGAACCCTTTCAAATTTGTTGATTGTTATCTAGATTGAATTAGGGCGGATTTTGCCCTAAAAATCGAATTGGGCGTTTTTGATTGAGCCAATTTCGAGTGCAATTGATGTTTGCATTAGGTTAGAAACCTGTTTAGGAGTATAGGGGTGCTTTTAGTTTGCATTTTGGTCCCCGTTCCCGCTCCCTATGCTCGAAAAACGTGAATGAGGCGAGAAACCGTCTCATTTCACAATGCCAAGTTTATTTGCTTGGGTAGTGGGTCCCACTAGGTTACATTGTAGTTGGGAAAACCCGTGTTTGCCATTTAAGGACCTTCATTGGATGTTTGTGGGCAAAATTGAATTTTTGCCTTTTGCGACGGTCTTACGTCTGACAGAATAAGTGTCTGTTCGGGCTTGAATTGAGTCAGTCTGCCTTGAAATGGACCTTGTTGGTACTTTAGGTCACCTTGAGGCGTGATAAAATCACGTTTGCCTTTTTGCAGCCGTTTTTTGAATTTTTGACCGGTTTGGGTTCAAATTAGCGTATGAATTGCCTTTTTGAACCGTAGAAAAAAAAACCCCATTGTGTCGGGAATGTATTTTGGGTTATTGGCAGACCTTGTATGGGTCTTGAAATGCCGTTTTTGTGGTTTTGACTCGTCTTTTGCTTGAAAAGAGGGGCGAGTCGTTTTTGTGCTTTTTTTTGTGAATGGTTTGGGGGCGGGATTGCCCTTTGTTTTTTGTATTGCAGGTTGTTTTTGGGTTTATCCATTTCATGCCGTCGTAATGCCGAAATTTCGGCTGACGTTTTTTTATTTTTTTTATTGCAAGATATCATTTGGGACCGATGGGGTCCGTTGTTGAGGCTTTGGAGGAGGAAGTCGATCCCGGAGGGGAAGAGTCGACTGTTTTTTGTTACAGGCTTGGTTGTGTTTCTCCCTGGCGGCCTTTGTCCGGTAGGTGGCGGATAGCCCCCAGTTCGTTGTCTTAGGCCAGTGTCTGTATGATAGACGTTTGTTTTAGGCCAATGTCTGTATGATAGACGTTTGTTTTAGACCAGTGTCTGTATGATAGACGTTTGTTTTAGGCCAGTGTCTGTACGATAGACGTTTGTTTTAGGCCAGTGTCTGTATGATAGACGTTTGTTGATGTATTTTGCGTAAGGCGGTTTGTATAGATGTGTGTTTTTGGATTGTGGTTTTTTTTTGTGATTTTTGGCTTTTTTGTGTTGTGTTTCGGAGGAGCGTTGTTGGCTGTCGACTCTCCTTTTGCTTTGCACCAGTTTCTGCATCGTTAGTGTAGAAAACAGACAACAGATAACACATACGCATAAACGTAAACACGTAAAAGCATTTGATTACTTAAAGCATTTGTTTGAAAAATCAAAATTAACCAAGATGACTTGAAGTTAAAATTGAAATTTTGAAATGAATTTTGAAGATTCCGTGACAAAATCGTCACGTTTGGAATTCAAAAGGAATTGATTTGAAAATTTGAGTAATTAACTCGTGTCGTGAATTAAATTGCATTGAAATTTTGAAAATTGACTCGAAAAAATCAAACTTAAACCGTCAGGAAAGAATTTTTAGAAAAGGATTTTTGCGAGTATATTTGGCTTTTGAGGTCAAGACTCGAATTTGTGAGTGCTTGAATTTTTGAGTAAAATTGATGTCGTGTTATCAATTTTCGATTTTGATTGTTGTTTTGCGAAAAAGCGAAAATTTTTCAGAATTTCGACTGACATGAAAACGATCCGTCGCGGATCAGGGCGAATAGCCCTTCCCCCCTTAAAAAAATAAAAAAAGAAAAATCCGTATGTTTAAAGCTGCGCCATGGAAACCGTGTCGGATTTCGTAAAACGCGAAAACAAGGAAATGTGAGTGTGAAGAAACACAAAATTTTCCCGGATCATCCCGAAGAGGCGCGAGGTTCCTGGCGGGTGGTTTGAGGTGTCAGGAGAAAACACATGTTGAAAGAGACAAGTCAACAGCGGGAATCCTGGAGATGGTCCAAAGAGGCGCGAGCTGCTCGGCGATGGAAGCCGACTCTCCTCTTTTTCTGAAAAATGCGCTGATCATTTTGTATAAATAGGGACGTTTGCGCTTCATTGTTTCATCATCCGAAACACAAAACATCTCTACAAAACCTCCTCTTCTTCCACAAAAATATTTCATGGATGATTTGGAGAACGCATTGCGACAATGGTGCCGGGATTTGTCGCCTCCCGAAAGGTATCAACTCGATTGCATGGGAGTTCGTCAATTGTTGGTGCTTCGTCAAGTCAAGGTGCAACCCTCGGTTCTTGAAGCGTGTTCTCGGTTTTGGGATTCGAAACATCATGTTTTCGTTTTCCCGAAAGATGAAATTTGTCCTCTTGCCGAAGAAGTTGGAGCCATTGGTGGGTGGCCGGGTTGTGCTCCGGTGCTTCCTCCGAATCGGTTGTGCTACAAGGAGAAATTCCGTTCCATGTTGGGCTTGTCAACAAGCCAAGTCAACTTTCTTCTTGCTCCACATGGTGTGGATATGTTGGCTCTTATCAACATCTTCTCGAATCGGTTAGATGCTAATGTCTCGGAGGTTGCTAGGAGAAGGGCTCATGCATTTTGCCTTGTCCATGTGTACCTCTTTGTTGATGTCTTGAAGAAGGAGGGGCCGAGATGCCATGGTAGCATGACCCTTATCCATGTGATTGAGCAAATGGAGCATGGTAGAGACCCATCGTGGTTGGTGCTTGGAGAGATTATCCATGCTTTGGACAAGGAAGGCTCTTGTGTAGAAGCTCCCTCTTTTGGATCGCCAAGGATCCTCCAAGTGTGGCTATTGGAGAGGCTAAGGTATGTAGAGCCTCCGGTTAATCCTTCTTCTTACTCCTTCCGTCACCTCACCATGAGGAAGAAGTTGTACCCGGATAGTTTTGCTTCCACCGAGGCCTATTGGGCCGCAAGATTGGCGGAGGAGGGTGGTCCTCATATCCGTTGGGTGGTGCCGTGGTGGCACTTGAGGTCTTTCACGGGGTTGCCCGCTTCGGGTGCTAGTCCTCGTTCTTTGATGGTGGTGGGTTTGAAGGTTGTTTCCTTCATTTATCCCGAAAGGCTCATGAGGCAAATGGGGCGTCAACAAAAGGTGCCCGCTCAAGATACCCTTGTCCAAGAGAATGTTTTCCGGAAATCCGAGCTTGTGGAATCCTTCGAAATGTGGTGGGCCACTCGGCCGCTTTGGGAGGTGCCAAACCCCGTTGCCACGACATGGGTGACTCCCGCTTATGTCAAATGGTCACGTGCTCCGTCCTTGGAAGAGAGATCCAAATTCCGTAAGGACGAGGTTGTCGATTTGAAGTACCGAGAGGTTGGCAAGGCCAATCGTGCCTTCTTTGAAGAGTATGTTGATGGAGCTACTCCCGATGTGATGAGACCACCAAAGAGGAGGAGTTCCGGTCCCAAGAGTATGGTGGGCCGTGCATTGGCTCGTCTTGGGTCAAATATGGGGTCTTGTGTTAGACCGGAGGCCGTCGCCATCTTAGATCCGTTTAGGATCCGTTCCGAGGAGGAAGTCCATGCTAGGCGGGCCAACAAGAAGAACAAGGGGAAGATGTACCCCGAGGGAAAAGGCAAGGGTAGAATGGAAGAGTGAAGACCTCCATTACCCACTTTATTATTATGTTGTATTATTGTTGTGAGTTTGTATTATGTTGTACTAGCTAGTTGTTGTGTGTTTTGTGCTAGTTTTACTATGTGAGGTGTGTTAGTTAACACCTTAGCTTTGACAAGTTGTAGACTTGTCGAGCTTTATTTGTTGTTGAAATTGTAATCCCTCCCATTATTAATTAAATAAGAGGATTGCTCGTGTCGAAAGTTGTGAACGCTTGTTTCTTCCATCCATTGGTAAAGGCAATTCGATTTGAATTGTCCTAAACGTTTGCACTTGGGAAAGTGGTATTTTGTGGAAAGGGAGAAAGGCTCATTTTTATATTTTTGTGGGAAAGGGAATGGTTTTCACTTTCTTTTTTTTGTTGGGGATGTTTTTTGATTGTGGGAATGGTTGTATCCTCCTTGTGTAAGGAAGGACTGCCTACGTATCCACCTGAAGAGGTGAAATCAAACCATGATCGTGGTTCGAAATGTTTTGTGAATTTGAATTGGGTTTTGTGGTTGTATCCCTCAAGCATAAGAGGGACTGCCTACGTATTCACCTGAAGAGATGAAATCAAACCATGCTCGTAGTTCAAGGGTTTGTTTTTGTAGTGCAAATGGACGTTGCCTTTGACGGATCAAAGGACATTCGAAATGGGTAAGGTGCCGCAGCTTAGACTCGATAAAACATGCAATTTCAAATCAGAACATATTGAGGAACTTGACTTGAAAAGGGTTGAGGTTGGTGCTAGTTGCAAAACTAGGCTAGGTTGTTGGTTGATAGGGTTCAAGGGTAGTATTTCTTGAGTTGGTTTAGGTTAGTCGGGTTTGTAAAGTCCTCCCCATCTAGGTCACTCAGTCTCACTGCGCCCCCCGAAAGTATTTTCTTGACCAGGTATGGCCCGGCCCAGTTGGGTTTGAATTTTCCCCTCGGATCGACGGGTAATGGTGCTTGGACTGACTTGAGGACCAAGTCGCCCTCCCGGATGTTTTGGGGTTTGACCTTCTTGTTGAATGCCCGTTGTATACGTCGTTGGTATAGCTGGACGTTCTGCAAGGCGTTGAATCATCGTTCGTCTAGAAGAGTGAGTTGTTCGTACCTTCGACGGGTCCATTCCGCCTCAGGGACTTGACTCTCCAGTAGAATGCGTAGAGATGGGACCTCTAACTCCACCGGTTGAACCGCCTCCATACCGTATGCTAGGTAGAAGGTGTGGCGCCTGTCGGTGTTCGAATGGAGGTTCGGTATCCCCTGAGTGCGAATGGGAGTTTGCTCGGCCAGTTGCGGTAGTTGTCTTGCATTTTCTAGATAATGGTGACAAGAGTTTTGTTCGCTGCCTCCACCGCTCCGTTGGTTTGGGGACGGTAGGGGGATGATCGATGTCGTTTGATCTTGTATTTGTCCAGCAAAGCCTGAGTTTCCGCCCGGAAGTGAGAGCCTTGATCGCTAATGATTTCATGGGGTATCCCATATCGGCAGATGATGTTGTTTTGAATGAACTTGGCCACTTGTTTGGCGGTCAAGGCGCATATATTTGTGCTTCCACCCATTTGGTGAAGTAGTCGATGGCGACGAGGACGAAGCAATGCCCCTTGGTGCCTATCGGGTTGACTTTCCCGATGATGTCGATGCCCCAGGTTGAGAATGGCCAGGGTGATGTCATGGTGTATAAAAGGGATGGTGGTATGTGTTGTATATTGGCGAAGATTTGGAAATTGTTGCAATTTTTGACGTAGTTACGACAATCGGCTTCCATGGTTGTCCTGTAGTAACCTAGCCGCATGATTTTCCGTGTAAGCATCATTGCACTCATGTGAGGGCCACATTCTCCGTCGTGGACCTCTCCCATGACTTTTTTGGCTTTGTGATGGTCAATGCAAAGGAGGAGAATTCCTTGGGGTGTTCTTTTGTAGAGTTGATTTTGGTTTATCACGAATTGTGATGCAAGTAATCGGATGGCTCTTTGTCCTCTTTGATCAGAGTTGGGACGGAATTCGTTTTTGGTTTTGTAATTGAGGATGGCTTGGTACCAAGGTTCATCATGGCTTTCCTCGTCGTCGATAATGGCACAAATGTGAGCTGGCTCGCTCCATCTCTCGACACATAGGGGCATCGACGTCATGTCGTCAGGTATGTTGACGAGCGCGGCAAGTTTTGCCAGGGCATCAGCAAATTAATTTTCCTGTCGCGGCAAGTGGAAGTAGTCGATTTGGTCGAAGAATTCAGCCTCTTGACTGATCTTTGCTCGGTAGGGAGCTAAGCTGTCAGATCGGATTTTCCATGATCCGGATACCTGATTGATGATGAGTGAGGAATCGCCATGGACCCTCAATCTCTTGATGCCAGTGTGATGGCTGCTTGTAGGCCGATGAGACATGCTTCATATTCAGCGGCGTTGTTGGTGACGGCAAAGTCTAGCTTGACCGAGATCGGAACGTGTTCTCCCTCTGGTGATATTAGAAGGATTCCTACCCCGAAGCCTCTCAGATTAGACGCACCATCAAAGTAGAGGTCCCATGCGTCGGAGTCGGCACAAAGGATGTCTTCGTCAGGAAGTGACCATGTGTCGGTCGTTGGATCCTCGCTGACGGGATTTTCTGCTAGGAAGTAGACGACTGCTCTTCCCTTGATAACCTTGAGAGGTACAAACTTGAGATCGAATTCAGACAGCATGAGTGTCCACCTAGACAGCCTTCCGTTTAGTACGTGTTTTTCGAAGATGTATTTGACTGGGTCCATCTTGGAGTAGATATGTACCGAGTAGCTGAGCATGTAATGCCGCAGCCTCTTTGTTGACCATACTAGGGCAAGGCATGTCTTTTCCAGCTGGGTATACCTCATCTCGTACTCAATGAACTTTTTGTTGATGTAGTAGATGGCTCGCTCCTCGTTGCCAACTGTTTGTGCTAGCATTGCTCCCATGTTTGTGTCGGTTCTGATCGGGTATAGGGATAGAGGAATCCCCGGTTGAGGTGGCATGAGGACGGGAGGTTTGGATAGGATTTCCTTTATCCTGTCGAACGCCTTCTAACAGTCGTCGTCCCAATCGGTGTGATCGGAGGCGCGAAGCTTCTTGAATATCGGTTCACAAATCATAGTGAGCTTGGCGATGAACAGGGTGATGTCTTGGACTGACCGAGAAATCCCCGAATCTCCTTCTCGTTCTTAGGCCGAGGCATTTGTTGAAGGGCTTTGATTTTGGTTGGATCAATCTCAATGCCTCTTTTGCTGACGACATGTCCCAAGAGTTTTCCGGAGGTGACCCCGAATGCACACTTCTGAGGATTTAGTCTCATGTTATATTTCCGTAGACGAGCGAAGAATTTCCGGAGGGCATTGATGTGGCCGTCCCGTTCTTTTGATTTGACGATCATGTCATCGACATATACCTCTACCTCCTTGTGCATCATGTCATGTAGGAGAGTGGTAGCGGTTCTTTGATAGGTCGCTCCGGCGTTGATGAGGCCGAAAGGCATGACCGTGTAGCAATATGTACCCCACTGCGTAGTGAACGCAGTCTTGTGCATGTCTTCCTCAGCCATTTTAATCTGGTTGTACCCGGCATACCCGTCCATGAATGATAGGAGAGCATGTTCGGCAGTGTTGTCTACCAGAATGTCAACATGTGGCAAAGGGAAGTCGTCTTTTGGACTTGCCTTGTTCATATCCCTGAAGTCGACGCAAACCCGAATTCGTCCGTCTTTCTTTAGTACCAAGCACAATGTTGGCCACCCAGTCGAGTATTCGAGATACTTTGATGAACCCGACCTTGAACTGTTTGTCCACCTCTTCTTTGATTTTTAAGGCCCACCCAGGACGCATCCGGCATAGTTTTGTTTCACGAGTTTAGCCCGGGTTTGATGGGTATCCGGTGCTCTGCAATTTCTCTGTCAATCCCAGGCATATCTCTGTAAGAACAGGCGAACACGTCCTTGTATTCGTGGAGGAGGTCAATGAACTGTTGTCTTTCCGAGGGGTCCAGGGTTGTCCCTATCCTAAGTTCTTGAGGTGTATTATCGGTTCCTACGTTAATAGGCTCGGTTTCCTCAATGATGGGGGTTACGGTTTCCGTTTGTCAAGTTCTTTGGCTAAGTGAGGTGGGTAGTCACTCAAGTCAAATTCCTCATAATCATTCAGAATTGCATTGCAGTTAAAATGAGACGAGTCATAAGCAAACTTAGCGTTCATTAAGTTGACACGAGCGAAAAGCTCGGAAAAGACAGACATCTCGTGGTCAGTCAGAGGCGACACAACAGAGGAAGTGGCCCCTAGAACAGGCTCCAGGTTGTCACCTTTCATTGGAGTGGGGGTGACCTTAGTAGACTCGACCCTCCGAATCCCACGACTTTGTGATAAAACAGTGGGAAGGGGACCTTGACTGGGACTTCCGGAGTGTTAGGAGCTATAATAGACTCTGACTCCGACTCAGACTCAGACTCGGATCCTTCAGCACTTTCCTCCTTGAACATAGGGCCTTCTCTAGTTGTGATCTTGAGAATGCGGCCTTGGCGATCGGTCCACTTGATGGTTTTCCTCCAGCCTTGCGTGGCTTTCTCCGGGTCAGTATCGGAGATCAAGGCGGTTGGATCAAACTGATTGTCTTTCAGGGCGATGTTGATGATGTCCTCATAGTCGAGGCGTTTGATGTTATCTTCCCCAAAGAGTAGTGTGACAGCTTGTCCGTCGAGGCAGCTTCGATGTTGTCGGGAATAAAGTAGCAGTCCTGGTAGACTTCCACTCCCGGGTATCTAGCCTTTGCCACTGAGTCATAGATAGGCTCTGGAAAGCCGTGGTAGAGTTCCGACTCTCCCTCGGGGACAAAGTATCAGTTGAGAGTCAGGTGGTGTGGACGGAGGATGACTCCGTGCTTCTTGCGTTTTCGGATTAGGAGGTTCATCTCCTGGATGTCTTTGCCAGTAGGTTCGTATCCCAGTCCAAAGGGAATGTTGGGGACCTTAGCCTGCTTCAAGGGAGGCAATGGGTCCTTTAGCGGATTGAGCGGCAAACCCGGGAAATAACCCTGACGCATCATGATACGGTTGATCGTGAGGCTGGCGAACGGGTCACATTCAGAGGTTGTTGATTCATCAGTTATGGCGTTCACGGCTTGGAAACCCCACATTTCATTGTCGTCCTCCTCAATGGCTTGGGAGGCTACCCCTCTTCTCATAACTGCTTTGATTGGGGAAGCGGGTATCGTGATCGTTTTCCCGTTGAAGGGGGCCCTGATCTTTTGGTGAAGCGTTGAGGTGACCGCCTTGACGGCGTGAATCTAGGGACGTCCCAGGAGCATGTTGAAGGATGCGTCGATATCGACCACTTGGAAACTGGTTTGTCTTTCTAGTGGTCCGGTTGCGACGACTAGAGTGATAAGCCCAACGACCTTACGACGAGTGCCGTCGTAGGCGCGTACTCCTTGATTCGTTGGGATTAAATCAGATTCCTTAATACCCAGCCTGTGGGCAGTTTTGAGAGGAATGACATTCACGGCGGAACCGTCATCCACGAGGACCATGGGTATGTTCTTTTGGAGGCATTGCACAGTGATGTACAGGGCCAGGTTATGGTTGGCTTCGAACAGGGGGATATCCTTGTCGGAGAAGACGACCGGGTTGCTCAGATCAGGGGCGTCTCTCGTCATGTGTGCCACTATTTCTTCTGGGGAAGAGGTGGAGGGCACGGTTAATTTTCCCAAGGCCTGCAGCAAGGCTTGTCGATGCTCAAAAGACGTTGCGATCAGTTGCCAAATTGAGATTTCGGCCTTTGCTTTCTGGAGTTGTTTCAGGATTGAGTTCTCGGGAGCCTTTGGTTGAGTGTCCACCTCTGGGAAGATTTGGTCATTCGTTGTTGGAACGACCACTGGGTTGCTCGGATTCTGATAGGGACGTCCGGACCGGGTGAGATGTCCGATTTCCTTCGTCCACTTCTCCTTTCCGGGGACGACATAGACATCCTCAACCATCATCCCGCCATATGCCGTTAATTTCAGGGTCTCGAGGATACCTCGGAGGGGTATTCCTCGGTGGGTAGTTCTTGTGGGGAATATTTTTGTGAAGGCGATTTTTGTGGGGGTAATTATTTTGAGGGTAATTCTCAAGAAGGTGGTTATTTTGAAGGTGGTTTTCGTGGGGTCTATGCCACAATGGTCGCGGGAGCAATCCATCCTGGGGTGGGTAGTTTTGAATGCTTGGGGAATTCTCCCGCGGACGAGGTGCCGGGGGATTGAAGATGAGTCGACGGTAGGCGTCGTCGAGTCGGGTGATTCTCTCGGAAAGGGTCCTTTTCCAGAACATTCACCTCGTCGTCAATTGGCAAGATGAGATGAGAGCAGTCTAGGGTCGGCTCATCTTCAGAGATGGCGTGAATTCCCAGAGGATTCGTCTTGTTGTTTGGCTTAGTTGGTGGGGGTATAGGCAAATCTCCCTTCTCAATCATGTCTTGAATGAGGTGCTTGAATTTGAAGCAATTTTCGGTATCATGCCCTTTCCTCGATGATCGGGTGGCGTTGGGGTTCCAAAATCGGGATTTCTTGGCGTCGGCCGGGTCCGGGGTGGGCCCGATCGGTTGTAGCTTCCCTTGGTCCATGAGCCTTTTCAGGGCACTTGCATAAGTTGACCCTATGTTGGTGAACACTCTCTGGGGGCGTTCAATTTTCTTGGCAGATGGTTCGACGAGGTTGACCTCATCAATGTTGTTTGTCTGACCGTAAGGGCGAGATCCGGTTGAGGTGGATCCTTGATAACCCCTGCCTGTGGTCTTTGCTAAGACACCCTTTCGGAGGTTGTCCTCAATACGTGTCCCCTGAATCTGCAGATCTTGAAAAGTTTTGATATTTTGATACCTCAACAGGTTGGCATAAACCGGGCGGAGGTTGTTGACAAATTTTTCCACCAGAGTTGATTCACTCGGCTTACTAACCAACTGAGTGCTCACCCTCCTCCAACGGGTTAGGAACTCAGTGAACCCCTCTTTGTCGTTTTGGGTTAACACCTCGAGAGTACGGGTGTTGGCCTGGATATCGACATTGTCGGCATACTGTTTGGCAAACTCAACTGCGATTTCATCCCAGGTGGTAAGGTTCTTCGGGTCCAAGGAGTAATACCATTGGCGAGGAATTGGCTCCAAAGAGGATGGGAAGATCTTGGTAAAAAGTTCCTGTTTGACCCCCTTAATGGCCATGTAGTCTTTGAAAGCACGGATGTGGTTGAGTGGGTCCTCCACTCCCTTGAACTTAGGCACATCAGTCAGGGTGAAGTTGTCGGGTAACTGGTCCCCAACAGGTTCGAACCTTCGGTTATTTTCAAGGTGGATGTTGTTACCCCGGGCTAGGAGTTGTTCTTCCAAGAGTTTCAGCCTCTTTTCAGTCTCAGTCAGAGGTGGGGTACTATGTTCCCCAATTTCCTTGTTCTCCAGGGCGTCGATACGGTTCTCGACGCGATCCAGGGTGACCTTAAGAGCGGCAAGTAGGCTGGCTAGCTGATCAGTTGTGACATCTCTGTTGTTATCATTGTTGTTGTTGGACGAAGCTGAAGACAGGGCCATGGCTTTGAGGCAGAAAAACGGCTCACATTACAACTCAATCCGACACGGTTCCAAGACTGAACGCAGGCAACACAGAGGACGAGACCAAGATCGACTCAACAAGACGGGGTGACCGTGTGTGGTCCCTCGGTGCTGACTCGATTTATAACGTGACGGTGTTTGACCGAACCTTTGACACAAGTCCAATCATGACGGCGTGACGCCATTAGACGGGTCTCGTGGTGAGACGATGATAAGGTTATTTCAGTCGTTGGCCTTAATCAAAGTAAACCTAAACTACTACTAACAAAATAGCTAGCGGTAAGTCAGGGTCGAATCCACAGGGAGGCAGTGATTATCTAGTTTGTTGATATTTAAATCTGTCTTAAAGGTAACAATTTTATGGGGTTTGATTGAGTTTGATTTCTAAACAACTAATTGCGAGTAATAAAAAAAAGGGTTTAAACAATGCTATTAAAAGTCTAGGATTTCCGGTTCACTAGGTCAATTATATGGGGTCTATTAATCAATTGCTAGATCTACCAAGTTGTCTAAGGTCATAAGATCGGTCGACTCTATTATGCCCTTTAGATCGATTCTAACATGTGATCGCTATAATTAGATACAATCTATTTGATTATCGCAGCCTATATTAATTCTAACCCGGTCGGTGAAAGGATTAATTCGCTACACTAATTAACAACTCAGGCCTAAGTTAATTAACTAGAATAAGAACAATAATCAAACGACAACTTAAACAATTTCACTAGCAATTAATCAATTTCCCCTTTCTAATTAACCTAGACCCCCTTCATCCTAGATGAAGATTTAGCTACTCATAGTAATTATAATAACAACAATAATGATATAAGAAAGCATAATTAAGAACATAAAAGATGAACAATAATGATAGAATAATTATTAAAGAAAGATTGATACCGTAATAAAGGAATACTTAGATCCGGAAGGAAGAACAATAAATAAAATAAACTAAGTATTTGAGAGAGTTTTCTAAGGTAGCTATACTAAAGTTCAAGAACACCCAACTCTCGACATTGCGAAATTTAGTTGATTAGGTTGGTTCCTCGATCGAGTCGAGAGTGACTCGATCGAGCATGAAGTTCCTCGATCGAGTCAATGCTGACTCGATCGAGGCACCAATTTCCTGCTTCGCGCACTGAACTTCAAACGGACGCCATTTCTTCGTTACTTGTCAGAAACAAGTGATTTTCACGGCGTTGGAAAGTTAAGAGGATAGGCTTTCATCCCCAATTGGAATCACTTGAAAATCAGTTTCACAACTCAAGATATGGCTCTTCAAAGTAGGCACTTGTAATAAGAAGCTCTTTTCTTCGTGTTTTCTTCTTAACTTCTCTTCCTTCGTTCTTATGGATTCTCGTGCCATGCTTCGTGTATCCCTTCATTTCCACTCCGCGATGCCCATTTCATTCCTTTGCTCCTCAAATGCATCATTCCTGCATAAAACATCAAAAGGCGGAAGTATAGACATTCTAACTTAAAAGGCATGTAAATGCTATAAACTAGCACGAAAACCGTATCAAAAGCAATTAAGGGGAGGCATAAATATGTATATAATTATGACTCATCAAACTCCCCCAAACCATCTTTTTGCTTGTCCTCAAGCAAAGCAACACACAATACAAAAGGCAATCATACAAATGGCAAATAAACAACTCAGAGCTAATGTTGATGCATATACAAATCCCAAGCTATCCATATCTTGTAACAAATCAATGACTAAAGTGTACCAATAAAACAAATTCAAAGGTACGGGAAATAGAAAACATAGCTCAAGTCTCAAGTCACCATACTATAGACAAATGCCAAATACCTTTCGATCTTGCAAGACAAATTAGTTGGATTCTCGCGGATGTCACTCATGCACTCATAAGTATATAGGGTGAGTTATATGTGAAGATAGAAAGAAGTAGAAACACTCACTCAACTTATGAAACATGCATGCAATCTAACGTGATAGAGATTTCCCCAACTAATATGCAATCACATATGTAGACAAAAGTACATGTATCAAGGACAATAAGGGTGGCAAATGGGTTAAAGGGATTGAAATGGTTTGTGCCTAAGCACGTTATGGATATGCGGAGCTAAGACGGTAGTCGCAGCGCTAACCAAAACAAAAACCAAATCTTTGATAATAAATGAACCCAACTTAGAGAAATGATCTCAACTTTACAACATATGAGAGCTAATAAATTACTCTCCAACTATGCATTAGACTCTAACAACCATCTTTTTGATCCTTGACAAAACCAAATGAAGCAATCTCTTTTCTTTTCTTTTCTCTTTTTTTTTCGATTTTTTTCTTGTCTCTTTTTTTTTTTCTTTTTCTTTCTTTCTTTTCTTCTGCTTCATATTTTTCTTTTCCAACACAAGGATACAATACAATTGCTAAATAATGATCTTGCTATACCCACATGACAGCAATAAGTCCCAATCCAACCATAATAGCAAAATAAACATGATAAACAAGCAACTGCGACTGTCCCGAAAAGGTAGGCAAATTCTTGGATTGTAGCTCATAGGATGTAATTGAAGATTGGCTACAAGGGTTCAAACGGGCTAACAAAAAGGCAATTGTAAGGCTTATTTGAATGGTAAGAACGCCTATCCACATGTACTTAGTCAAATGAAAGCAATAAAAGTATCAAGAAATCAATGTCACACTTATGCAATTTGATATTACACATTCCACAAGGAGAAACCACACTCAAGCCTAATTGACAATGAGACCAGTTTATTGATGTTCCTGGCCTAGGAAGCTCTATAGACCTCAGAATTTAAGTAGTTTACCAACATAATTGTGTCAAATCTAATCAATATAAGGCATGTCAATACGGTAAAGACTTGAATTATGAGCTATGTTTTCATGGCTAACGAGTCAAAACAATGTACATGGACAACTATATAGGATTCAAATGCAAAAACAATGCAATTTAACATCATTGTTATCTAATTCACCAAGACTCGACCTAAAACAAAGGAAAAACATGTTTTTGTATTTTGAATTTTTTAATTTTTATGGATTTTTGATAAATGCACACAACATAAAGTAAATCACACAACATAATTAAACTCCTCCCCCAAACCTAAATGTCACAGTGTCCTCATTGTGACGCCTAAAGCATAGCAATCACACACAAATCTAGCAACCTAAAGGACACAACTAACAAAAGGAATGGAAAAGAAATAGATAATACAATCAAAGAAGGTACAAGGGAAGAGAATACCGGGTAAGAGCAAAGAAATTCTCCCAAACCAGCTGCAAAACAGGGGAAAATAATCATCCGCTCAATTCCTATCATCGTCTGGCTATGAATAAACCCAAAACGTGGTGACTCGATCGAGCCCAATGCCACTCGATCGAGGCACCTGTTGCTGCTCTTCCTTTCTTTATATATCAATTACCCGCAATTGGGAACAATCAAAACAGCTCAAAGCTCTTAAGAGTCGATCATAAATCTGCGCATGTGCTACACAAAAGCATAAGTAGCACCAAGATATAACAGGAGCATATAAAATCAATGTTAAGGACCGTCTCAGCATATCAAATTTTTGATGACAATTATAGCAAAACCGCATCAAATTGTTAGTCCAACCAAGAGAATAAGGAGTATCAAAACACAAAGTAGAAGTCATACGAGGTAATTTTTCACTCACCACACCAGTAATCCTTATGAAGTTATCGTCAACAATTACCTCTTGGTCAGGAGGTCTACCGCTCCTAATGACAGAATTAGTAGCAAAAGAATATATTACCTCTACCATGCTAGGAGTATTCACTGACTCATATACCTTCGTGTTCTCTTTGTTGATAGGCTCTATCCCATATATTTCAGCCTCTAAAGCATCCAACTCAGCTTTCCAAATGGGAGATTCACCTGCACATGTCTCAAAACATATCAAAGCATCTGAAGGGTCCTTAGTAAGGGTCCCTTGTGCAGAGTATTCATCAATATCATCTTCAACATCAGAAACATCAAAATATGCATTCTGCACAGGTGTAATAAAATGAACCTCACTATACTCAAAATTAGAATCAAATTCAACTACTGAAGGGGAAGTATTAAAAGAAAGAGTCATCATATCATCACATGAGTCCCATTTAACCTCAAGATCTTCGAATCGCGCATCATCACTCTCCTTATCCCAAGACTCATCACAAAAGGGGTAATCTAAGGGGTCTGTCAAGTCCTCCTCATGTGACTCACTGTCTGTAAAATCGTCATAGAGGGGTTCTATATTGTCGTCAAAGAAGGGGTTATCAACTGAGCATATGGTCTCATCCTCTATGTTTCCCTCAATATCTTTTTCATTCTTTAAAATGGTTTCTATGGTCTCACCCACACCCTCATCCATGTATGGTTGAAATGAAAAATTGGGTTTAATACATTCAATAGCAAGCCATTCAAAGAAAGAAAGGACATCTTCAATATTCTTACCACCAAAATCTCCCATACCTATGGAGTCAATGTAGGATTGGGTTTGTCTGTTCATACCTTTTATGATGGTAAGACACATAGTAAGCCGCGGAATTTTGGCCTCGTAATTATGGGAACGAATCCAATCATTCCATCTATGCATATAATCATGGAAGTTCTCATCTTCACCCTGTATAAACTCGATGGAAAACATTAGAACGGTCTCAAGGAACTGATGTTCCCTGAGATAAAAGACAGACTAATAAAAAAACCAACAGAAAAATTGTTGCCTCCCCGGCAACGGCGCCAAATTTGATAAGGTTATTTCAGTCGTTGGCCTTAATCAAAGTAAACCTAAACTACTACTAACAAAATAGCTAGCGGTAAGTCAGGGTCGAATCCACAGGGAGGCAGTGATTATCTAGTTTGTTGATATTTAAATCTGTCTTAAAGGTAACAATTTTATGGGGTTTGATTGAGTTTGATTTCTAAACAACTAATTGCGAGTAATAAAAAAAAGGGTTTAAACAATGCTATTAAAAGTCTAGGATTTCCGGTTCACTAGGTCAATTATATGGGGTCTATTAATCAATTGCTAGATCTACCAAGTTGTCTAAAGTCATAAGATCGGTCGACTCTATTATGCCCTTTAGATCGATTCTAACATGCGGTCGCTATAATTAGATACAATCTATTTGATTATCGCAGCCTATATTAATTCTAACCCGGTCGGTGAAAGGATTAATTCGCTACACTAATTAACAACTCAGGCCTAAGTTAATTAACTAGAATAAGAACAATAATCAAACGACAACTTAAACAATTTCACTAGCAATTAATCAATTTCCCCTTTCTAATTAACCTAGACCCCCTTCATCCTAGATGAAGATTTAGCTACTCATAGTAATTATAATAACAACAATAATGATATAAGAAAGCATAATTAAGAACATAAAAGATGAACAATAATGATAGAATAATTATTAAAGAAAGATTGATACCGTAATAAAGGAATACTTAGATCCGGAAGGAAGAACAATAAATAAACTAAACTAAGTATTTGAGAGAGTTTTCTAAGGTAGCTATACTTAACCTATGTAAAATAAAGCATAAAATAACTTAGGGTACGAGTTTTGGTATTTATAGCAATACATAACCGACTTAAGGAAAGTTGCGGGAATTATAAAACTAGAAGGTTCCTCGATCGAGTCGACAGTGACTCGATCGAGGCACCAAAGTTCAAGAACACCCAACTCTCGACATTGCGAAATTTAGTTGATTAGGTTGGTTCCTCGATCGAGTCGAGAGTGACTCGATCGAGCATGAAGTTCCTCGATCGAGTCAAGGCTGACTCGATCGAGGCACCAATTTCCTGCTTCGCGCACTGAACTTCAAACGGACGCCATTTCTTCGTTACTTGTCAGAAACAAGTAATTTTCGCGGCGTTGGAAAGTAAGAGGATAGGCTTTCATCTCCAATTGGAATCACTTGAAAATCAGTTTTACAACTCAAGATATGGCTCTTCAAAATAGGCACTTGTAATAAGAAGCTCTTTTCTTCGTGTTTTCTTCTTAACTTCTCTTCCTTCGTTCTTATGGATTCTCGTGCCATGCTTCGTGTATCCCTTCATTTCCTCTCCGCGATGCCCATTTCATTCCTTTGCTCCTCAAATGCATCATTCCTGCATCAAACATCAAAAGGCGGAAGTATCGACATTCTAACTTAAAAGGCATGTAAATGCTATAAACTAGCACGAAAACCGTATCAAAAGCAATTAAGGGGAGGCATAAATATGTATATAATTATGACTCATCAAACTCCCCCAAACCATCTTTTTGCTTGTCCTCAAGCAAAGCAACACACAATACAAAAGGCAATCATACAAATGGCAAATAAACAACTCAGAGCTAATGTTGATGCACATACAAATCCCAAGCTATCCATATCTTGTAACAAATCAATGACTAAAGTGTACCAATAAAACAAATTCAAAGGTACGGGAAATAGAAAACATAGCTCAAGTCTCAAGTCACCATACTATAGACAAATGCCAAATACCTTTCGATCTTGCAAGACAAATTAGTTGGATTCTCGCGGATGTCACTCATGCACTCATAAGTATATAGGGTGAGTTATATGTGAAGATAGAAAGAAGTAGAAACACTCACTCAACTTATGAAACATGCATGCAATCTAACGTGATAGAGATTTCCCCAACTAATATGCAATCACATATGTAGACAAAAGTACATGTATCAAGGACAATAAGGGTGGAAAATGGGTTAAAGGGATAGAAATGGTTTGTGCCTAAGCACGTTATGGATATGCGGAGCTAAGACGGTAGTCGCAGCGCTAACCAAAACAAAAACCAAATCTTTGATAATAAATGAACCCAACTTAGAGAAATGATCTCAACTTTACAACATATGAGAGCTAATAAATTACTCTCCAACTATGCATTAGACTCTAACAACCATCTTTTTGATCCTTGACAAAACCAAATGAAGCAATCTCTTTTCTTTTCTTTTCTCTTTTCTTTTCGATTTTTTTCTTGTCTCTTTTTTTTTTTTTTCTTTTTCTTTCTTTCTTTTCTTCTGCTTCATATTTTTCTTTTCCAACACAAGGATACAATACAATTGCTAAATAATGATCTTGCTATACCCACATGACAGCAATAAGTCCTAATCCAACCATAATAGCAAAATAAACATGATAAACAAGCAACTGCGACTGTCCCGAAAAGGTAGGCAAATTCTTGGATTGTAGCTCATAGGATGTAATTTAAGATTGGCTACAAGGGTTCAAACGGGCTAACAAAAAGGCAATTGTAAGGCTTATTTGAATGGTAAGAACGCCTATCCACATGTACTTAGTCAAATGAAAGCAATAAAAGTATCAAGAAATCAATGTCACACTTATGCAATTTGATATTACACATTCCACAAGGAGAAACCACACTCAAGCCTAATTGACAATGAGACCAGATTATTGATGTTCCTGGCCTAGGAAGCTCTATAGACCTCAGAATTTAAGTAGTTTACCAACATAATTGTGTCAAATCTAATCAATATAAGGCATGTCAATACGGTAAAGACTTGAATTATGAGCTATGTTTTCATGGCTAACGAGTCAAAACAATGTACATGGACAACTATATAGGATTCAAATGCAAAAACAATGCAATTTAACATCATTGTTATCTAATTCACCAAGACTCGACCTAAAACAAAGGAAAAACATGTTTTTGTATTTTGAATTTTTTAATTTTTATGGATTTTTGATAAATGCACACAACATAAAGTAAATCACACAACATAATTAAACTCCTCCCCCAAACCTAAATGTCACAGTGTCCTCATTGTGACGCCTAAAGCATAGCAATCACACACAAATCTAGCAACCTAAAGGACACAACTAACAAAAGGAATGGAAAAGAAATAGATAATACAATCAAAGAAGGTACAAGGGAAGAGAATACCGGGTAAGAGCAAAGAAATTCTCCCAAACCAGCTGCAAAACAGGGGAAAATAATCATCCGCTCAATTCCTATCATCGTCTGGCTATGAATAAACCCAAAACGTGGTGACTCGATCGAGCCCAATGCCACTCGATCGAGGCACCCTGTTGCTGCTCTTCCTTTCTTTATATATCAATTACCCGCAATTGGGAACAATCAAAACAGCTCAAAGCTCTTAAGAGTCGATCATAAATCTGCGCATGTGCTACACAAAAGCATAAGTAGCACCAAGATATAACAGGAGCATATAAAATCAATGTTAAGGACCGTCTCAGCATATCAAATTTTTGATGACAATTATAGCAAAACCGCATCAAATTGTTAGTCCAACCAAGAGAATAAGGAGTATCAAAACACAAAGTAGAAGTCATACGAGGTAATTTTTCACTCACCACACCAGTAATCCTTATGAAGTTATCGTCAACAATTACCCCTTGGTCAGGAGGTCTACCGCTCCTAATGACAGAATTAGTAGCAAAAGAATATATTACCTCTACCATGCTAGGAGTATTCACTGACTCATATACCTTCGTGTTCCCTTTGTTGATAGGCTCTATCCCATATATTTCAGCCTCTAAAGCATCCAACTCAGCTTTCCAAATGGGAGATTCACCTACACATGTCTCAAAACATATCAAAGCATCTGAAGGGTCCTTAGTAAGGGTCCCTTGTGCAGAGTATTCATCAATATCATCTTCAACATCAGAAACATCAAAATATGCATTCTGTACAGGTGTAATAAAATGAACCTCACTATACTCAAAATTAGAATCAAATTCAACTACTGAAGGGGAAGTATCAAAAGAAAGAGTCATCATATCATCACATGAGTCCCATTTAACCTCAAGATCTTCGAATCGCGCATCATCACTCTCCTTATCCCAAGACTCATCACAAAAGGGGTAATCTAAGGGGTCTGTCAAGTCCTCCTCATGTGACTCACTGTCTGTAAAATCGTCATAGAGGGGTTCTATATTGTCGTCAAAGAAGGGGTTATCAACTGAGCATATGGTCTCATCCTCTATGTTTCCCTCAATATCTTTTTCATTCTTTAAAATGGTTTCTATGGTCTCACCCACACCCTCATCCATGTATGGTTGAAATGAAAAATTGGGTTTAATACATTCAATAGCAAGCCATTCAAAGAAAGAAAGGACATCTTCAATATTCTTACCACCAAAATCTCCCATACCTATGGAGTCAATGTAGGCTTGGGTTTGTCTGTTCATACCTTTTATGATGGTAAGACACATAGTAAGCCGCGAAATTTTGGCCTCGTAATTATGGGAACGAATCCAATCATTCCATCTATGCATATAATCATGGAAGTTCTCATCTTCACCCTATAGAAACTCGATGGAAAACATTAGAACGGTCTCAAGGAACTGATGTTCCCTGAGACAAAAGACAGACTAATAAAAAAACCAACAGAAAAATTGTTGCCTCCCCGGCAACGGCGCCAAATTTGGTAAGGTTATTTCAGTCGTTGGCCTTAATCAAAGTAAACCTAAACTACTACTAACAAAATAGCTAGCGGTAAGTCAGGGTCGAATCCACAAGGAGGCAGTGATTATCTAGTTTGTTGATATTTAAATCTGTCTTAAAGGTAACAATTTTATGGGGTTTGATTGAGTTTGATTTCTAAACAACTAATTGCGAGTAATAAAAAAAAGGGTTTAAACAATGCTATTAAAAGTCTAGGATTTCCGGTTCACTAGGTCAATTATATGGGGTCTATTAATCAATTGCTAGATCTACCAAGTTGTCTAAGGTCATAAGATCGGTCGACTCTATTATGCCCTTTAGATCGATTCTAACATGCGGTCGCTATAATTAGATACAATCTATTTGATTATCGCAGCCTATATTAATTCTAACCCGGTCGGTGAAAGGATTAATTCGCTACACTAATTAACAACTCAGGCCTAAGTTAATTAACTAGAATAAGAACAATAATCAAACGACAACTTAAACAATTTCACTAGCAATTAATCAATTTCCCCTTTCTAATTAACCTAGACCCCCTTCATCCTAGATGAAGATTTAGCTACTCATAGTAATTATAATAACAACAATAATGATATAAGAAAGCATAATTAAGAACATAAAAGATGAACAATAATGATAGAATAATTATTAAAGAAAGATTGATATCGTAATAAAGGAATACTTAGATCCGGAAGGAAGAACAATAAATAAACTAAACTAAGTATTTGAGAGAGTTTTCTAAGGTAGCTATACTAAACCTATGTAAAATAAAGCATAAAATAACTTAGGGTACGAGTTTTGGTATTTATAGCAATACATAACCGACTTAAGGAAAGTTGCGGGAATTATAAAACTGGAAGGTTCCTCGATCGAGTCGACAGTGACTCGATCGAGGCACCAAAGTTCAAGAACACCCAACTCTCGACATTGCGAAATTTAGTTGATTAGGTTGGTTTCTCGATCGAGTCGAGAGTGACTCGATCGAGCATGAAGTTCCTCGATCGAGTCAAGGCTGACTCGATCGAGGCACCAATTTCCTGCTTCGCGCACTGAACTTCAAACGGACGCCATTTCTTCGTTACTTGTCAGAAACAAGTGATTTTCGCGGCGTTGGAAAGTTAAGAGGATAGGCTTTAATCTTCAATTGGAATCACTTGAAAATCAGTTTTACAACTCAAGATATGGCTCTTCAAAGTAGGCACTTGTAATAAGAAGCTCTTTTCTTCGTGTTTTCTTCTTAACTTCTCTTCCTTCGTTCTTATGGATTCTCGTGCCATGCTTCGTGTATCCCTTCATTTCCACTCCGTGATGCCCATTTCATTCCTTTGCTCCTCAAATGCATCATTCCTGCATCAAACATCAAAAGGCGGAAGTATCGACATTCTAACTTAAAAGGCATGTAAATGCTATAAACTAGCACGAAAACCGTATCAAAAGCAATTAAGGGGAGGCATAAATATGTATATAATTATGACTCATCAGACGACTCATAAGTAAAGACCCATAAGTACGTTTGCTTTGACTCGATAGACACGAGGCGGAATTGGAATGGTGGACTGAAATTTTCGAAAATAGGAATTTTCAAAAGATTCATTTGTCACTTTAATGGGCGGCTTCCGAAGATAGAAATCTCCGGAAGTCGATCAGTTGAATAGGGTTATCTTAAGTTTATTTGCAAAAGACGGTTTGAGTTTGGGTCGGCTCGGAAAATGGCGTGTTGCTTCCCAAGACGGTTTTGAAATTCAAAATTGTATGTTTTGAAAATCGAGTTTGAAATGTTTGAAGAGGTCTCGGGGACGGTGCATGGTCCTCGGGATCCCAAAAGTGTCTCGAGAAAAGGGTGTGTGCTTTTCTCGGGTTTTGAAAGAGCCATTGTCGGCGCGAAACGGATTAAAATATGTGTCTAGACGCGGCGATTATAACGGCGTAAAAAAGTGATTTGAAATGGTTATAAAAACCGACTTTGAAAATCGTCATTATGACGGCCTAGAAAGGCGTGTTGAAATGGTTATACAAAACCGGGTTTGAAAATCGTCATTACGACGGCCTAGAAAGGAGTGTTGAAATGGTTATACAAAACCGGGTTTGAAAATCGTCATTACGACAGCCTAGAAAGGCGTGTTGAAATGGTTATACAAAACCGGGTTTGAAAATCGTCATTACGACGGCCTAGAAAGGCGTGTTGAAATGGTTATACAAAACCGGGTTTGAAAATCGTCATTACGACGGCCTAGAAAGGCGTGCATCGGTCGCGAAAGACCGAGGTTTGAAATGGCCATTATAACGGCGCAGAAAGGGTGTTTTGAAAGTTTGAAAAATGACACGAAAGGACTTATGATTAAGTAGCACATAAGCACTCACAATTTCATTATATTATGCATCATGCTGACGCGGGTTTTGGCTTAAAAGGGTGGGTTACACACCAAGCAATCAAACCCCGATTTGCGAGAGGGATACCAATCCAAACAAAATGTGTAAGGAGGGTGCCCTAGCCTCGTGCTCGAAAGTGATGAAAGCTCTTTGACGAAACAAAAATGTGTAACGTCAATGGTATGCTTGACTCAATCGGGATTCGAAACGCGGGGATGAGAAAACTCACGCCGACGAGACGAGCCAATTGGTCGAAAAGGGTTAGGTTGTGGGCCCGGACAAGGAACCCGACCGTGACCGTAATATCAATTAATGCATTCCAACCAAGACCTCGTTAGAGTCTCACCATCTAGGGATCACAAAGACGTAAGTGTCCTATTTTTCCCCAGCGGAGTCGCCAATCTGTGGACATGGCCCACCTGCGTATGCCCAGCCGATCTGTGGACAACGGCAGCGGTCTTTTTGAAAGCCACGCTCGGCGGCGTAAAGGTGCTTTCGACCGGATCGTTTTTAGATCGGTCGGTTTCGTCTCGGTAAGGGTCTCGAAACGATTAGAGATGTTCGGAGTCGCCACCAAGCATTTGTGGGATGCCTGGAACCCGTTCGAATTCCACTTTATACCTCGGTCAAATCGAAGCACAAAGCAGCGTTTGACATAGGTACTAAAGATAAGGAAATCGTCCCTCTTTAGCATCCTATCTCTAGAATGACTCTCGTACGCCCTGGATAAGGTCGTCCACTATCCAAAGTTTCTGAGTAAGAGGTGAAGGTACGTATTAGGAAGCCCTTTAATCGAACACCCAATCCCGCCCGCGTTAGCGGCCTCTACTGATCGATCTTGGTTGGTTGAATGCAAAAGTTGATAAAACGGTTTAAATGCATGAATGCGCATCCAATGATTTAAACCTAACATGTGAGAGCTTTCTAAGTCGGTTAATTTAATCCAAGTATCAAGTATAAGATGTCGAGTTGGATTAATGATTGATTTGCATGCAAGACGGAAATTAAACATCCATTTACCGTATTAGGTTTAGGGTGCATAACATGATCCATTTGTCTTAGTAAGGCATTTTGCAAATGTGGGTTGAATAGTCATCTGATCCGTCCTATATCCGGGTTAACCGGAGTCGGGATCGTCCTAGACTAATCTTTGGAAGGGAACAGGCCTGTGCACTGGACGGCTATAAGAGGCGCGAGCCAGCCGGCGGTGTAAGGGGCCTCCCTCTAGTTTTGAAAATGAGAAAGAAAAGGCCTGCTTGAGGCGCGGGTTAGCCAACGGTTGTATGCCGTGTTCTGACTGTTTAGAAAACGTTATAAAACGTGTTGAAAATGGGTATTTGAACCCGGTTTGATTTTGAAAGGGTCGTTTAGACCGCATTTGTTGATTTGGAGAACTAGACTCGAATAATCATCATTATTTGATAATATTCGGTGTCGGGCTCGGTTTGACAAGCTTGACATGAATAGTTTTGAAAATGATTATGGACTAATTGTTTTAAGTCCATTTTGAATGTAATTAGTCGGTACTCATCATCGTACCCGGGTTAAAATCCGGCATGGTATATAGAACCAAGGATGATTTCGTGTTGGTGACTAATATGTTTATTTGAAAATGTAAAGAAATGAAATAAAAGGCTTTAAAATACCTCTTAAATGTCATTAACCAAATATTATCACCGAAACACGGATTTAACCGTCATGGTATGAAGAACCAAGGATGAAGAATGCTTTATGGTTAAAACATGTGAAATGAAACAAAAGGGTTTCGAAAATACTTGAAATGGTAAAAAACCGATTACAAAAATGAAAATGGATTAAGGGAAATGACGAGGACAAACACGGTTGATCTCTGGTCTGAGCACCCCATTTAGGCGCGAGCCTGTTGGCGACCTAAGGGGCTTCTGCCTCAGACCAAAAATCAGTTTTGGCTCGTTTATTCCATGTTTTGGTTCATGTTATGCATGTTTTAGCATGTTAAAGTCATGAAACAAACGAAAACATAATAAAAGAGGGTTTTTACACCCTCATACTTACATGTTTGGTTATGTCTAGTGACCGACGTAAGTGTAACAACTTGTTTGATTGGAAAAAACTCGGTTTAAAACCGTTTTGGTAAGTAAAAGAGTATTTTAAAAGTTTAGTGATGGTGTAGTGGTCAAAGTGGCCGGACAAGTGATTTAATGCACGATGACGGTACCAAACAATGTGTAAGGCTCGTGTTTACGATCGGTAGGTCGTAAACACGCGTCGGATTGTGACTTTAGAAGTCGAGTCGAGAATTTTAAGGGAGAAAAGAGGGGGCGGACACTCGCGTAAGTCTCAAATGGGCGACATTTGAGGGGTATTTATATAAGAATGAGTGGTTGTGTGAGTTTTTAGCGACGTGGCCACCTGGGCTGCTCAAAGAGGCGCGAGCCACGTCGCGGCACTTCGAGTTGTGTTGTCACTATCACAACAAACGTAATCATGATTTGTTCTATCCTAGGTTTTGTAGTCACATGTTTGGTACTTGACCATTCATGAATCCGGGAAAACTTAGTATAGAAGGCTTGAAATATTTCGTTTTTGTGGTTGACTCGGTTTGACTCGTTGTTGGAGTCGGGATTTTGAATTTTCGAGTTGGTTTTTGGTCCGATGTCGGTTTTGACTCTAGTTAGTGTCATTGCGACCCCGTCATCGTGCATTAAACACTCCAGGTATTTTTGAAATGTTTTGAAATGTTTTGTTTTCAAAATCGTTTTAAGTTTTCCGACGTAAAGTTGTACACAAACTGTCGATCAAACGCTGTGATCCCAAAACATGTTGTACAGTTGTCAGATCGTTGTGTTCTTTACGCCGTTGAGTTCGTCGTATTGTGGGTAAGATCCTTGTACAGTTGTTATGTCTTTTCGTTGATTTTGCTTAAAACCCTAATTGGGTATTTTAGGGGATTTTGGGAGTATGATGTATATTAGATAGTAATTCTATGGTTGTATGGTTATAGGAGGTGATTTCGTAGAGGAGTAGCTGATTGTGACGGTCTTGGTGATTTGCTTATTCCAGGTAGGGTATCCCTACTCAGTTATTGATTACATGTTTTTGATGGTTGATTGTTGTGGTTGTCACTGTTGTTGATCTTTATTGTTTTGGTAATTGTTGTTGTTGTATAATTTGGTTGGTTGTGTTTGTCTGTTGTTCGCGAGGCGCATCCTCGGCTGAGTGGAGTCACTTGCTAGAGTGGCTTCACGCCCTTGATTCGCCCTCTGTGAAACCCGCCACAGGAGAACGTGGGTTTTCGCTCGAAATTGATGAGCGGGGATTTGGTGGGTACGGCGTGGTCCCTCACTGGCGGCGTGGAATATCTGTTGCGATGGGTATTCTGGCAAGACTACACACTTTAGTGTGTAGTCAGGTGTGTGGAGATATGAGGGAGTTGGGTGATCTGTGTGTTGTATCTTGTGTATCTTGTTCTGTGTAATCAGTAACTGACCCCGTTTAAATGTTTTGAAAACTGTGGTGAACCATTCGGGGATGGTGAGTAGTTATTGAGCAGGTATGAGATGGATTGCGCGAGGGATAGCTGGGATGGAGTCACCACGTGTTAGTAGAGTCTTCCGCTGTGTCTTTGAACTCGTTTCATTTAGTTGGACTTGGTTTTGGAACATTTGTATTTTATTTATCAGTTTTGAGATTTTGATGATTGTAAACACTTAAACGCATTTACTTAATTAAGTACGTTTCTTTATGGTCAATTTGATATACATTGCCTCGGGTAACCGAGATGGTAGCACTTTCATGCATTAGGTGGTCTTGGTAAGGCACCTCGGTATATGGGAGTGTTACAGGAGGTCATTAAATTAAATTCTAATTTAAATTATTTTTTAGTCTATATTTGTGTTGTAAACAAGTTTAGTATAATGTTACAAATTTACTGACACAAGTTTTAGTACGTAAAATTAGCCTAAGTGAAGCTTGGTTTTGTTAGCAATCTATAATACACCCTTGCGATTATGAGTCTGCTGGACAAGTTGAATACGAAGTACAATATTGGAGCATTAGTTTTTGTACTGTTAGGTCACACACTCATATCCATAAATATGCTTGCGTTTTTTTGGTTACACATTAATTTAATCAACAAATCGAGATTTGGGCGAGGATACATAATATATTTCGGTTCTCTTTATCAGAATTTTGAAGGTCTTCGATGAATCCTTCAACAATAAGGGTCAATTTGCTTAATAGTTCAAGTTTTCATATAATTTTTCATTTACTAACCTGGTTGAGTAAGAAAATATGAAAGAGTTTGGTTAAATGGATGTTGAAGCTGCAAAAAGCAAAATTGTACTATCTATATTAATCCATGATCTCATTAAAAGTTGAATTTTTGGGAGCTCTCATATTATTGAACTTTTCTATGTTTTATTTTAATAAGTCACAAGAGTTAGAGTTGTAAATAAAAAATAATGAATAACTATTAGCTAAATATATTAGGATACGTAGCTAATATTTAATAAAAATATTTCTAATATAACACTTCTATTACATCAATCATATCTTTTATCCAAGTTTTCGTCAGCTATTCCACAGTTTCCCTCTTTTCCTTGGAAATTGGTATGGCTTTTCCCGTTTTCAAGTAAATTTCCTCTTTTTATCTGGAAACTTGCCCACCATATCATCCCAACGAGGACAGTTCTGGCCCATAGGGATTTTTGTCTTGATACTATTTGTCCTTTATGTCAAACGGATACGGAGACTCCTGAACATTTGTTCCGGTCCTGTGATGTTATTCAACATATCTGGCGGTCATCTTTACTTGGCATTCACTCCTTGGCTAATCCGAATGTCTCTTTCGTCCGCTGGCTTGCTGATCACATTACATATCTTCATGGAGCATCTTCATCTGGGTTTAATTGTTTACTTCACTTTTATGCAATCTTAAGATCCATCTGGCTCACACGTAATTCCATTGTCTTTGAGAACCGTGATTTTGTGCCTGAACGTATCCTTCTTTTAGCTGAAGTGCTACATCATTCACACCTGCAGCTGCCTTCTCTCCGATACAATAGCATTCCGAACCAAGTTCTACAACTTAATGTAGGTAATCATAGTTCAACTTTGCAGCCGGTGATTTGTTATCGGCTCGTCATCTGCAGGAATTCTCTACAGAATGGATATACAACTATGGTTGAGTCAGACTCTCGCGTGGCTGAATTCTCCTACATGCGTGCCCCGTCCCTTTTTGCTGCTTATTCTCGAGCCCTACTTCAAGTTATGCACCGCCAGGAGACAGCTACATATCCTGTAATTACTTTTGTGGTATCATCAAAAAAATTATGTTCAGTTCTGGCTTCTCAAAAGCCAGTACCAATAGCTGTGCGAAATTCATTACATGTAATTCACACTTTTCTTCGTTTACATCGTAACTGGTCGGTTAGTCTTGCTACAGGTTAACTTCTAAGCTTTGGATGTATTTGTAATAACGTTTTATCTATGTTTTTAAATATATCGGTTTACCTTTGTCGAAAAAAAAGGTGGGATAGTCGGATTTTTTAAATTAAACTCCTTAGTTGATAATATGTACGTATATATAGTGTGTACTATTTACTTCAATATAAAGCAAAATCTCTAGGATTCCACTCGAACCTATGTATACAATCAGTAGGATCAGATGTTAAAATCACAATCATCAATAATAAGTAAATCATCATATACGTGATACCTTCATACCTATATAGAGTCCTTGAAGGTGTGGACACAAAGTAAGACACATTTTAATTTTAAAAAAATGGGCTTGATGACTATGTTTCGATTTTAACTTTTACAAAAGCTATTTGTAGAACACAAGGTCATCTTCTTAATAAACCGATAATACACCTTAATATTTAAAAATTACGAAGTACTACGTTAATACACACAAAATATTACAAATAGGCCCGTGCATCGCACGGGCATTAAATCTAGTATATATACAAAGCAGGAATTTTTCGAGCAATATTAGAGAGTCCAACTTTTTTAGTAAAATTCTCCTAATAAAAAAATAAAAAAATACCTCCTAATAAAAGTAGATTTCAGGATGAGAGAGAAAGTTTTAGAGAGATAAACCTCTAAAAATCTATCTTACTTTTTACGCAAGCAATGGCTCGAAGTAAGAAGCTATCAAAAAATCCTCAAAATTCATCTAATAATTCATCTCAATCTAAGAATAATTCTACACCAAAATCACAAAAACATGATGATTTACGATTACAACGTTCTAATAAAGGTAAAACGCAGCTGAATTTTTCATCTCAGGAATTTGAGTCTGATTTGGAGCTTATTGTTGAAGAGGAGGAGCACGTTGAACCATCTGAAGAGGAGAATTCGGCACCAACTAATCAGAGGCCTCCATTGATTCAGATCACCAAGGAAGATGTTGCTGGTGAGATCAATTTTTGGTCGTCCTCTGTTGTTTGTTATATTTTAGGGGCGAATCCCCCGAGTTCTGTGCTCTTGGGGTTTGTCAAGAGAGTATGGCAAGCAAATGTTGATAAGGTTGCGTTCCTTCCGAATGGCTTGTTTTTAGTAAGGTTCAAAACTAAAGCTCAACAACAATTCGTTCTCAATAATGGTCATCTTCTTTTTGATAATAAACCTGTTATTATTAAAGAGTGGACACCTGATACTGAATTAGTGAAGCATGAAGTTACTAGGGTCCCTATTTGGATGAAAATCTTTGGTCTGGATGTCAAATATTGGGGTGGTGAGAGCCTTAGGAAGCTGAGTGGTGGAGTTGGGAAATTCATCAAGTGTGATGACCCTACTCTTCATAAACAGTACCTTGGTTTTGCCCGTGTTATGGTTGAAGTTGATGTCGACCAATGTTTTCCTTCTGTAGTGGATTTCTTGGATGAGAATGGTAGGAAGCAGTCTGTTAAAATTGAATATGACTGGTTACCTGTGTCCTGCACTGCCTGTAAATGGGTGGGGCATAAGGTTGATAAATGTAGGAAGGGATTGGACAAACTTGCTGTGAAAAAAGTCTGGAAACCTAGGAACATTGATCCTAAACAGAAGGAGCCTGCTAAGCCTAATCCACCTGTGAGGAAGCCTGTGCAAGTTCCTGTACAACAGCATGTGGTACAGAATCAGACTGTGATGCAGACTCCCAGGAATCTGGTTGTCACTCCTGTAATGGTTCCAAAAACCCCTGCTGTTAAGAATACTCTTCCTAGGAGGATAATCACAAAACTGATGAGACAGGATAATGGAGAGAGAAGGAAGTTTACTCCAGAAGGGCTTTCCTTCATGGATTCTCTTTCTCATTCACTGTAGAAGACTCAAAGGGGTTTGTTGGATAGTAAGTTGTTTGAAAAATGGGGTTCAAGTTCTGCTATAGCTGATCATGGGTAGCTGTGGTACTTGGAACGTTAGGGGTATGAATAATCCAAGCAAGCAAAATAAAATAAAAAGATTCTTAGCTCTGAATAAATTAGGCTTGTTTGGGATTTTAGAAACAAAAATAAAAGGTAGAAATTGGAATAAAGTTAATAATAATATCTGCTCTAACTGGGCCATTTGTACTAACTCTAACCTTCACCCTGGAGGTCGGATTTGGCTCATTTGGGACCCTGGTTTATTTGAGGTGGATATCTTGGATGTTACTATTCAATGTTTTCACTCAAAAGTGTTTGATAAAGCTAGGAGGAGGGATTTCTATTTTACAGTGGTTTATGTTCTTAATTCACTGGGTGATAGAGAACCTCTTTGGAAAAGTATTCGATCTTATCATCTGCAGCTTACTGCTCCTTGGCTCTTGTGTGGTGATTTCAATGCCATCATGGAGAGAAATGAGAGGATTGGGGGTGCTGAGATCACAAATGCTGAAATAAGACCTATGGCTGATACTATAAGGGACTGTCAGCTGACTGATATGAAGGCTAGAGTGGCTTTTTACACCTGGAATAACAAAGAAGGGAATGATTCTCTTATTGACAGTAGAATTGACAGGGTTTTCATCAATGAGGAGTGGCTTGAGCAGTTCCCTGATAGCTTTGTCCATTTTCTCCCCGAGGGACTATTTGACCACTGTCCTGGTTTGGTTCACTTTGAGGAAGAGAGACAAAGGAAGGGCAACTCTTTCAAGTATTTTAATATGTGGTCTTTGGCCAAGGATTATAAGGAGGTGGTGTTAGATAGTTGGAACAGGGATGTGCAGGGCACACCCATGTTCAGAATTGTTAGTAAGTTAAAGGGATTGAAGAAGGGTCTGCTGCACCTTAATAAGGAGAATTTTGAGGATATTGAGAACCTTACCCAGTTGACTGAACTGTCCCTGAAGCATTTCCAATCCCTCCTTGTATCTGATACTTTGAACAAGGAGTGGATTGAGACTGAGAGAGCTTGTGCCAAGGAATTGACTGAAATGATTAAAGCAAGGGATCAGTTTCTGAAACAAAAAGCTAAGTGTGATTGGATGAAGTCTAGGGATGAGAATACTGCATTCTTTCATGCTGCAATCAAGAAGAGAAGGGCAAGGAATAGGGTGTTTCGGGTCAGGGACATGAGGGGTAGTCTTTGTTCTGATCCCAAGGATATACAGCAGGCATTTGAGGAATATTATCAAAACCTTCTGGGGAACTCTACTCCTGTCAAACCAGTAAATAAAAAGATTGTACAACATGGGAATTGTCTTACTCAAGAGCATTGTGATATCCTGAATGCTGAGATTACTGGAGAGGAAATCAGGGCTGGTATGTTTGACATCCCTGGGAACAAAGCTCCTGGACCAGATGGCTACAGTAGCCAATTCTTTAAGGATAATTGGTCTATTGTGGGTGGTGAAGTGATCAATGCTATCAATAATGCTTATGAATCTGGGAATTTATTGAAGCAAATTAATAACACTATCATCACTTTAATACCAAAGATTGAGATGCCTGGGACTGTGATGCAATTTAGACCCATTGCATGTTGCAACACTATTTATAAGTGTTTGTCTAAGGTGATATGTGCTAGACTGAGCCATATTCTTCCTGATATTATTAGACCCTCTCAGGGGGCATTTATCAAAGGAAGAGAAATTGTTGGAAATATATTGATATGCCAGGATCTTATTAAGCTGTATAACAGGAAGAGCTGCTCTCCCAGAGTATTACTGAAACTTGTCCTTCAAAAGGCTTATGACTCCATTGAGTGGTCCTTTGTTTCTGAGATGCTTGAAGCTACTGGCTTTCCTAAGAAGTTCACTGCTCTGCTGATGCAATGTGTTACTACTCCTTCTTACTCTCTATCCCTCAATGGGGAAACTTTTGGGTTCTTTAAAGGGCAAAGGGGATTAAGACAGGGAGACCCACTCGCCCCTCTTTTATTCACCCTTTGCTTGGAGTATCTTAGTAGAATTCTGATGATTGTTCAAAAGCATAAAAAGTTTAGGCATCACCCTTTATGTAAGAGGATCAATCTTACTCACCTGTGCTTTGTTGATGACCTTATTATGTTTTGCAAAGGTGAGAGAGCTTCTATAGATCTTCTGCTTAAAGCTTTCAACTATTTCTCTAAGGCTACTGGATTGGTGATGAATAGTGGTAAATCCAATTTCTATACTAATGGAGTTCCTACTAGTCTAGTCCAGGAGATTGAGCAGGTTACAGGAATGAAGAGAAGTGCAGTCCCATTCAGATACTTAGGCATTAATGTGTCCTCTAAACGTCTGTCCATAATGGACTGCAATTGTTTGATTGAGAATGTGGTTGCCAAGATTAAGGGCCTGGGGTCTAGAAAGCTTTCCTATGCTGGAAGGGTTGTGTTGATCCAGTCTGTCCTTAGTACGTTGCACTGTTATTGGGCTCGCATTTTTATCTTTCCTAAGACTGTCATTGATGCAATTGAAAAGCTGTGTAGGCAGTATCTCTGGTATGGTAAGGATCCCAAGGAGAACCATGCCCTTGTTTCATGGGAGAAGATTTGCAGACCTAAGAAGCAGGGGGATCTTGGTTTTAGGGACCTTCATACCTGGAACATTGCCACTATTGGAAAGTATGTCTGGTGGGTGCAACAAAAGACTGACCATCTGTGGGTACGATGGGTGCATGCAGTCTAAATTAAATCTGCTAACTGGATGGATTATGAACCTAGTAGTGGTGCTAGCTGGGCCTGGAGGAAAATTTGTCAGGTCAAGAATATGTTCAAGAGCTTACTCTCCACAGGTGAGCCCTATATAGAACAGAAAGGGTACTTTTTTCTGAAACCTCTCACTGATAAGGTTGCCTGGTATCCCTGGATTTTAAACAATTGGATCTGTCCCAAGCATTCTTTTTTCTGCTGGTTAGTAGCTCAGAAGAGGTTACTTACTCAGGATCGTTTGGTAAGGATGAGGATCATTGACACTAACTGTTGTGAAGTTTGTGGAGTTATGGCTGAGGATCACAATCATCTCGTCGTTGGTTGTGCATTTATTAAGCAATGTCATATTCTGGTGCAGAGGTGGTGCAATGTTCTGGTGCCTGCACAGGACTGTATTCAATGGTGGATTAATTGGAGAACACATTCATCTACTAAGAAGAAGATCATTGGGGTCATCTTAGCAAGTCTCATGTATCATTTGTGGCAACATCGTAATTCTTGCAGGATAGACAAAGTTGTCATGAAACCTGTGTGTCTTGTTCAGAAGGTGCAGCAAGATGTTAGAGCTCGTTTACAGTTGCTTGATCTAAAATGTAATAGTAGGTCTATACTTGACTGGGTGAAGAAGCTATGAGGTACCCAGCTTTATAGTTTCTTCAACTAGTTTGGTTTATTAATATTGTTGTAATGGGATATTTTTCTGATTAATGAAATCTACTTACATTTCTCCCAAAAAAAAAAGTAGATTTCTTAAAGTTTAAAGAAAAATTAATAATTATCCTAATTTAAGTAGATGTTAAGGTTATTAAATTTAATTTCTAATAATAATCAAAATTCTCCTAATAAAAGTAGATTTCTTAATTGTTGATAAATTAGGTTTATGTTTCGTTAACTAATTTTTTTTACAATCAAAATCAAAGTGTGATTCATTGCAAAAACAATATATATGACTAGAAAGAATTTGTAATGTATAGTTTTATTGCTAATGTAGATCAGGCAAGGAAACATAGTTTGGGAGTGAGATGTATGACTCCAAAAGCAAACCATTCAATTTCTAAGTCTTAGAAAATTGTACTATCTTACATACTAATTTCCATATTACATTTTTTTAAAAACAATTCTCCTTTTGATTGGTACTTCTTTTTTTCCTTTTGACTGGTAATTAAATGATTATAGAAAAATAAAATTTATCAAAACTAAACATTAACATCATATTTCCCTCCACATTCATGGTTTACCATTTCTAAGTAGATTATATGTATGTGTAAAAGCACTATAAAAATTATAATTGTTATTTGGTCGATTGATCAAAAATTTATTTGAGCAAATAAGCAAAAATAATAGTAAAATTTTTTATCAATTATTCTTTACTAAAATAAAAGAGAAAAAACTTTATAAAGAAGATTTATTTTAGAAATAATTTTTAACGCAAAAAAATAATAAATCTTATAATACAACGTTCAAAAGTGTCGAAATTATATATCACGTACAATCGCTCTTTTTTTTAGAAAAAAAATCCTAATGTTTTTACACGTGTAGTACAAAGAACAATTTTATTTTAAAACTTGTACAAATAATTAAAAGTATGTCGCAAAAACAAATAATTTAGTTGTTAATTATACCCAAATCTCTACTTATCATACAAAAACCTTAGCAAAAAGCTTATTTTTATTTTAAAAAAATTGAGTTAACGGACGTTAAAACTTTATGAGAGAATAGGTACAGTATGCTCTCAGATGATATTTAGAGAAGAGAAAAGGAAAGTTCAACCACCCAACACTTATACTTCAGGAAGATGTTAACAATTGTACACTCTGTCCTTAATCTGATTTAGGAATCTCTTAAAGGTCCGTCTATGGTTCATTTTGGGAACACCACCACATTTACGAGAATAGCGTTTTGTATTAATTAAAAACCGGTGGTACCTATAACAAAGAAAAGGCTAACTACATGTCTATATACTACAACTATAGTCCTGATTTTCTGGACTTTTATTTCAGCATATTTCAGTTCAGCTCTCTCAGTTCAGTTCAGTTTCGTTCATTTTACCTCAGTTCAATTTAGCTTTTTTCAGCAAAAAAGAACACGACATATGTCCCTTAATGTTGTACAACTATATGGTTACTACCAAAGGACACAACTTTTATATTAAATGGAGTAATAATTCAACGGTCATCAACTACACCAACGTCGAAATTTTGTTATATTTTGAATTTAACATAGTAACTTTGGATCAACTTAGGTTTATATTATTACTAGGTAGTATCCCGCGCTTCGCGCGGCCTGTTTGAAAATTTTATTATTATAATTGAAGAGAAATAATATAATTCATATATGACATTTAATATCTTTACTTATAAATAAAAATAAATTAACTTTCTCAGCTCTTATTTTCTTATGTTTAACTTTAATGTTTTAAAATAAAATTCATACAGTTTTAATTATAACTAATATCCCTGCATTATTCTTTATATGTCGTTGATTAAAAATTTCTCTTTATATGTCATTTTACATTTCCTATGAACATTCCTTCTTATTGGAATTGTAAATTAATTATGGGTTCTTAATTACATCCCATGCAAACCTTTTTTTGCATTGGTTTATAATAAAGAAATTCACTATGAGTTGTAAAATTCCAACCATTTTTCTCATTCCAAAGCTCTATTAAAATGCTTAATTAATGTCATTATTACACTTAATTCATTTTCTTAATAGTTGTGGTTTTTCCTAAAACGGCATAGAATGATTAATGAAGGGAGTAAGTTATAATTCTATTCATGATAAACGTTAAGTATTACATTGTGACTTATCATATATCACATTAATTAAAATAAATGCATTTAAATAATGCAACAATCAACATTAAGTTTTAAGTTAGATCATTTCACGATACGTTATGTTCAAAATCAATTAATATTGGTTCAAAATGATGTGAATATAATTTGATGCATTTTTTAATTTTTAATGTATAATGTGTGATATTTATGTATCAAAGATATAGGGTCAAGCTCAACTTATTCAAATATTTTGGTTGTGTATGTCTTCCATATGTTATGTGTCAAACAACATATTTATAAGAAATTTACACCTTCTGTTTTTTGAAACAACTACATATAAAAAAGGGTTAATTGATAAAAAAACTAATATAAAGACCCTTTTTCATAATCAGTTTCAACATAATCAATAATTAGTAATCACTAATCAGTAACAAAATATTAACTATTTTTTCTACGATAGTGTGGACATGGGCCACGTCTCGGTCTGTGGATTTGGGCCACCTACCTGTCCGTAGTCACGGGCCACCTGCACGCCAGGCCAATCTGTGGACATGCAGCGGTCTATTGAAAGCCACGCTCGGCGGCGTAAAAATGCTTTCAACCGGATCGTTTTAGATCGGTCGGTTTCGTCTCGGTAAGGGTCTCGAAACGATTAGAGATGTTCGGAGTCGCCACCAAGCATTTGTGGGATGCTTGGAACCCGTTCGAATTCCACTTTATACCTCGGTCAAATCAAAGCACAAAACAGCGTTTGACATAGGTACTAAAGATAAGGAAATCGTCCCTCTTTAGCATCCTATCTCTAGAATGACTCTCGTACGCCCTAGATAAGGTCGTCCACTATCCAAAGTTTCTGAGTAAGAGGTGAAGGTACGTATTGGGAAGCCCTTTAATCAGACACCCAATCCCGCCCGCGGTAGCGGCCTCTACTGATCGATCTTGGTTGGTTGAATGCAAAAGTTGATAAAACGGTTTAAATGCATGAATGCGCATCCAATAATATAAATCTAACATGTGAGAGCTTTCTAAGTCGGTTGATTTAATCCAAGTATCAAGTATAAGATGTCGATTCGGATTAATGATTGATTTGCATGCAAGACGGAAATTAAACATCCATTTACCGTATTAGGTTTAGGGTGCATAACGTGATCCATTTGTCTTAGTAAGGCGTTTTGGAAATGTGATTTTGAATGAACAAATAGTCATCTGATCCGTCTTATATCCGGGCTAACCGGAGTCAGGATCGTCCTAGACTAATGCTGGAAAGGGAACAGGTCCTTTACCTGACGGCTACATGAGGCGCGAGCCAGCCGGCGATACAAGGGGCCTCCCCATGGTTTTGAAAATGAGAAAGAAAAAGCCTGCTTGAGGCGCGGGTCAGCTTACGGATATATGCCGTATTCTGACCATTTAGAAAACGTTATAAACCGTGTTGAGAAATGGGTATTTGAACCCGATTTGGTTTGAACGAGTCGTTTAGTACGCATTTGTTGATTTTAAGAACTAGACTCGAATAATCATCATTATTTTGATAATATTCGGTGTCGGGTTCGACTTGACAAGCTTGACATGAATAGTTTTGAAAAATAATTATGAACTAATTATTTTAAGTTCATTTTAATATAATTAGTTGATACTCATCATCGTACCCGGGTTAAAATCCGGCATGGTATGTAGAACCAAGGATGACTTTGTGTTGGTGACTAATATGTTTATTTTGAAAATGTAAAGAAATGATGAAAGGCTTTAAAATACCTCCCAAAAATAAACTAAAAGGCTTTAAAATACCTTTTAAATGTTATTAACCAAATATTATCACCGAAACACGGATTTAACCGTCATGGTATGAGGAACCAAGGGTGAAAAATGTTTTATGCTCACCCGGTGCTGTATCGGAAGATGCATTGGATTGGGGTTAAAACAAATATAATGAAATAAAAAGGGTTTGAAAGTATTTGAAATGGTAAAAACCGATTACAAATATAGAAATGAATTAAAGGGGAAAGACGAAAACAAACACGGTTGATCTCTGACCTGGACACCCCATTTAGGCGTGGGCAAGCCGGCGAACCAAGGGGCTTCTGTCTCAGGCCAAAAATCAGTTTTGGCTCGTTTATCCCATGTTTTGGTTCATGTTATGCACGTTTTAGCATGTTATAGTCATGAAACAAATGAAAACATGATAAAAAGAGGATTTTTACACCCTCATACTTACATGTTTAGTTATGGCGAGTGACCGATGTAAGTGTAACAACTCGTTTGGTCGGAAAAAATTCGGTTTAAAACCGTTTTGGTAAGTAAAAAGAGTGTTTTTAGATTAGTGACGGTGTAGTGATCGAAGTGGTCGGTCAAGTGATTTAATGCACGATGACGGTATCAAACAATGTGTAAGGCTTGTATTTACGATCGGTAGGTCGTAAATACGCGTCGGATTGTGACTTAAGAAGTCGAGTCGAGAATTTTAAGGGAGAAAAGAGGGGGCGGACACTCGCGTAAGTCTCAAATGGGGGGCATTTGAGGGGTATTTATAGGGAAATGAGTGGTTGTGTGAGTTTTGAGCGACGTGGCCACTTGGGCTGCTCAAAGAGGCGCAAGCCACATCGCGGGTCTTCGAGGTGTGTTGTCGCTTTCGCACAAATGCAATCATGTTTTGTTCTATCCTAGGTTTTGTAGTCATATGTTTGGTACTTGACCAAACATAAATCCGGGAAAACGTAAGGTAGAAGGTTTAAAATGTTTTGTTTTTGGTGGTTGACTCGGTTTGACTCGTTGTTGGAGTCGGGATTTGAATTTTTGAGTCGGTTTTTGGTCCGGTGTCGGTTTTGACTCTAGTTAGTGTCATTGCGACCCCGTCGTCGTGCATTAAACACTCCATATATTTTTGAAATGTTTTATTTTTGAAATGGTTTTAAGTTTTCCGACGTAAAGTTGAACACAAACTGTCGATCAAACGCCGCGATTCTAAAACATGTTATAGTCCGATAATCATCGGGTGTTTGTTGGAGTCTCAGCATATACTGGGTATCTACAGAGCCCCCACTTTGACTGAGGCTTGGACAGGGCGAAAGTCAAAGTAGAGCCCCCAGGTCAATCGAAGATTACAACCTGGAGACCGAAGCGACGTCGAGGCGGCTCGAAAGGATTCGGGCCAAGGACCTGCCGTCGGGAAGGGCGACACCAAGGCGACTCGAGGGTACGAGCCAAGGAACTGTCGTCGGGAATAGTTTAGAGTCTGTCGACTATCTGTGTGGGTCGTTTAAATTCCGTTAGACTACGTATAAAGGCTCACCAACCATAAGAAAGAGTCATACCTGAGGCATCTTCGGATATGTCCTTGTGTGTTTGCGGACAAAGGCTCGCCAGCTGTGACAAAAAGTTGTACCCGAGGCATCTTCGGGATATGTCCTTGGGTGTATGTGGACAAAGACTCGCCAGCCATGGTGCGTAGTAAGGCTCACCAGCCATGACACGTAGTAAGGCTCGCCAGCCATGGTGCGTAGTAAGGCTCGCCAGCCATGGCGCGTAGTAAGGCTCACCAGCCATGGTGCATAGTAAGGCTCACCATCCATGGTACGCAAGGCTCGCCAGCCATGGTGCGTAGTGAGGCTCGCCAGCCATGGGGCATAGTAAGGCTCGCCAGCCATGAGGCGTAGTAAGGCTCACCAGCCATGAGGCGTAGTAAGGCTCGCCAGCCAAGAGACGTAGTAAGGCTCGCCAGCCATGAGGGCGGTCGGTTAATGGACCGTGAGAATAGTAGCATCAAATGAGCTTGTTTTGAAAGTAGCGAACTCGTGATGCCGCCGTGAAAATAGTGAATTTTGAATTCCACTATTAATGTTGTTGAAATAAGCGGGTTCCGCGAGGAAGCCCCCTGTTGACATTTGAAGGAATAGTGAATTTGAACCTCCACTACTCGTTTGTTTGAATTTGCAGTGGCGGTTTTGATCGCCGTTTGTTTGAATTTTGAAGGGAATAACAAATTTTAAATTTTGCTATCACGCTTGGAGTGACGGTTTATGTGCCGTCGTTGACATGCGATGAAATAGTGAATTTGAAATATTCACTATTACGTTTGAAGTGACGGTTTATGTGCCACCGTTGACATTTGAAGGAAATAGTGAATTTGGAATCTCCACTATTAATTGAAGTGACAGTTTATGTGCCGCCGTTGACATTTGATGGAAATAGTGAATTTGGAATTTTCACTATTGATTGAAGTGACGGTTTATGTGCCGCCGTTGACATTTGAAGAAATAGCGAATTTTGAATTTTCACTATTATTTTTGAAAATTTGAAGAAAATAGTGAATTTTGAATTTTCACTATTATTTTTGAAATTGGCGATTTTGATCGTCGTTTGTTTGAAATTTTCGAAAATAGCGAATTTAAATTTTCACTATTTGTTTTTGTCTTTGAGAAAATGACGATCTTTAATATCGTCAATGAAAATTTGAAGTTTGTTATGTGGAAATTGGACCAAAGCCCAAAATTCGCTGAAAGAGTAAGGGACGCCTGATTGAGGTGCGAGCCACCTGGCGAATCAAAGAGGCTTTCCTTTTTTCTGTAAAAAGACGCGAGGTTTGGCTGCACTTCATTCCCCATTCATCTTCAACCTTCGACAAAAAAACCCGCAAAAAATCGCCATTGTTGGACTTTTGCTAGCTTCCATTCGTGCCATCAACAATAATGTCATCTCAAGGTATGCAATTCCTCTCGAATCCATTTAAATTTGTTGGCCTTTTCGCTTAATTGAATTAGGGCGAAATTTTACCCTAGAAAATTGATATGGGCGTTTTTGATTGAGCCCATTTCGAGTGAAATTGATGATTGCATTAGGTTAGAAACCTGTTTAGGAGTATAGGGGTGCTTTTAATTTGCATTTTGGTCCCCGTTCCCGCTCCCTATGCTCGAAAAACGTTAGTGAGGTGAGAAACCGTCTCATCTCGCAATGCCAAGTTTATTTGCTTGGATAATGGGTCCCACTAGGTTGTATTGTAGTCGGGAAAGACCATATTTGCCATTATGGACCTTTGTTGGGTATTGTGGGCAAAATTGGAATTTTTGCCTTTTGTGACGGTCTTATGTCTGACAAAATAAGCGTCTGTTTGAGCTTGAATCGAGTCAGTTTGCCTTGAAATGGACCTTATTGTTAGTTTAGGTCACCTTGAGGCGTGATAAAATCACGTTTGCCTTTTTGCGGTCGTTTTGAATTTTTGACCGGTTTGCGCTCCAATTGGCGTATGAATTGCTTTTTTGAGCCATAGAAAAATTTTCCATTGCATTGGGAATGTATTTTGGTTTGTTGGCAGACCTTGTATGGGTCTTGGAATGCCGTTTTTCTGTGGTGGTTTTGACTCGTCTTTTGCTTGAAAAGAGTGGCGAGCCGTTGTTTTTTTTGTGTGTTTTTTGTTTTTTTTTTTTTGAATGGCTTTGTTTGTTTTGTTTAGCTGGGTTTCGGGCGGGATCGCCCTTGTTTTGCTTTGCAGGTTGTGTTTTTTTGGATTTGTCCATTTTACACCGTCGTAATGCCGAAATTTCGGTTGACGTTCTTTGTTTGCAGGAGAGTGTTCGGGACAGGCTGAGTCCCTTGCTGCGACTCTTGAGGAGTTGTTCGGGGCGGGGCCGGTTAGTACTCCGGCTAGTGCACCCGCCGCGGTAGTGGAGGACGGTACCGAGGAGGAGGGACCTCCTGAGCAGACTGTTGGGGCCACGGGGGCCGTTGAGAAGCGTGAGGTGCCTGTTGTTGGGGCTACTGTCACTGGGAGAGCTCAGATGGGGTCTGAGGATGGTACTTCCGGGAGGAGGATTTCTACGAGGGAGCGTCGTCCCCGGGCGACCAAACGGACGTTACTGAACGTCACCAGGGTCGTTGAGATGGGCCCTATCCGTCATGTTGAGTCTCGTGGCCAGAAGAGACGGAGGGCGGAGACAGTCGAGGATGATGCCGACGTCGCGAGTTGGAGAACTAGACGGGTTACAGCTCCACGGGGGTTGCACTTGCGGGCGGCGCCTGCTTGGGCCGAGGGTTTTGACGGCAGCCAGTTGTTGCTTCGACTGGACAGACATATCTCCTACCGTGCTCACGAGGGTTTGGTGAGTCGTGTCCCTCGCTTGAGCTTTTGTCACTTTGGAAATGTCAGGCCTGAATAGGCGTTCTGACGTTGTTTGTTTTTGATTTCAGGAGATCGGCACCATGAGGAATTTCTCGGGCTTCACTACCCCCCTGGGCCTTTACGACATTCTCCGAGCCGGGACGAGGGCGTTGATAGAGAGGTTGGCTTTTGGGCCGTTGGTGGCAGCTTGGCGGGATATTCAAAGGTCTTCGATTAGGTCGAACCTGTGTCTGATCCGCGCTATGTTGGATCGGTACTGAGATACGACGTCGTCGTTTCACATGGAGTTTGGGGAGGTCGGCGTGACTTTAGAGGACTTCGCCATGGTATCCGGCCTTCCCTTCGGCGAGTTGCTTGTTGAGTTTACCGAGACGCCGGAGCGAGTGTCCTCTCATGCGGTTACCCGTCTGATCGATACTGCTTTGCCGGAGCCTTCCGACGTCACTCCATACTTGATTGCGAGTTCGTAAGTGAAGGACCACTTCACTGGGAGGGTGGCAGGTGTTACTCCGGCGCCGTTGGAGAGTCCGGAGGCAGAGGTTGAGGCTGACATGAAGGAGGCGCGGTTGTGGTTGTGGTACTTCTTAGGTGCCACGTACTTTGGTGACAAGGGTGAGCGCTTGTCAACCAAAGTGCTTCCCCTCCTTACTGACCTTGACACTTTGGGTCAGTTTGACTGGGTTACGCCAGCTCTGGCGTGTTTCACCCGGTACTTGCCCGCGGCGGTGCGTCCGGAGTCAGTGAGGGACGGTAGTGCCCCTGCTTTGGTTGGTCCCGGCTTCATCTTTGAGGTACGAGTATTTTTGTAGTTGTTTTTTTTAGTTTGATTTTGATTTTGATTTTGGCAATTTTTGAGAAATTGGGTGATTTGTGTTTGTTGTGTTTGATTATAGGCTTGGTTGCATGCTTACTTCACTCCTCTGCGTCCGGGGACCACAGGCGGTGTTCCCTCGACCTACCCGGCTGTGAAGGGTTGGACGGTGGCTCGGAAGAAGTCGATTAAGTTGACTTACGAGGACTGCAGGCGTCGCGTGAACAAGCTTCGGATTGCTGACGTAAGCTCTTGTTCTCTTCCCCCTCTCCTTTATAAAAATAGATAGAGATAAGGTGACTAGGTAGCTTATGAAGCCCCCAGTTGGCTGAATAGCTTTGTCTTGAATGCAGTTTGTTGGGCGGCCTTGGGAGCACTACACGGGCGTACCGCCTGCAATCAGGGAGCGTTTGCGGCCTCGCATCTCCCTGCGTTTGTACTTGAAGACGACGATCGAGGCGGTTTGGTACCTGGGCGCGCGTTTAGCTCGTCAGTGCTTCACCGAGATTTTCGTCATGCCGGTCGACCCGCCTAGGGTGTTGTTCCAGGATTCGACCCCTGATGAGGTTGAGGAGCATCTTCACAGCCAGGGAGGTGAGGAGCTGCTGTTACGGGACGTCGACTACGACACCTTCCGGTTGTCGAGGCTTGCCTGGTACCCGATCGAGGTATACTTTCCTTTGTTTTTCTGTTTTCATTCCCCCTTTTGATAAGAGGGTTTGTCATCTTTGATACGGATCCAAATGGTAGGGAGTCGACTTGCTGATGAGGACTCAGCCCCCAGCTTTCCCGACGGAGACCACCTTTTAGAGGCCGGGCGGCGAGGAGCTTCAGCTGCGCTTACCGAAGCCTGCAGTTGCCGAGGTGACCGAGGCTGGCATGAAGTGGAGGTTGATCATTCTGAGGGTGAGTTCTTGACTTGAACACTTTCCTCGGTTACACTTTACCTTACATTGTATTGAAGGACATTTTTTATTTGCAGGTGACGACCGTTAGTCATCAGGATTTGTGGCGGATGGCTAACCGCTGGAGGGCGCTTGCTGGTGACCTGGCTGCGAGGGAGGCTCGGCTTTCTCAAGTACTTTTTGTGCTATTATTTGTGTATTTTGTGTTGCATTTCATGTTTTTAGATCTTGATGATCCGTGTTGTGTTTTGTAGGGTACTGCGGATCCGGCGGAGGTTGCTCGGGTCCGTGCTGAGTTGGAGGCAGCCAGGTAGACGATCGAGGCCCAGGAGTTGGGGATCCTTCGTCGAGACCAGGACTTGAGGCATCGTGAGGACGAGCTGCGGAGCCAAGACGCGGAGATTGCCTCTCTCAGGGCTCAGTTGGCTGCAGCGGAGGACCTTCGCGTCGTAATGGAGCAGGAGATGCTGGAGAGTTCTCCGGAGAGGGAGCCTGAGCAGGTGGTGGTGTCTGCGTTGGCGGCGACTCCTTGTCAGATAGGGACCGGTCCGACGGGAGACGCTGAGTAGTTGTAGTAGCTTGTCCGTGTCTTGGACTCTTGTCTGTACATATTGACATTTTGCGTGAGGCAGTTTGTATATATGTGTTTTTGGATTGTGGTTCATTTTGTGATTTTTGGCTTTTTTGTGTTGTGTTTCGGAGGAGCGTTGCCGGCTGTCAATTCTCCTTTTTGCTTTGCACTAGTTCCTGCATCGTTAGTGCAGAAAACAGGCAACATATAGCACATATACATAAACGCAAACACGTAAAAGCATTTGACTGAAGAACAAAAATTAACCAAGATGACTTGAAGTTAAAAATTGAGTTTTGAAAATTGAAATGAATTTTGAAAAATTCTGCGACAAGTCGTCACGTTTGGAATTCAAAAGGAATTAATTTGAAAATTGAGCAAGTAACTCGTGTCGTGAATTAAATTGCATCGAAAATTATCGAAATTGATTTGCGACTCGAAAAATTCAAATTCAAACTGTCATGGATGAATTTCAGAAGAGATTTTCACGAGTGTGTTTGATTTTTGAGGTCAAGACTCGAATTTGTGAGTGCTTGAAATTTTGAGGGGAATTGACGTCGTGTTATCAATTTTCGATTTTTATTTGGATAGGAAACTGCGAAAAATCGAAAAAAATTTCGGAATTTCGACTGACATGGAAACGATCCATCGCGGATCGGGGCGACTAGCCCTTCCCCCCTTAAAAAAAAGAACGAAAAATCCGTATGTTTAAAGCTGCGTCATGGAAACCGTGTCGGATTTCGTAAAACGCGAAAACAAGGAAATGTGAGTGTGAAGAAACACAAAAACGTCCTGGAACATCCCGAAGAGGCGCGAGCGTCCTGGCGGGAGGTTTGAAGTGTCAGGAGAAAACACAAGTTGAAAGAGACAAGTCAACAGCGGGAATCCTGGGGAAGGCCCAAAGAGGCGCGAGCAGCCTGGCGATGGAAGCCGACTCTCCCCTTTTTTTGAAAAATGCGTTGATCATTTTTGTATAAATAGTGATGTTCGCGCTTCATTGTTTCATCATCCGAAACACAAAACATCTCTACAAAACTTCTTCTTCTTCTTCCACAAAAATATTTCATCGATGCTTTTGAGAATGCATTGCGACAATTGTGCCGAGATTTGTCGCTTCCCGAAAAGTATCAACTCATTTGTATGGGAGTTGGTCAATTGTTGGTGCTCCGTCAAGTCAAGGTGCAACCTTCATTTCTTGAAGCATGTTCTCGGTTTTGGGATTCGAAACACCATGTTTTCGTTTTCCCGAAGGGCGAGATTTGTCCTCTTGCCGAAGAAGTTGGAGCCATTGGTGGGTGGCCAGGTTGTGTTCCGGTGCTTCCTCCGACTTGGTTGTGCTACAAGGAGAAATTTCGTTCCATGATGGGTTTGTGGACGAGTCAAGTCAACTTTCTTCTGGCTCCACATGGTGTGGACATGTTGGCTCTTATCAACATTATTTCAAACCGATTAGATGTCAATGTCTCGGAGGTGGCTAGGAGAAGGGCTCTTGCCTTTTGCCTTGTCCATGTGTACCTCTTTGTTGATGTTTTGAAGAAGGAGGGGCCAAAATGCTATGGTAGCATAACCCTCGTTCATGTGGTTGAGTAAATGGAGCATGGTAGAGATCCATCATGGTTGGTGCTTAGAGAGATCATCCAAGCTTTGGACAAGGAAGGCTATTGTGGGGAAGCTCCCTCATTCGGATCCCCAAGGATCCTTCAAGTGTGGCTATTGGAGAGGCTAAGGTATGTAGAGCCTTGATGTGACCATAATTAGAGCATATTTAGTCCCCGAATTAGCCTTGTTTCCATGCTTTTTAGTGCATATTTGGGTCATTTATTGTCTTTAGTCCTTTGTTTTGCATATTCTTTGAGGTTTTGTGTCCTTGGTAGGAAAGAAGTGCAAACCTTGCATTTTCATGGCAAAATGAAGCTAAATTGATGGAATTCAATGACCAAGCATCAAAGAGAAGACAAGATTAGAAGGCCTTTGTACATACTATAGTAGATGGGCAATGATGAGAAAAGATCCTTGTGTTAGGAATTATTAATCTCATTATACAACATATTCATATATGTTACATTTAATTTAGTCATAAAATTAAATCTAGATCTTATGCATGCAAACATAAATAAGTATAGAGAAGAAATCGTCTTTCTTACTATAGGAGTTTCGGATTAAAGGGCACAAGTAAGATCTCCTTCTTACTTGTTCTTGAGCTTTCCTTATATGGAAGAACAAAGATTCAAGTTTAGAATCCCTCCCAAAGATGAATACCCAAGATAACCTCTTAAAAACTAGTGAATTTTGTAAATAACCCCCATTTATGTTCTAATTTTTACAAATAACCCCCACTTATGTCCGTTTTTACAAATTACCACCTTAAATATCACTTAATCCCAAAAATTACCACCAAATGTTGATTACGCTAACGACTTTTATAAAACCCGATCTATATACGACATTCCGTCTTAAACTTTTACAATATACCTAAACTACCCTTACCTTATCTATTAACTCCCTCTCCCCCAAACTAACAGCAGCATTCATTTACTCCAAAAATTAAATCGACAAAATCCCCAAATGTGAAAATATAAACCCTAATTGAATTTCTTCTTCATAACAACTCTTGAATCAACCAAAACAACAACCCGACGCCCAAATCAATTGTTCATCCCTCTCTTTATCACAGGTATTTAACTCATTTACAACTCGAATTTCTTCTGCGTTTTCCCCAACTTAATACCTAATTTCAATTTCAATTGCATTTTAAATCCAGTAATTTCGGAATTTTTGCTTATTTTCTAGGGTTTACAATGCTAGAAATTGGATGACTATTTAATCTAGTTGATTTTTTAGGGTTCCTTTAATTAATTTAAGTTATCATTTATGCTTATTTTCGTTGCCTTGTCATTGCAACGAAGAGCGTGTGTGGTCACTTTGACACGAATTTGATGGTCTAGAATGTAGCTAAACAATCTGCTCTTTTGCACATTTGGCTTCCATAATGTAAACGCAGGCCATGTTCTGTTGTGAAATGGCTTTATTATTCATAACTCCAGTTGATTTCTGTAGTTATGATTTCAGGTGATTGTAAATGGCGTCAGGAATTAAGGTAGAAAATTATAGTGTTGGAAAATGCAAGTGTGGAGTCCCCGCTGCTATTTGTACATCTTATACACAAAGAAATTATGGGAGGAGGTTTGAGGGATGCAAATTTTACAAGGCAAATTCCGATATGCGCGGTTGCGGACATTTCAAGTGGATTGATGAAGCAGAAAAGAAATGGGAGAAGGACGTAATCATGGAGATATTAGCATCCAAGAAGAATATGGACAAGGCTTACATAGATTTGGTTAAGAGAAATGAGAAACAAGCAAAGGGTTTGATGATCCTATGTATTGCAATTGTCTGTGGATGTGTTCTTATGTGTATTAGTAAGCTAGGTTAGTTTCTTCTAGGTAGCAATGTAACTTTTGTGTAATGCACTTTGAATGAATGACAACAATTTCATTTGCACATTTATGTTAGTATGGATGTGTGCACCTTCTCAAATTGATGTGATAATTAGAAGTTGTTTGCTGCTATAGTACCAAAGCTTGACAAGGGGAGGACCCTATATATTGTTGTTAGATTTGGTGACATTTTTTTGTCATTGAACCTCACAACAGTAAAGAGTTTCAGGTGACTCTTATTCTGCCATTAGATTTGGTGGCATTTTTTTGTCATTGAACCTCACATTTTTTTGTCAAAGTTGATAAATGTTAGTCAATGGGAGTAATATAAATGATAGGAAGGGGACATGTTATGTAAACATGAGTGATAAAAGAGCACAGATAAATCTGATTTACCACAGAGAACGGTGCTCACCACAATCATGATTGTAAAATGACGGAAGAATATAAACTGCATTCCCAACCCCAGATTCAGCTAACCATTTCAACTCGAAATGCATTAATACGAGCTAGTACATTAACAATTCAACATTCAATCAAAGAGGGTTTTTAACAAAGAGGGTGTAGAAACAGTCATAGCTATGCTGAACATACACCAAATTACTACATAAAAGTGCTAAAATTAAACTGACGATTTTGCTATTACAAATCACACCACCTAATAAATTAAACAAGTCCTATTACATTATATTCATAGTTGAGTTCCTGACTCCACTGTTGGTTGGTTGCCACTCATTTGACTTAGAAATGCTCGGTGTTGAGCCTTGGTTGCTTTCCTCTGTTCCCTTTTGTTCCTTGCAGCCTTCACCCATTCTGAGTTACTAGGAGGTCTACCACCTTTGCTTCTTGTGATGGGGTCAGACAAAGAATTCTTACATCCCTTGATGTTATGTCCTAGTGTACCACACCTACTACACTTGTTGGACTTCTTGACCCTTTTTACTTGTGACCCTTCACCAGGTTCTTTTCTCCTTTTTTTCTTTGAGGGTCTGCCCGGCATTCTTCTCATCAGTGGTGGGAGAGGCTCCTCTTCGTCGGCTTTCTCCCAGTGTGCTACCCCAGGCATAGGGTCTATTGCAGGTGTGTAGGCTAATAAATATTTGTCCTTTAAATAGGCTTGGTCAACATAATCTTCAGGAACCTGTCTTAGTTCAAGTATACAAGCCATTGCATGAACACAAGGGATTCCACTCAACTCCCAGTGTTTGCAATTACACGCTTGATTTATTAAATTGACTGTGAATGAACCACCCTTGTAGTCAACCTCAAAATTGGTGTTTATGGATGGGTAGATTTTACAATACCTCCTCTCAGCTATAAGCCTCTTAAAGCATTTGTCAATATATGGCATAAAGGGCTTCTCATACTTGCTAGCCCCTTCCCTTTTTTCATAGTGTCTCTTCATTATATATCTTCTCATCCACTCCATCTGAGTCAGAATTGGCTTGTCTCTTGCATCCTTCAACACAGCATTGAAGGATTCACATAGGTTGTTGGTAATCATGCTACTCTTGCAAGTGGTTCTGAAAGCATGTCGGCTCCAATGCTTGGGTGGAATGGCCTTGACATACTCATAGGCAGGCTGACTAAGAAATTTGATGCCCTCAAGAGCTGCCAAATACTCAACCTACAACATTGAATATTTTAAGTGAATATTTTCAGTAGCTATACAGACAAAATGAGCAAGTTAATAAGCATCCACACTAGCGATAAAAGCAATTTGGTGTCCTATATGTTGCTGAAGATAGTACAATAGTTCTATCTGATGGACAATGCAGACCCTTAGTTTACTAAAATCTAATTTACTATGGAGGGGTCAAGGTTAGAATAGTTGGTTCAATGAAGGAATTTCCTTCCCTCTGTTGTGGCCCATGCTGCTTGCCAAAAGCTATCTTTGAATGCTTGGCCACCAAATTGTAGCTTGAAATTGGCCCAATTGTGCCTAACACAGTATCTAATCTCAGCTTTAGGGACAATTACATTCATTGCATCAATAAGTCCCTGGCATCATTCAATACTAATTCATTAGTATTTGATAAATAGTTGATAAATAGTGGCCAAGTAAAAATAAAATTTTAGGATAAGAACGAAAATAATGTTACCTTTTTCCTATCAGACATCATTGTAAGACCTTCACCCTCATCAAAGCCTATGTCTTTCACCAATAAATCTAGAAACCACTTCCAAGAGTCAGCATTCTGTTGGGAAATGTGTCCTTAACAATAGTGCGATCACATGATTTAAATATCATTATTAAATCTCATTTTAAGAATACATGTGGGATGTAATATTTTACAGTCAACTGGTCCACACATATCGGTAATGATTGGCTTACTAGAGTTTGACATTCTTGTCGTGCGGACGGTGGTGATCGATTGATCCCCTTAGATCATACCTATAGGGAAATACTCTTAATTGATTATTTAATTAATCGTATACCGATACGAGTTAATTAAATTGCTTAAAATTGACGGATGATTTTGTGAGTATAATTTACGTATCTTATTGTAAATATGATTAAATGAGACACGGTCTAAGTAATCGAATTGTTTTATTACTTAGATGAAATTATTGTTTACAGAAACAATTGAAACGGAATGAATAAATTATTATAAATACAGAATGTTGTAGTTTATAATTTGGAAACATTTTTGGTACGACTAATTACGAATTACTAGTCGATTTTGTAAATGACATATTTTATGAGTATGTTGATTTTTAATATGATAAAAATACATTACATTGTGACATGTCATGTAACATGTTACATGTGACAAATTTGACAAATGACAAAATAAAATGCATTCTCCATTTTATGCTTAAAACCGAAAATAAGGGTGGGAGTGTATTGTTTATATTGTGTTGTTTATTTTTAATGGACACACAATCATAACCCTAGGTTGTAGGCTTGCATGCCTAGTCTCTTGTGAAGAGCAAAAATGAAAAATATTGGGCAACCTACCCAAGCCATTTTTTCGGCCAAAAGAAAAGAAAAGGAGAGGTTCTTTTTCTTACCATTCATTCATTCAAGAAAATAATTTTATAGAGTAAGAAAATTAATATGCTCTCTACATCTTATGAGATTTCTAGTGAAATAAAACACACAAAATACTCCCTCTTGACCGAGATATTCAAGAGAAAAACACAATTTATTTTGTGTCAATTTTATAGTAAAACTAATATTATTACTAGATCTAAATAATGTTGGTTGTTATGAGTGTTCCTTGGGTATATGTCTTTGGGAGAGATTCTACCTTTGAATTTTTTTCATCCATAAGGAAAGCTCAAGAACTAAGTAAGGTAGGGGACCTTACTAGTGCCCAAATATCCGAAACATGCAATGTAAGGAACCGATTTCTTCTCTTAACTATTGATGTTTGCATGCATAAGATCCACCATTTAATTTTATGACAAATTAAAATAAAACATATATGAATATGTTAAATAATGAGATCTACTTTTCCTTCACATTCTCCACCTCCACAACAGCCCATGCAACAGGGAAAAGGTTGTTATTCCCATCCATAGCCACTACCGCCAAACACATCACAGGGTACATTCCTTTTAAATGACAGCCATCCACCCTAATAAGAGTCCTACACCCACTTTTAAAACCTTCCTTACAAGCAGCAAGACAAATATACATCCTCTGAAACACTGGAGGTGGTCTGTCAACCCTATCAACCATTACATATGAGCTTAAACCTGGGTTGTATTTAATAATGGTTTTAGCATAATCCCATACTCTACTATACTTCTCATCAGAGTTACCCTATATTATCATTTTTGCCCTAGCTCTTGCTACCCAGCACTTATGATACCCAACATCAACACCTAGGTCTAATTTTACCCTATCTTGAGTAGCCTTCAATCTCCAATGTGGGTCAGACCTCCAAACTTCCAGTTATTTATCCGCCAAAAATTCAGCAGTAACCATTCTGTTTTGGGTTGTATAAACACAGATGTGCTCCAAGTTCATAGTCTTAATCTGAAAAGTCATGTCATCATCCTCCATTTTGGTGGCATGCAACCTGAATAAACATTTTATTTTATAACCACAGGTACACCTAGGCAACCTTGACCTCTTAGCATTCCAAGGGCATTTACATCTGTGTTTACAATACATAGTCACCCTTGCACTCCCATTGTGAGAAAAGTAAGGTTCATGCCCATTCTCAATGGCATGTTGCCTTATGGCCTTCCTAAACTCATACACTGATGGAAATTTTAACCCAACCCTAAGCACTATGGGTTTGCCAAAGTCTATATCAGGGTTAAATGTGTCATAAGGGTCAGCCTCTTGATCTGAACCACCCACACTATTGTCATCATCAGAAGCTAAATTAGTGTCCTCTCCTACCTGAACATTCAAATCATCAACATTAAGAATGTTACTCCTAACCCTGTTTCTTATCTCCCTAGGTTTTGCACATGATTGATTAAGATTCTTATTCACTGTATCAATCAGTGATTCATCAATTATATTGGTGAACAACTCTTCATCCTCCACAAAATCACCACCAACTTCATTATTACCAATATCAGGTTCACTTAGCTGACTATCCTCAGTCCAATAACCATCATCAAATCCATTACCACCATCAAAGTCCTCATCAAACTCTTCATCAACTTCATTCTCAAACTCAGACACCACTTGTTTACCCTTTTGCTTATCAGACAGCAACACAACATCACCATTACTCCCCTAATTTTCCCTCTCATAAATTTCACTCAATTTTCTCCTAGTTGGTAGTTTCTCTAACCTTCTAACAGGTTCCAAAATAGGTGAGGTTGCAAGTCTAGGTGACCTCCTAAGTGGGTTAGGACTGGTTGCAGACATAGGACTTCTCCTTAATGACATAGGACTGTCCATCATTTGAACACTAGGATCAGTTACACTGTCCGAAGAAAAATTTGGATTCTTGGTCTTAAGGGTCTTTGTAACTGACCCTTTTACAGAACCAATGAAGTAAATGTCAAGTTTATTATCTTTATCCCTCGATTTCAACAAGTTTATCATTTGGCTTTCACTATTCAATCTCTGCATCCCAGTTGCCAAGCTCTTACCTTTTAGCTTAAAATAAGCTTCAAAAGGTTGACCACCCATAAGGTTTGACCCAGTGTTCATTACATCATTATAGGAGAATCTATTAGACACAAATCCAAACTGCAAACTTGATATTCCCTCAGCATAAACAATTTTCCCCTTTTTATTAGTCTCAAATTTACCACCATGGTAGTATCTAATATCAAATGTGAAATTATCAATAGAATTATACATCCTACATAAACAATAAACATCAGTGTTAAAAGCAAAGATTAATTACAATTTTATATTGTACTTGGTAAATGGTAATTCTAGCTGATAGTTTAGTCATATAAAGAAATGTATCAATTTCATTGATCCACACATAAAAGGAAAAAAATCAAACTATAAAGAAGACCTGCAAATTCTAGCTGATAGTTTCCCACTTCAGTATATGAATTATGGATCCATTAATTGTAGCCCGTTTTCAAAATTGCAACAAAGAGATAAACAATAATAATGTTTTAGCCAAAAAAATAATAATCAAACTATAAAGAAGTACCTGCAAATTCTTTAATATTAAAATCTCTTCAGCTCGTGGTTCAAATCCCTCCTTCGCAATTGCTGATTTGGGGCCATAGAGTTCTTCTCAAATGTTGATTTGTTTGATTTAGTAGTTGTTTTGGTTGATTCAAGAGTTGTTGTGAAGAAGAAATTCAATTAGGGTTTATATTTTCACATTTGGGGATTTTGTCGATTTAATTTTTGGAGTAAATGAATGCTGCTGTTAGTTTGGGGGAGAGGGAGTTAATAGATAAGGTAAGGGTAGTTTAGGTATATTGTAAAAGTTTAAGACGGAATGTCGTATATAGATCGGGTTTTATAAAAGTCGTTAGCGTAATCAACATTTGGTGGTAATTTTTGGGATTAAGTGATATTTAAGGTGGTAATTTGTAAAAACGGACATAAGTGGCGGTTATTTGTAAAAATTAGAACATAAATGGGGGTTATTTACAAAATTCACTAAAAACTAATATTATTTGAACTAGAACAATATTAATCTTATTAAAAATTAACCCAAAATATTTATTTTGGTCTCTATTATTTCGGTCAAGAGAGGATGAATTTTTGAGATTTTATCTCTCTAATTTCTCATAAAATGTAGAGAGGAAAATTAAATTTCTTACACTAGAATTTTTTTATGTAAAGTTATGAATGAAAATTAGAGAGAAAAACTCACTATTATGGCCTTAGAAAACCGGTCATGGGGAGATGGCAAGGGCCAATGCATGACCAAGATGCTCTTCACAAAAGCAACTAGGTGTGCATGGCTATGTATTAGGTCTTATGATTATGCTTTCCACTTAAACATAATTAACATAATTTAAGCTTAGTACTCCCTCCTTATTTTCGGCACTTTCATAAAATGGGAGGTCCATTTTATATTTTGTCATTTGTCGATTGTCACATGTCACTAGTCATGTGTAATTGTAATGTATTTTAAACATATTAAAAATCAACGTCTTAATAAAAATACGTCATGTACAAAATCGACTTAGTAATTCATAATTACTTGTACCAAAATGGTTTGCCAATTATAAATCACAACGTCTTGTATTTATAATAAATTACTCATTCAGTTTCAATTGTTTCGTAAACAATAATTTTATCTAAGTAATAAAACAATTTGATTACTTATAGACCGTATCTTATTCAATCGAATTACAATAAGATACGTCAATAATACTCACAAAATCGTCCGTCAATTTTTAAGCAATTTAATTAACCCGTATCGACATACGATCAATTAAAATAATCAATTAAGAGTGTTACCCTTTAGGTATGACCTAAGGGGATCAATTGATCACCACCGTCGCACGATAGTAATGTCAAACTCTAGTCAGCCAATCATTACCGATATGTGTGGACCAGTTGACTGTAAAATATTACTTCCCTTTCGTATTCTTGATATGAGATTTAAATATGTGATCAATATGATCGACAATTGTGATCGCATTATTGTCGGGGACACTTACTCCAACAATCTCCCACTTGTCCTCGACAAGTGTGCGTCACAAATTCTCTTGTCCTATTACTATCTCCCACTCAATGCAAGGTGTCTTTCAGGTCGTACTTGCAAGTGATCATATCGAGAGTGGTTTCCTCGATCTGGAGAATAACTAATTTGACCGGAATTATCTACCATAGATACCTTCCGAGCGTGGCCACGCATTTCCAGTTCATTGCTCCTCGAGTGGCCGTGAGATATTGTTTTAACCTTGACAAGGCGGTGGACAATTCCTATAGCACTATTCCCTTCGACTAGCCACAGCCATCATAACCCAAAATATGCCCATTTGACCCCATTTATGAAGGTCGTAGTAACATAAATCAAAGCTAATCTGAAACTGTGCCATCTTAGGCGAACAATCTTTAGTTAAAAGAATCGACTCATTAGAATACTATAGTAGCTCTCGCCACGACCAAGCTATATAAATTTGCCAGAACTCTATAAGCGGTCACTACCCGACAAAGTGTTCCTAACAGTCTGCCTATGTGATCGACTAGTCATCTCACATGACTCTATGGCACTTGAATTTGCCATCAATTGCATCACACTCTAGTCACTTCGAGACGTCACCTCATACAAGTGACTATGGGCAAATACCATGTTAATCCGGGTTCACTTTAACGGGGTTCAATATTATCTCTACAACCCGTTTGGATGTAACAAGGTAATAAAAGAGTTTTAAAGTAAAACTCGAACGACAAATGCGATTATCACATATGAATAGTCAATGCCTTATTATTATATCATATCTTATAATCTAATTTGATCTTGTATGTAGTTGTTCATCTCAATCCAATTGAAATGACATGACTCATCATGTTTAGCCTATGAGAAGGCTTTGGTTAGTAGGTTTTATCAACTTCTTGTACCTTACTCAACCTTACTACATACTCGTTTTCCTTTGTAATGTATACATTTGCGTTACAAAACTTTCTGAGTACGTGTCTAGATCCAATATAGACATAAGCTCTCTAGACTTAGAATAGCTCCCACTGTTTTCACAGTGTGCGGGATCCATCCTCTCGCACATCTCATGATTACAAGTGTACTCAATTTCCGTTGTAAATATTTCTCATTGTTCTTTATTGCCTAGAATGATTCTAGAAAATCTATTTCTTAAATAACATAGCCACAATGGTATCTTAACCATTCTAATGTGTTTTGATTATGGTTTTGTCGGAAACCATGCGCAATCTCAATTGACAATTGTCATTTGTGTAACATCCTTACACAAAATTGCATCAATAACACTTTGCTTTACATCCTTAATGCTTCTGCAAGCACTTAAGGGTAATTTTTATGGTTTAAATGGTAACTATTACTTAAATTCGATTTGAAACAATTCATCATACTCAAAGTATATGAAGTGTTATACATAATTTCCTATTTAATTGATTCGGCAGCGGAAGCAAATGGAATCAATCAAATATGCTCAACTTGATTGAACTAGTCATGAATCTTATCAACATAAGACTTCTTATTTGACGCTAATATCATGTGTATTTATCTACATAAATCTGGATATTAAAGATGTATTATATATCTCCAAGTCTTAAATCGTTCCCAATGATCAATATGTTATCCACATATTAGACTAATTAAAATTTCCGTAACTCCCACTAAACTTCATGTATAAACACAACTTCTCGACTTATCGGGAAAATTTTTATACCATGATCAAATCATTGATTCCAACTCATTGATGTCCTAATCAAGACCATCTCTTAAGTTGCACATTATCTTAGGATTGCAAAAACTCATAACATGTATCGAATACATTTCTTCTTTGAAGAAGTGGGTTTTTTTGATTCACTTGCTATATATATCTCATCATAATGAAACACAATCCCTAAGAAGATCCAAATAGACTTAAGCATTTCAACTAGTGCAAAACCCTTTGCCACCAATCAAGCTTTGATATCTAACAATTCACTTGGAATTTATTTCGTATTTTCATGGCTCTAAGCCTTGTGTTGAATTGTGACTTAAAACACTCTCATGTAAGTCATATGTTCATTACTTTCCAGAAGTAATCAACTTGAATCAAACAATTTATTTGTAAGTTGCAAGCTCTTTACTTTCTAAAAGTAACACTAATTCATCATCTTCAACAAGTGACGACTTTAACCTCCTAGGTTTTGAAGAAACAACGTCTTACACAAAACGTCTCATGTAGCCAAGAAAGACCAATTTCTTGCGACATAACATTTTTTGTGGCTCTTTGAATAATTTATCCCACTCTGTCTTCTAGAAATAAACTTGTATTCTAGAAAGACAGCTTCACGAGCCACAAACCCGTTGTACTCGTGATTATAGTAAGGAAAAATGAGCATTTGTTTCTTTTGAAAACTTACAAACATGGTACCCTACCATTTCATATTTCATATGATTCGTTTTAGATTTAGTGGAAAAATAATTTAGACAAAATGATAAAATCCCCAAAAGGATCAAGTAACTCAAAGTAACTTGATTGAAGTCCAAGCCATATCGAATAGCGTTTGATTTCTTATCCAACCACACATTATTCCATAATGTGTGTTAAGAGAGATTAACTTGTGATACTATATCACATTTCATTTGGCTTATATCAAAGTCTTCACTTTGATAATCCCATCACGACTAGATCGTGATTCTTTGAACTCTTTGAACTTCTTCAAAGATTTCTCTATTTACCTTATTAAGTGAACACATTAGGGTCAACTTAAATCGTTGGTAAAAGAAAATGATCAACCTATTTTGGATCAATGATTTACAACCTCGATCTCCTTTTCAACCAAAAGGCACGAGACATCTTGCTTTGGTTTAGAATATAATTACCTTGATAATGGGCTAGCCATACATCAAATCATGGTGTATAGGGTCACAAAAGTGAAACTTCTTTTGTATCTTAACAAGTTTATATTCTTATTTAGAGTTTATGCACTTAATAGTCATAATTAAGTACAACTATAAACCCAAAACTAGATTGATTACACAATGACTCTATCTCTCGATATTATTTGATGTTAGTCGTCATATTATAATCATCTTATGTATCAAATACAATGATGAAAACCTCCACTGGTTTCTAATATTGACGAAGTAGTATTAACAAAATTTATGTTAATCAAATAAACATTTAAAGAAGAAGGTCCCATTAGATGTCCCACAACTAACTTGTTGATTCTTCAATAATTTGGGGTAGTTTCCATTCTGGTGTCCAACAACTAAGACAATGGAAACTTTATCGGTCGGGATTGATAGGTTTAGTATCGTTATTCTCAAAAACTTTACTTTTAACATTACATTGAATCACTTCCATTCTAATTTTACTTCTTTAAACCTCATCCTTTTCTTAACGGTTTAAGAGAATGCTCCCACTTAATTCAATGGGTCTTTGCTAAGAGAAGCAAAATTGAAATTTATGAAGACTACTCTTCATTCGTTTGTTTAGTCTTAAAACTTTCATTGAAGTGGTTGCGGTATTTTGGTCAATTTTGATTTCCTACAAATCTAGTTACCAAAATGATTTAACGTTTCAAAGTACTTAACTCAATTAAGCATATGAGAAACAATTCATTGTAAGTAGATATGTAAGTCAAGAATCAAAAACCCTTTTGATCACGAATAACTTTTATCTATACTCTTCACAAGAGATCCTTAGAAATGGTTAATATGAGGTTTTAGAAGCAAATTCATATTTTATCTTTAGTTACGAAGTTTTAATGGAGATTTGATCAAAAACGAAATGATATTGTATATGAATTGTGATAAAGAAATAGAACAATATGATAACGGAATAGTGGAAAACCTAACATTTATCGTTTTATTAATACTTGTAAATAACAAGTAAAGCATTTACATAGTGACCTCTACCCAACTATGATAAATGATTCCAAGATCCAAATTCATATTAACTTGGGGCACGGTGTGCCGAAATACCCTTTATTAATATAACTCGGTGGATTAACTCTTTAATCGATTCTACTTTTAGAACTCTTGGTCGATAAAATTTCATTAATATTTATCTCTAGCCCGAAACACGTTCGGAAATCGTCGTGAATACTTTCGTTGAGTTCAATCCAAATTTCGAATAAATGTGTCCATGATCCAAATTTATATTAACTTAGGGCACGGTGTGCCGAAATACCCTTTATTAACATAAATTCGGTGGATAGACATTTATCACCCACATCCCCTACGTAACAAGGTTTGTACCCCGGGGTGGCCGAGTGCACTCCCTCGCGAAATAGGTTTTCATGGTTTCTACTTTTTGGTAAGGCTAAGTCTCAATTGTTTGTTTTAGCGAGAGGTCATGTCAATTTATTATCTATCACGTTTTAAGTGAACAAAAGCGGTGAACTACGATAATTGTAATTGACACGGTCGATAAACTCGATAAAAATGACAATGCATCTTTTAGTTATGGCGATTTAGCGATGCATGCAACATATAAATAAAATGCAAAGCATGAATATAAATCCTAGTATGGCCTTCCTAAAATAGTAAATCTAATAAACTATTACAAATTCGGAAACCAACTCCTTTGGTCCCTTGAACTTCAGTCTTGGCACGTATTTCAATGCAACAATTTCTTTAATGGATCACCTTCTCGAGTGGCACCGTCTTCAAGGAACTCCGGAATAAATAAATTACATAATTTCCTATTATACATTTGTAATTAAAAATAAAAATAATCTATTAAATTACAAAACGGTGATACGAGATCACAATAAATTACAACCGAGTCGATATTCCCATACATTTTGGGTAATATCAATTAAACTAAGGCCATACTAAGTAAAATTACATAATTCAAAAATTACATAAAATTAAAATATGACAATCATAAATTAGAATGCAGCATTATAATATATATGAACATGCCCAATTTTATGCTAAATCGCCTTAAAGGAGCCAATATCGTATATTAATCGGTTCTTACGGATTTGCGTGATTTAACCTTTTAAAATCACAATTATTACATAAATTCATATTTATGTACAAGTTAATTACTCTAACCATCTTAGGACTCAAAATTAGTCTTCACTAACATTTGACAATAATTAACTTATATTTCTTAATATTGTTCATAAATGGACTAAAAATACAAAATTTTGCCATAAACTTCAAATTAAATCATAAAAAATTTCAAATAAATTCAAAATTAGAAATTTAAACTCATGAACATTCTGGAAAAATACCATGACACTCATAATGCTCAAAAAACATAGGTTAAAATTTCGAAAATTTATGGAGAAAAACAATGTTGCGGTTTATCGGATTTATCAATTATTACCATAAAATATGAGAAAAAATTATTTTTATTAGCTTTTCACTTTTAGATCTGAAATATAAGATAAAATGCAACATATGACGTTTTTTCTTAGTCATGAAGTATGTTTTAGCATATTTACTAATTAAAGTCACTATTTATGTGATTTTTCATCAAAAATTCATAAATCATGCATAAAGACTTCATTATAGCCAAATATTATACAAACATCTTGTAAAATTGCATGTGACAACATACTAAATTTCCATGACCATATTCCAAATATAACTCATATTAACCTATTTAACCATTTAAATACGATTTTAACTTGAAAAATCAATATATCGAGCATAACAACTCATTTTATTATGAACATTTTCAGACCATCAGTAGATAATATATGTAAAAACATATCCAAAAACCACTAGAAAAATCAAAGTTTAGCTATTTTTAGTCCAAAAATGACATTTTTATCATAAAAATCACATTTTAATGCCATTATTATATAAAATGAACAATAAAATCCATAAATAAACCAAAAAATCCTAATACATTTTAGGACCAGAAACTTTAACATGCAAATAAATTTCGTGATATTTCATAATAAACACAAATTTATAAGTTTTGTTTGTTAATCGTATAACTCGGAAAAACATATTCATATATGTTACATTTAATTTAGTCATAAAATTAAATCTAGATCTTATGCATGCAAACATAAATAAGTATAGAGAATAAATTGTCTTTCTTACTATGGGAGTTTCGGATTAAAGGCCACAAGTAAGATCTCCTTCTTACTTGTTCTTGAGCTTTCCTTATATGGAAGAACAAAGATTCAAGTTTAGAATCCCTCCCAAATATGAATACCCAAGATAACCTCTTAAAAACTAATATTATTTGAACTAGAACAATATTAATCTTATTAAAAATTAACCCAAAATATTTATTTTGGTCTCTATTATTTCGGTCAAGAGAGGATGAATTTTTGAGATTTTATCTCTCTAATTTCTCATAAAATGTAGAGAGGAAAATTAAATTTCTTACACTTGAAATTTTTTATGTAAAGTTATGAATGAAAATTAGAGAGAAAACTCTCTATTATGGCCTTAGAAAACCGGTCATGGGGAGATGGCAAGGGCTAATGCATGACCAAGATGCTCTTCACAAAAGCAACTAGGTGTGCATGGCTATGTATTAGGTCTTATGATTATGCTTTCCACTTAAACATAATTAACATAATTTAAGCTTAATACTCCCTCCTTATTTTCGGCACTTTCATAAAATGGGAGGTCCATTTTATATTTTGTCATTTGTCAATTGTCACATGTCACTAGTCATGTGTAATTGTAATGTATTTTTAACATATTAAAAATCAACGTATTAATAAAAATACGTCATGTACAAAATCGACTTAGTAATTCATAATTACTTGTACCAAAATGGTTTGCCAATTAAATCACGTCGTCTTATATTTATAATAAATTATTCATTCAGTTTCAATTGTTTCGTAAACAATAATTTTATCTAAGTAATAAAACAATTTGATTACTTATAGACCGTATCTTATTCAATCGAATTACAATAAGATACGTCTATAATACTCACAAAATCGTCCGTCAATTTTTAAGCAATTTAATTAACCCGTATCGATATACGATCAATTAAAATAATCAATTAAGAGTGTTACCCTTTAGGTATGACCTAAGGGGATCAACTGATCACCACCGTTGCACGACAGTAATGTCAAACTCTAGTCAGCCAATCATTACCGATATGTGTGGACCAGTTGACTGTAAAATATTACTTCCCTTTCGTATTCTTGATATGAGATTTAAATATGTGATCAATATGATCGACAATTGTGATCGCATTATTGTCGGGGACACTTACTCCAACACCTTGCATCCCCGAGGAAATCCTCAAGGATTTTATGAAGAAAAAAGGAAGAAAAGAAGAAAGAAAGAATCTGTAAGACAATCCGAGCGGATTGTCCACAAGACGCCCGTCCAGCAGCCACAATCCGAGCGTCTTCCTCATGTGGACGCCTGTCCAAAACACGCCCAATCCGCCCGTCTTCCCCATCTGGACGCCCGTCCAGAATCACCAGAATCCGCCCGTCCCGTGCCCTGGACGCCCGGATTCTCTAACGGCTATTTCGTCTTCCAAAAGCTTCAAGGAAGGATGCGCATAATTTTCTAAGACCGGTGAAAAGGAGACCGGAGTCTCCCTAGAGACCGGCGATTCCTCAAGGACTTAATCGTCATTTAAGCTCTTAGTAAACCCTAATCTATGTAACTAATCCCCACTATAAATACCCCATTAGGCTAATTAGAAGAGCATGTTCTTCTTAGCAACCTCTAGTGTAGTTAATATCAATAAAATCTCTCTCTAATCTTGTAATCAACATTTAATCAAGTTTTAATACAAGTTTCATTTCCTTAATCTCTCTCTTGTTCACCCTTTGTTTTGGGTAATTGAAGATTATTTGGGTTATTATTGGGAGATTGACAACCTTCCAATCTATCATAAAATACTTCTATTATTCTTTGCTTTATTATTGGAATCATTAGTAGGTATAATTCTCTTAATCCCTTTCTAATTATTGCTAATTATCTTCATTTATTCATCATGTTTTACTTTGTTGGTATGATTGACAACCTTGCTAGCATGTTCAACATGATAATGAGTGAGTAGTTTCCTTAGCTAGGGTTAATGGGTAATTAGGGTAAACCAACATGGGGGATGATTCATGCTTAAATTAATATGTTTTCATAGTTTATTTACTTGCTTGTTGTGATCTCAACTTATGCACATGTTATGTTTGATGAAATGCGAGCCTATGAATCCTTGCATTTTTTACCCATCTCCTATCTTTTCAATGAGACTTGTAAGACATAAACCAACTCGAGTCTCATTAGACCATGCATATAGTTGAGTAGGGAAGATTAAGTCGACTTGTAGGTGTTGTACAATCTAATCGATTCGGCTCCGGGACCCAAACTTTCCTAGGATTATAAGATATAAACCAACTCGATCCATCACAAAAATAATTGCTTGCTTATAATTTGAGAATATGTTTGTATGATCAATTCCCATGAATCCCCTATGACCCCATGACACCCTAGTGCCTTTTATCAATTGTTTACACCCCTTTTTAATCATCTTGCTAGTTTACTTTCATTGCTATTTAGTTTAGTGATCTTCTACTTCAAATCCCAAATTGTGACACCCTTAGACACCACTAGTTGCAATAGAAAATCTCATCTCAATTCCCGTCCCTTGGAATCCGACCTTTACTTGCCTCTTTACTAATTGTAGAGTTGTTTGTGAAGTTATAAATTGTGTTTTGGTCTAGGTGCTCCTAACGACAATTACCGAAAACTAAACCTCCTTGAGAGTCCGATTTCACTGATGAGTGAGTTGAAGCCTTTAATAGAATCAAGGAAGCACTAATCTCGGCACCGATCATTCAACCTCCAAATTGGGAACTACCGTTCGAGATTATGTGTGATGCTAGTAACTACGCCGTTGGACCGGTTCTTGGCCAACGGGTAGGAAGAGCTCTTCGTGCCATCTATTATATAAGCAAGACTCTTGATCCCTCCCAAGTGAACTATGATACCACCGAGAAAGAGCTTCTTACCATTGTCTATGCTTTGGACAAATTTCGTTCATACTTACTCGGATCCAAGGTGATTGTCTTTTCGGATCACCGTGCTCTCCGACATCTCTTGATAAAGAAGGAGGCAAAACCAAGGTTGTTGAGATGGATTTTGCTTCTTCAAGAATTCGACTTGGAGATAAGAGACAGGAAAGGAGCCGAAAATGTAGTGGCGGATCACTTGTCAAGGATCCGGTTTCATGATGAACAAGGAGAAATGCCGATCAATGACTCATTTCCCGACGATATCTTGATGGCCATTCAAACACAACTTGAAAGGCACATCACCCCATGGTTTGCCGATTATGCCAACTATATCGTTGGAAGAGTACTCCCTCCAAATTTGAACTACAACCAAAGGAAGAGGTTCTTATTCGAAGTAAAGAGGTACTTTTGGGATGACCCAAACCTCTACAAAGAGTGTAGTGATGGGCTCTACCGGAGATGCATCCCTCAATGGGAAGTCCAAGGAATCTTGGAAGGATGTCACTCATCACCCTACGGTGGGCACCATGGAGCAAGGAGAACCATTGCAAAAATTCTTCAATCGGGCTTCTATTGGCCTACAATGTTCCAAGACACAAGGGAATTCATCATTCATTGTGATGCTTGTCAAAGAACGGGGAATATCTCTTGGAGGAATGAAATGCCACAAAGGGGCATACTAGAGGTGGAGATCTTCGATGTTTGGGGGATCGACTACCAAGGTCCGTTTGTGACATCCAATGGAAATAAGTATATCCTTGTGGCCATAGATTACGTCTCAAAGTGGGTGGAGGCAATTGCCACTCCAAACGATGATGCAAAAACGGTCACCAAGCTCTTCAAGAAAATAATCTTCCCAAGATTTGGAGTTCCTAGAGCAATCATAAGTGATGGAGGAACGCATTTTCATGAAAAGAAACCCGCATCTCTTTTGACCAATTATGGTGTTCAATATAGAACCGGCTTGGGATATCATCCTCAAACAAGCGGTCAAGTTGAAGTTTCGAATAGAGAGATCAAGCAAATTCTTGAGAAAGTGGTGAATAAGACCCGAAAAGATTGGAGCACAAAGCATGATGACGCTCTTTGGGCTTATAGGACGTCCGATAAGACTCCCATAGGAGCCTCCCCTTACAAGCTTGTCTATGGAAAAGCATGCCACTTGCCAATCGAATTGGAGTACAAAGCTTTTTGGGCAATCCGAGCCCTTAACTTTGATCTCAAATTAAGTGGCCAAAAGAGGATGATTCAAATTCAAGAGTTGGAGGAATTCCGACTACAATCTTATGAGAATGCCAAGATCTACAAGGAAAGCACAAGATTGCTCCATGACAAAAGAATTAAGCAAAAGGCCTTGCACAAAGGGGATAAAGTCCTTCTATTCAATTCCCGCTACCGACTCTTTCCGGGAAAGTTGAACTCTAGATGGATGGGTCCCTATGTGATCACCGAAGTTGGAAAATATGGGGATTTTGAAATCAAGGCGGAAGATGGAAGCAAATTTAAGGTTAATGGTCAAAGATTGAAGCCATACTATGAGGGAGCGTTTATTGGAGAGGTCGAGGTCACCTACCTCGGGCCTCCTCATCCTTGAAAGAATCATCAAAGGGAGAGTTTGGTAGAGTCCTCCCTAAACCACCACTTGTAAATATACTAACCCCCTAACTTGTATTTATAATTTTGTTGCATTCCTTTTATCATAAACATAAATTCTTTCCATGAGAGTAAGTGAGGGAGGGTCACTAATGAATTTTGAATGAAGGAAGGAACCAATATTCAAGTGTGGGGAAGCTTTTATCGAAATCAAGGAAATCAAAAGAAATCCGCAGCAGGGAACCCGACCGTCCAAAGAGAGAATCCGCTCGGATTGGACAAAGACGACCATATTTCTGAGAATCCGCTCGTCCTGCTACAATCCGAGCGTCTGAAGACGAATCCGCTCGTCTTTTTGCCAGTACATTTTAAGAAAAGTTCTTGTCACTGAATCCGCCCGTCTTTCAGAAAAGACGCTGGTCCTACTCCAGAAAAGACGCTCGTTTTATGCTCGATCCGCCCGTCTTAAGTTGCGTCAAATTTTTGCAAAAATTAGCTGTTAGAGAATCCGAGCGTCTTCCCTTGAATAAGCTCGTCCCAAAATGACAGAATCCGAGCGTCTTGTGCCCGAGTCCGCTCGTCTTCCTGCGTTATTCAATCCCGATTTTTCCTAATTTTAAAACACTCCACCACACAATTTGTGACACATCACCCTTCCTTCCACTTGTATTATAAAAACCCACCTCCTTATGACTCCAAAGCATATCCCAAACACTCTTTCATTCCACAAAATCAAAAAGCCCCAAATTTCTAGGGTTTCAAAAGCAACATTCAATCCACAAAGAGCATCTTTATACTTTAACAAATAAAAAATTCCAGCTCAACAATCAAAGAATAGCACCAAAGGGATCTTCCTTTAGGGATAGAAGAAGACCAAGGGTAAGAGGAAGCTCTTCTACCTCCCACATCAACAACTTAAGGAGGGAGCATGAGGAAATTGTGGATCTTTCAAGGCTTGATGACTTCTCAAATGTTGAATTCGTCAATGATGTGCAAAGGCTCGTTTTTCACCGGCTTCTTCGTAAGAACATTCTCCCTACTATGTTTTTATGTCATATAACTTTAAGGAAACTTGGGATTTATTACCAAATGGAAGCTCTTTTTGAGTTGTTTGGTCTCTCTACCCTTTTCCACATGCACGAGCAAACTTACCGAACCCTTGTGCTTGAATTTTTAAGCTTCTTGAAAATCACAACCTTGAATAAGACGATATGCATAGAATTTAGGTTGGAGAGTGTTTAAAGAATGATGGCTCTAGTGGAATTTTCTAATGTGCTTGGTCTCGATGTCTCGCCTACCCGGGCATCAAAACCGAAGAGATATAGTGTTGCACCCCTATGGAGGGCCCTGACCGGCCGAGATTTCATGTACATCAAGGAGTGTCTAGCTTTCCACATTCAAAATCCTATTTTGAGACTTACTTACCGGTTTCGTTTTGCCACTCTACTTGCTCGCTGAGACCCGGCAATAGTGAACGAACTTGACCTTGTGTTCATGGAGTCTTATCTCAATATCCAAGGAAGGGGTGGGTACCACTTTAATGCGCCTCTTATGCTACTCGAAAAATGGGCAAAGTTTAGGAACGGTGATGATGATGGGATGAAACACATTGTTAATGGAGGGCTCATTACAAAGATTGCAAAGCATTTCAATCCGAAATTCAATGAGAATAATGAGTATGCTCCTCTTTCCGGAAATACAAGGATAAATGAAGACCTTCTTCTTATTCATCATCATTGGATAACCCTTGAGGGGGTTGATAAAAGGGTCAAGTGGATTACAAAAGGAAGTGACCCAATCTACCTACCAATGACCGGACTACCAATAATCTCACCAAGAAGGGGACCTTTATCACCAATACCATCCTACCTCATCCCTCCAAACCCAACCCAAGCAAGGCAAGCACCACCACCTCCAAATCCCCAACAACAACAACAACAACAAGAGCAACAACCACAAGATGAGAAAATCAAAGTGCCTCCCTACCCTTTCCCATATCAACCGTACAACTACCCCAACCCCTTTATACTTCCCCGTGATGACTTTGTAACGGGAATTCTACAAGATTTGCACTTCCGACAATATGAAGCTACCGTGGACAATTATTATGCACTCTACCCTCAATACCACGATATGATTCAAAGGGGGAAGATTAGTGAGGAGGGAGCATTTCCCTCTTGGGCACAATTGGATATACTCTTCCCCAATTCGGAGAGAGCAAATGAAGGGGCAAACGGGCGACAAGAGGAAGGGAGCGACAAATCTTGCGGTGGGGACACGATGGAGCTTGGTAGCGAAGAGGATGAGTTCATGGACCTGAATACAAGTGATGCATCCAAGGAAATATGGGATAGTGATCTAGAGGGAGATGACAGCGATCTCTAGAGGATCTCTTCATAGCTAGATGGAGCGGGCGTGAGGCACCCATCTCAAGCTTAAGTGAAGTTTCCTCATCTCTTCTCTTTATTTTCAATTTTCATGAAAGAAGTTTACGTTTTGTTACCTTGTACAATATTTGACTTTGTCTTTGGTTGGAGAGTCCTAGAAACATGAGGACTAACACCTCGGCCCCATTGAGGTGTTCTTATTTCATTGTTCCCACTTTTGAAAATCCAAAATGACAATTTAGTTTCATGCATTGCATCTTGTGTGCATGAACTACCCCCAACTTTAGGACATTAGAAATAATGTCTATCTCGATTTGGGGAAGTACATGCATACGCAACGGGAGGTAATCTAAATTACACTCTCCATCATAAACAAAAAAACTATGCATCATGTAGTGTAGATTAGTGTAGCTTGCATTTAGTGTAGAATTCATGCATCATGCTTGCATAATTTCCCATCATTTTGGCCATTGAGGACAATGCCCATATTAGTGTGGGGATGGGGAATTCTAACTTAACTTTTATTCAAAAACCCAAAAAAATCAAAAAGCTTCGAAAAAATCAAAAAAAATGAAAAATTTGAAAATCCAAAAACAAGTTCATTTCCTTTGTAGTGTAGAGTTGTGTATATTGTTGTATATATTTTGTTTTCTTTATCCTTGTTCACATTGACTGACTACGCCACATCCAAGACATGAGGATATTGAAGACCGCATGGTATGATCTTTCCAATCTCCTTTTTCCTCTTTATGTTAATGACTATGTGGCTTTATTTTGATTGATGCGGTATAACAATATGAATTTAGGACTTGCATTTAGTTTGTATGGCATATTAGTTGGTAGAATCATTTGCATTAGGATGTTTATATGCTAGTTGCATCATGGCATGTAGTTGCATGTTAGAAAATTTTGCGAAACCGTCTACTTGGGAAGCTTGACAAGTGTATATAGGCCCTAGTAGATGCCTTTTCTTCTTAAGACTTTGCTTGTTAGAATACTTGTAAAACACCCTAGGATGTGTCATGCTAGTATCCTTTGACCCATGGATTAAGGCCTATTCAAGAGTACCTTGTGGTGTGATAACTCCTTGGCTGCCGTTTATTCGAAGGTGACCCTTGAAACCATGTATCCATCATCCATGTTCTACCACAATTTTGTCATCAAAGGGAATGGGCACAAAAAGAAATTGATTTGAGTTCAAGAAATGAAAAGAAAAGTCAAAAAGTTTGCAAATGCATCAAATGAAAAGAGGAGGAAAAATAGACTCCTAAAGCTTCAAAAATAAGGCACCCTCACTACATATGGGGTGACTTTGAAAATGTTCAAAAAGAAATGCAAAGAAAAGTTGAAAAGTTGTCAAGTATTGAAATGCCAAACATCAAAGAAATGGCAAAAGAAAGTGTTCTCAAATGTTATATGCCACAAGAAATTGGGGAAAAAAACAACAAAGCAAACTCCCAAAATGAAACTCAAATATCTATTGATCCCTTTATCCATCGTATCCATTTTTGTGCATGGTAGAGAGGGGACGACCCTTCTTCTTGTCTAGGCAAGAGGGGGAATTCCGCGATCCTCCAGTGTTTCTAACGCCATAGGGAGTCTACTCTTGACAAAAGCATTTAACGATTGAGGACAAAGGTACCCTAACTTGACACAACTTGGAGGTGATTTATTGGTATCCTTCTAGGCTTAGTAGTTTGAAGAAGTTGCATCTATGAAGGAGTGTGTACCCTTGAATTGCTTCCCTTGTAGATAATTTTCGCCACTTAGATGAGGAAAGTGGCTATTCTTTTGTAGATTCATCCATTACTTGATTTTGTGTGATTAATGTTTGGATGTGTCGCCATTTTGGCAAGACCCACCTTGCCTTGCAAGAAGGCATCCTACCTCATGGTTGTCTTGTTGTGAGTTGAAGGGGCGGTGTGAGACCCGCTAATTGTCTCATATCGGCTATGTTATTAGGTTAGTTTAAATAATGGTCCTAGTCTTTGTCACCTCTTTACTCGGGACGAGCAAAGGTTTGGTTTGGGGATATTTGATGTGACCATAATTAGAGCATATTTAGTCCCCGAATTAGCCTTGTTCCCATGCTTTTTAGTGCATATTTGGGTCACTTATTGTCTTTAGTCCTTTGTTTTGCATATTCTTTGAGGTTTTGTGTCCTTGGTAGGAAAGGAGTGCAAACCTTGCATTTTCATGGCAAAATGAAGCTAAATTGATTGAATTCAATGACCAAGCATCAAAGAGAAGACAACATTAGAAGGTCTTTGTACATACTATAGTAGATGGGCAATGATGAGAAAAGATCCTTGCATCCCCGAGGAAATCCTCAAGGATTTTATGAAGAAAAAAGGAAGAAAAGAAGAAAGAAAGAAGTTGTAAGACAATCCGAGCGGATTGTCCACAAGACGCCCGTCCAGCAACCACAATCCGAGCGTCTTCCCCCTGTGGACGCCCGTCCAAAACACGCCCAATCCGCCCGTCTTCCCCATATGGACGCCCGTCCAGAATCACCAGAATCCGCCCGTCCCGTGCCCTGGACGCCCGGATTCTCTAACAGCTATTTCGTCTTCCACAAGCTTCAAGGAAGGATGCGCATATTTTTCTAAGACCGGCGATAAGGAGACCGGAGTCTCCCTAGAGACCGGCGATTCCTCAAGGACGTAATCGTCATTTAAGCCCTTAGTAAACCCTAATCTATGTAACTAATCCCCACTATAAATACCCCATTAGGCTAATTAGAAGAGCATGTTCTTCTTAGCAACCTCTAGTGTAGTTAATATCAATAAAATCTCTCTTTAATCTTGTAATCAACATTTAATCAAGTTTTAATACAAGTTTCATTTCCTTAATCTCTCTCTTGTTCATCCTTTGTTTTGGGTAATTGAAGATTATTTGGGATATTATTGGGAGATTGACAACCTTCCAATCTATCATCAAGTACTTCTATTATTCTTTGCTTTATTATTGGAATCATTAGTAGGTATAATTCTCTTAATCCCTTTTTAATTATTGCTAATTATCTTCATTTATTCATCATGTTTTACTTTGTTGGTATGATTGACAACCTTGCTAGCATGTTCAACATGATAATGAGTGAGTAGTTTCCTTAGCTAGGGTTACTGGGTAATTAGGGGAAACCAACATGGGGGATGATTCATGCTTAAATTAATATGTTTTCATAGTTTATTTGCTTGCTTGTTGTGATCTCAACTTATGCACATGTTATGTTTGATGAAATGCGAGCCTATGAATCCTTGCATTTTTTACCCATTACCTATCTTTTCAATGAGACTTGTGAGACATAAACCAACTCGAGTCTCATTAGACCATGAATATAGTTGAGTAGGGAAGATTAAGTCGACTTGTAGGTGTTGTACAATCTAATCGATTCGGCTCCGGGACCCAAACTTTCCTAGGATTATAAGATATAAACCAACTCAATCCATCACAACAATAATTGCTTGCTTATAATTTGAGAATATGTTTGTATGATCAATTCCCATGAATCCCCTATGACCTCATGACACCCTAGTGCCTTTTATCAATTGTTTATACCCCTTTTTAATCATCTTGCTAGTTTACTTTCATTGCTATTTAGTTTAGTGATCTTCTACTTCAAACCCCAAATTGTGACACCCTTAGACACCACTAGTTGCAACAGAAAATCTCATCTCAATTCCCGTCCCTTGTGATCCGACCTTTACTTGCCTCTTTACTAATTGTAGAGTTGTTTGTGAAGTTATAAATTGTGTTTTGGTCTAGGAGCTCCTAACGACAAGTACCGAAAACTAAACCTCCTCGAGAGTCCGACCAAGCCTCCGGTTGATTCTTCTTCTTATTCCTTCCGTCACCTTACCATGAGGAAGAAGTTATACCCGGATAGTTTTGCTTATACCGAGGCTTATTGGGTTGCAAGATTGGCGGAGGAGGGTGGTCCTCACATCCGTTGGGTGGTGCCGTGGTGGCACTTGGGGTCCTTCACGGGGTTGCCCGCTTCGGGTGCTAGTCCTCGTTCTTTGATGGTGGTGGGTTTGAAGGTTGCTTCCGTAATTTATCCCGAAAGGCTCATGAGGCAAATGGGGCGTCAACAAAAGGTGCCCACTCAAGATACCCTTGTCCAAGAGAATGTTTTCCGGAACTCCGAGCTTGTGGAGGTCTTCGAAAGATGGTGGGCCACTCGGCTGCTTTGGGAGGTATCAAACCCTGTTGCCACGACATGAGTGACTCCCGCTTATGTCAAGTGGTCACGTGCTCCGTCCTTGGAAGAGAGATCCAAATTCCGTAAGGACGAGCTTGTCGACTTGAAGTACCGAGAGGTTGGCAAGGCCAACCGTGCCTTCTTTGAGGAGTATATTTATGGAGCTACCCCCCGATGTGATGAGACCGCCGAAGAGGAGAAGCTCGGGTCCCAAGAATATGGTGGGCCGTGCATTGGCTCTTTTTGGGTCCAACATGGGGTCTTGTGCTAGACCGGAGGCCGTCGCCATCTTAGATCCGTTGAGGATCCGTTCCGAGGAGGAAGTCTATGCTAGGCAGGCCAACAAGAAAAACAAGGGGAAGATGTACCCCGAGGGAAAAGGCAAGGGTAGAATGGAAGAGTGAAGACCTTCATTACCCATTTTATTATTATGTTGTATTATTGTTGTGAGTTTTTATTATGTTGTACTAGCTAGTTATTGTGTGTTTTGTGCTAGTTTTATTATGTGAGGTGTTTTAGTTGATACCTTAGCTTCGATAAGTTCTAGACTCGTCGAGCTTTATTTGTTGTTGAAATTGTAATCCCTCGCATTATTAATTAAATAAGAGGATTGCCCGTGTCGAAAATTATGAACGCTTGTTTCTTCCATCCATTTGGTGAAGGCAATTCGATTTGAATTATCCTAAACATTTGCACTTGGGAAATTAGTATTTTGTGAGGAAGGGAGAAAGGCTTATTTTTGTATTTTGTGGAGAAAAGGGAATGTTGTTCCCTTTCTCTGTTTTTTTGATGGGGATGTTTTGTATGTGGGTGATGTGTTTTTTTTTATTATGGGGATGGTTGTATCCTTCTTGTGTAAGAAAGGACTGCCTACGTATCCACCTGAAAAGGTGAAATCAAACCATGATCGTAGTTCGAAATGTTTTGTAGAATTTGATTGGGTTTTGTGGTTGTATCCCTCATGCATAAGAGGGACTGCCTACGTATCCATCTGAAGAGGAGAAATCAAACCTTGCTCGTAGTTCAGGGGTTTTTGTTTTAGTGCAAATGGATGTCGCCTTTGCCAGATCAAAGGACATTTGAAACGGGCAAGGTGCCGCAGCTTAGACTCGATAAAACATGTAATTTCAAATCAGAACACGTTGAGGAACTTGACTTGAAAAGGGGTTGAGGTGTGATGTGACCATAATTGGCGCATATTTAGCCCCCGAATTACCATTGTTTCCATGCTTTTTAGTGCCTATTTGGGTCATTTCTTATCTTTAGTTCTTTGTTTTGCATATTCTTTGAGATTTTGATCCCTTGGTAGGAAAGGAGTAAGAATCTTGCATTTTCATGGCAAAACAAGGCTAAATTGATCGTATTCAATGACCAAGCATCAAGGAGAGACAAGACTAGAAGGCCTTTGTACATAGCATAGTAGAAGAGCATTGTTGAGAAAGGATCCTTGAGTCCCCAAGGAAATCCCCAAGGAATTCATGAAGAAAAGGGAAGAAAAGAAGAAGAAATAACGCGCCGCCATACAATCCGAACGGATTGTACACAATCCGTCCGTCCGTCCAAGCCCAATCCGAAGCGCCCCGCAAAGGAATCCGCTCGGATTCCCCTCGCCAATCCGAGCGTCTTGCCCAAGAATCCGCTCGGATTCTCGGATCCAGATCCGGCCGTCCCGACTCCCATCCGCACGGATTTCAGTACAGCACGTTTTCATTCTTCAAATCTACGATTAGAGAAGCCCTTCTCTCGGAGAATACCGGAGTCTCCTTGCTCAACTTAAAAAGTGTAATTACTAGTTTAGCCCTTAGTTAACCCTAATGCATCCTCCCTAATTTTCACTATAAATACCCCATTAGTCTAATTAGAGGAGCATGTTCTTATGATCAATAATTAGTGTAGTTAATATCAATCAAATCTCTCTTCAATATTGTAATCAAGTATTAATCAAGTTTTAATCCAAGTTTTAGTTCTTTAATCTCTCTCTTGTTCTTACTTTATTTTGGGTAATTGAAGATTATTTGGGTTATTATTGGGAAATTGACAACCTCTCAATCTAGGATTCAAGTACTTCTATTATTCTTGCTTTATTATTGGAATCATTAGTAGGTATAATCTCTTAATCCCTTTTTAATTATTGCTAATTACTTTCATTTATTCATCATGTTTCATTATGTTAGTATGATTGACAACCTTTCTAGCATGATCAATATGATAATGAGTGAGTAGTCTCTTAGCTAGGGTTTAATGGGTGATTAGGGGAAACCAACATGGGGAATGATTCATGCTTAAATCAATATGCTTTCATATCTTATTTGCTTGCTTGTTTTGATCTTAATACATGCACATGTTATATTTGATGAAATGCTAAGCCTATGAATCCTTGCATTTACTATCATCACCTATCTTTTCAATGAGACTTGTAAGACATAACCCAACTCGAGTCTTGTTAGACCATGCATGTGTTGAGTAGGAAAGATTAAGTCGACTTGTAGGTGTTGTACAATCTAATCGATTCGGCTCCGGGACCCAAACTTTCCTAGGATTGTAAGATATAACCCAACTCAATCCATCACAACAATAATTGCTTGCTTATAATTTGAGAACATGTTTGTATGATCATATCCCATGATTCCCCTATGAACCCATGACACCCTAGTGCCTTTAATCAATTGTTTACACCCCTTATTTTATTCACCTTGTTAGTTTATTTTCATTGCTATTTTAGTTTAGTAACCTTCTACATCAACCCAATTTGTGACACCCCTTAGACACTACTAGTTACAATAGAATTCTCATTTCAATACCCGTCCCTTGGGATCCGACCTTTACTTGCCTCTTTACTAATTGTAGAGTTGTTTGTGAAGTATAAATTGTGTTTTGTATCGACCATTGACCAACGACCACATATGCTTAATTGTGAACACGAAATGGCCTCGATCAAGGTGGTTGCTAGTCGTAAGACTAGGCTATGTCGTTGGTTGCTATGGTTCAAGGGTAGTATTTCTTGAGTTGGTCTAGGTTGGTCGGGTTTGTAAAGTCCTCCCCATTTAGGTCACTCAGTCTCACTGCGCCCCCCGAAAGTATTTTCTTGACTAGGTATAGCCCGGCCCAGTTGGGTTTGAATTTCCCTCTCGGATCGACGGGTAATGGTGCTCGAACTGACTTGAGGACCAAGTCGCCCTCCTGGATGTTCCTGGGTTTAACCTTCTTGTTGAATGCCCGTTGTATACGTCGTTGGTATAGCTGGACATTGTGCAAGGTGTTGAGTCGCCGTTCGTCTAGAAGAGTGAGTTGCTCGTACCTTCGACGGGTCCATTCCGCCTCGGGGACTTGACTCTCCAGTAGGATGCGTAGAGAAGGGACCTCTAACTCTACCGGTTGAACTGCCTCCATACCATATGCTAGGTAGAAGGGTGTGGCGCCTGTCGGTGTTTGAATGGAGGTTCGGTATCCCCAGAGTGCGAATGGGAGTTTGCTCGGCCAATCGCGGTAGTTGTCTTGCATTTTCTTGATAACGGTGACAAGAGTTTTGTTTGCTGCCTCCACCGCTCCGTTGGTTTGGGGACGGTAAGGGGATGATCGATGTCGTTTGATCTTGTATTTGTCCAGCAAGGCCTGAGTTTCCGCCCGGAAGTGAGAGCCTTGATCGCTGATGATTTCATGGGGTACCCCATATCGGCAGATGATGTTGTTTTGGATGAACTTGGCCACTTGTTTGGTGGTTAAGACTGCATATGACTGCGCTTCCACCCATTTGGTGAAGTAGTCGATGGCGATGAGGACGAAGCAATGCCCCTTAGTGCCTACCGGGTTGACTTTTCCGATGATGTCGATGCCCCGGGTTGAGAAGGGCCAGGGTGAGGTCATGGTGTATAAAAGGGATGGTGGTATGTGTTGTATGTTGGCGAAGATTTGGCAATTGTGGCAATATTTGACGTAGTTACGGCAATCAGCTTCCATGGTGGTCCAGTAGTAACCTAGCCGCATGATTTTCCAGGTAAGCATCATTTCACTCATACGAGGGCCACATTCTCCGTCGTGAACCTCTCCCATGACTTTTTTGGCTTTGTGATGGTCAATGCAAAGGAGGAGAATTCCTTGGGGTGTTCTTTTGTATTGTTGATTTTGGTTTATCACGAATTGTGATGCAAGTAAACGGATGGCTCTTTGTCCTCTTTGATCAGAGTTGGGAGGGAATTCATTTTTGATTTTGTAGTTGAGGATGGCTTGGTACCAAGGTTCATCATGGCTTTCCTCATCGTCGATGACGGCACAAACGTAAGCTGGCTCGCTCCTTCTCTCGACACATAGGGGCATTGATGTCATGTCGTCAGGTATGTTGACGAGCGCGGCAAGTTTCGCCAGGGCATCAACAAATTGATTTTCCTCTCACGGCAAGTGGAAGTAATCGACTTGGTCGAAGAACTCGGACTCTTGGTTGATATTTGCTCGGTATGGAGCTAAGCTGTCAGATCGGATTTTCCATGATCCGGACACCTGATTGATGATGAGCGAGGAATCGTCATGGACCCTCAGTCTCTAGATGCCAAGTGTGATGGCTGCTTGTAGGCCGATGAGACATGCTTCATATTTAGCGGCATTGTTGGTGATGACGGCAAAGTCTAGCTTGACCGAGATCGGAACATGTTCTCCCTCCGGTGATATTAGAAGGATTCCTACCCCGAAGCCTCTCAGATTAGATGCACCGTCGAAGTTTAGGTCCCATGCGTCAGAATCGGCACAAAGGATGTCTTCGTCAGGAAGTGACCATGTATCGGTCGTTGGATCCTCGTTGATGGGATTCTCTGCCAGAAAATCGGCAACTGCTCTTCCCTTGATAACCTTGAGGGGTACAAATTTGAGATCGAACTCGGGCAGCATGAGTGTCCACCTAGACAGCCCTCCGTTTAGTACGAGTTTTTCGAAGATGTATTTGACCGGGTCCATCTTGGAGTAGATGTGGACCGTGTAGCTAAGCATATAATGTCGCAGCTTCTTTGTTGACCATACTAGGGCAAGGCATGTCTTCTCCAGTTGGGTATACCTCGTCTCGTACTCAATGAACTTTTTGATGATGTAGTAGATGGCTCGTTCTTCGCCGTTGACTGTTTGTGCTAGCATAGCTCCCATGGCTATGTTGGTAACAGTCAGGTATAGTGATAAAGGAATCCCCGGTTGAGGTGGCATGAGGACAGGAGGTTTGGATAGGATTTCCTTTATCCTGTCGAAGGCCTTTTGACAGTCATCGTCCCAATCGGTGTGATCAGAGGCACGAAGCTTCTTGAATATCGGTTCACAAATCATGGTGAGCTTAGCAATGAAGCGGCTGATGTATTGGACCTGACCGAGAAATCCTCGAATCTCCTTCTCGTTCCTAGGCCGAGGCATTTGTTTAAGGGCTTTGATTTTGGTTGGATCCATCTCAATGCCTCTTTTGCTGATGACATGTCCCAAGAGTTTTCCATAGGTGACCCCGAATGCACACTTCTGAGGATTTAGTCTCATGTTATATTTCCGCAGACGAGGGAAGAATTTCCGGAGGGTACTGATGTGGCCGTCCTGTTCTTTTGATTTGACAATCATGTGATCGACATACACCTCTACCTCCTTGTGCATCATATCATGTAGGAGAGTGGTAGCGGTTCTTTGATAGGTTGCTCCGGCGTTGATGAGACCGAAGGGCATGACCGTGTAGCAATATGTACCCCACTGTGTAGTGAATGATGTATTGTGCATGTCTTCCACAGCCATTTTAATCTGGTTGTACCCGACATACCCGTCCACGAACGATAGGAGAGAATGTTCGGCAGTATTGTCCACCAGGATGTCAACATGTGGCAAAGGGAAGTCTTCCTTTGGACTCGCCTTGTTCAGATCCCTGAAGTCGACGCAAACCCGAATTCTTCCGGCTTTCTTTGGTACGGGCACAATGTTGGCCACCCAATCAGAGTATTCAGACACTTTGATGAACCCAGCCTTGAACTGTTTGTCCACTTCTTTCTTGATTTTCAGGGCCCATTCAGGACGCATTCGACGTAGCTTCTGTTTCACGGGTTTAGCTACGGGTTTAATGGGTATCCGGTGCTCTGCAATTTCATTGTCAATCCCAGGCATGTCTCTGTAGGACCAGGCGAATACGTCCTTGTATTCGTGGAGGAGGTCAATGAACTGTTGTCTTTCCGAGGGGTCTAGGGTTGTCTCTATCCTAAGTTCTTGAGGTGTTTTATCGGTTCCTACGTTAATAGGTTCGGTCTCCTCAATGATGGGGGTTCTGGTTTCCCGTTTGTCAAGTTCTTTAGCTAGGTGAGGTGGGTAGTCACTCAAGTCAAATTCCTCATAGTCATTCAGAATTGCATTGCAGTTAAATTGAGACAAGTCATAAGCAAACTTAGCGTTCATTAAGTTGACACGAGCGAAAAGCTCAGAAAGGACAAACATCTGGTGGTCAGATAGAGGCGACACGGCAGAGGAGGTGGCCCCTGGAACAGACTCCAGGTTGTCACCTTTCATGGGAGTGGGGGTGACCCTAATAGACTCAGCCTCTGAATCAGCCACGGCTTTGTGATAGAACAGTGGGAAGGGGACCTTGACATAGGGCCTTCTCCAGTTGTGATCTGGAGAATGCGGCCTTGACGATCGGTCCACTTGACGGTCTTCCTCCAGCCTTGTGTAGCTTTCTCCGGGTCAGTGTCGGAGATCAAGGCAGTTGGGTCAAATTGGTTGTCCTTCAGGGCGATGTTGATGATATCCTCATAGTCGAGGTGCTTGATGTTATCTTCCCCAAAGAGGAGAGTGACAGCTTTTCCAACGAGGCATGACGACGGCTTAGACTCGGTTGAAGCAGCTTCGGTATTGTTGGGGATGAAGTAGCAGTCCTGGAAGACTTCCACACCCGCGTATCTAGCCTTGGCCACAGAGTCATAGATCAGCTCTGAAAAGCCATGGTAGAGCTCTGATTCTCCCTCGGGGACAAAGCATCTATTGAGGGTCAGATGATAGGGACGGAGGATAACTCCGTGTTTCTTGGTTTTCGGACTAGGAGGTTCATCTCCTGGATATCTTCATCGGTAGGTTCATATCTGTTGGGTTCCTTTGATTGATGATAACATGCCCATTTAATGTGTGCCTTCTTAGTTTACCTTTTCAGGATTTATGGTTAAATCAAGCTTGGATTAAGAAGTGTTTAGTTGTTGATCATCCTATTGTATTTAGTCCTAGGCATCATCTAATGTACAAGTTAGAAAGTAAAGTATTTTAAAGTAATAGAAATAGTCAAGACCACTGTTACTTTCACAAGTAACAGCAGCCTGGACTGTTGCTTCAATTCGTAACACTTGAACACTTTCTTATCTTTCAAAAGCCATTTACGTGTCTTATATTTTGAAAGATAACTTTCAGATTTTTACAAGGATTTGGCCTTCTAGAAAAAGTGGTTTGAGTAATTATCATTTCAAATTGTTTCACCTTTGTGCAAATTTGACTCTTTTGTCTTTCATAATACAAGGTTTGCTTTTTGCCATTTTTGTGAAAGCTTGTCATCATGTGACTTGTTTTCGATTCTTTGTTTTCTGAATTTGCATGATCTCTTTTGGATAATTTCAAACACTCTTTCTCTCTTTTGCCTTTTGAATAAGAACCTTCTTTGGTGAAAGTTTTGGAAGTTGTTGAGACTCATCACATGTGATGGTCTTTGACCCTCAAAACCCTAACAACTCCCTTGCTCATCCTCTCTATAAAAGGCGTGCCTCATCCTCTCATAACTCCAAGACTTTTTCTGAGATTTAATCTAAGTTTGCAAATTGTTTTTCAAAGCTTAAAAAACCGAGTCTTTACTTTTCAAAGCTTTTAAACGTCTTCAAGTGTTACAATCATGGCTACTGTTACTTTAACATACTAGACTCTCTCACTTATGAATTATTGATCTTGTAAAAGTTGTCCATCCCAATTATTTTTAAGAATAAGCTAGTGGAAACTTGATCCTTATAACATTCTAAGTTTGTGTGTAGAATTTAGGACGGAGTAGTCTTCAACTCTTTGGCAACCGGAGTAGGTTGCGAGTTGGCTTGTTCTAGAACGGAGTAGTTCTTGAATTTGTGTCACAACCGGAGTAGGTTGTTGTCTTTTTATTGTACGAGTTTTTAGTAGTCGGAGTAGATCACTAAAATAAATCAATAAAAAGTAGATTGGACGTAGGCACTTGAGTTCTTGCCGAACCAATTCAAAAATCTCGTCTTTGATCTTCTTTGTTTTATTCCGCTGCTCTTTATTTTGTTTGCTTTGCTTTGCTTAACTTTCGAAGTAACAGTTCCTCATACTGTCACATTTGGTCTGCAGTCTATACTCCATAAATTGAGACAAATAGCTACAGTCAGAACATTTGTTACTTTCATACTTCAGCAAACACTCATTTTAATACTCATTTAAATCTTGCAATATTATTCGAAGTATTCTCTCATCTCTTTCGTTCATATAACTCACTTTAAATTAATAAAGTTGAAGTTAAAATTTTTAAATAGTACCTAATTCACCCCCTCCCCCTCTTAGGTACTTGAATCCATAAACTCAACAATTGGTACCAGAGCCTCGTGCTCGTGATCGAGGCTAATCGCCTTAGAGTTTGATTCGTGGGTAATGGATTCCGAAAAACACTCCAAGATCCCGGTCTTTACCGGTGCGAATTTTGGATGGTGGAAACTCAAAATGGAACATTATATCAAAAGCATAGACTATCAATGTTAGAACATCATCCAAAATGGACCTCTTGTTATTGAGGAAACCGACATCTTAAACGGTTTCACCAAAATGAAAGAGGAAAGAGATTACAATGAAAATGACTTCAAACTTGCAAAAAAGAACTCCAAAGCAATGTCGATTCTTCAACGTTGTGTTGGTGAGGGGGAAGTTAGTCGAATATCTGGATGTCCTACGGCAAAATCTATTTAGGATTCCTTTGTACTTGCCTATGAAGAGACATCCCAAGTAATAAAACACCGTGTTGACCTTCTCATGAAACAATATGAGATGTTTATAATGTCAAAGGACGAGTCTATAAATAGTTTCTCTTTACGTTTTTTCTTGTATTATTAATGAGCTTAAGAGTCTAGGAAGGAATTTCGAGTCCGAGGACATCATTCGAAAAATCCTTCGTAGTCTAACCACTAAGTGGCAACCCAAGGTCACCGCCATAGAGGAAGCTAAAGACTTGTCAACCCTATCTCTTCATGAACTAATGGGATCACTAATGGCTCATGAGTTTAATCTCGACAAGCATTCTAGTGAGTCCTCAATGGGAAAGAGTCTCGCCCTCACATCCTCTCCAAGTGATGGAGAAGATGAGGAGGAAGACGAGTTTGCTATGTTCTCAAGGAATCTAGCCGGGTGAGTCAATGGTCAAGGAAACAAAAAGTTCACTAATAATTACTCGAAAAAACGCTTTCCTAAGAAACGAACTAACTCCATCGTGGGATGCTTTAAATGTGGTGATAAAACTCACCAAATTAAAGAATGTCCCAAGTGGGATGATATCAAATCAAAGGAAAGAAGAGAAAAGGTTAAAAAGGACTATAAACATAGAGTCATGAATGCTATTTGGGGAATGTTCGACTCCGAGGAAGATGAGGAACTCATCGAGGAGGAACTAGAGGCTAAAATGTGTCTTACAAATCATCTTAAAGAAAAAGTCTCAAAAACCTCAAAAAACGAACACTTAAGATGCCTCATGGCTAATCCCGATGATTCCGAATCCGACTCCGACAACGAGGTAAATCATCTAAAGGCCAACGCTAGAACTTACTCCAAAGAGAAAGTATGTAAGATTCTTGACCAACTTTTTTATAAGTGTCGATTTCAAAATGATAAGCTTGAGGTAATGCAAAATGAGATTGAGGAAATTGCTCAAGAGAAATTTAATCTTAAAAATGAACTAAAAGCAACAGACGGTGTCACTGTCACCTCTGAGGCTTATGATGAAGCTAAAAGAGTCAACAAGTTAAACAAACATTTGACTAAAGAACTAGAGCATCTTAGGATGATCCCCACGGACGTCTCTAACCTTGAAAATGTCAACACTACCCTGGTGATGTAAGTTTCCTCACTAACCAAGGAACGTGATGATCATTTGAAGGACAAAGATGCTCTCGAAAATGAAGTCTATGACCTTGTGGTTGAGATTGTTGACCTAAGAGAAACAGTGTCTGGGACTGTTGCTTCTGACAAACACTTAGACAAGTCCAAAGAAAAAATTGAATGTTTGGTCAATGAAAACAAGTGTCTAAAAGATGAGGTAGCGTGTCTTAAGAAAGAAATAGAGGTTCTTCATGAAAGGCTTACCTTTCTTCAAAAGGGTATGCCCGAATGTAGCACTTCTAGATCTACTCCTCATCATAGATCCGATGAATTCGTCGATCTAAGCAAACGTCTTGATGAGATGACATCTAAGTATTAAGAGTCCAAAGAAAAGGTCGGATATCTCGCGTCTAAACTCAACAACCACACCCATGACTTCATAGTTGAGAAAAGGTTGTCTTTAGAAAGTATAAACAATGATGAACTCAAGAGGGAAAAAGAAAATAATTTGCATCTCCTCTCAAGAGTCAATGACTTGACCAATGAACTTGTAAAAGCCAAAAACATCACTGAAAAATGGGAAGGAGGTCAAACCGTGTTAAACTTTCTCACAAGTCAAACCGAGAGATGTAACAAAGTTGCTGGTTTGGGCTTCAAATGGAACAGTCAGACTGACTGTTGCATCCAGAGGCCTAAAACTGATTTTAGAAGAAGGAAATACGTGGGTCTTCCCGAGTACATTATTTGTAACTATTGTGGTAAGAATGGTCATGTTTTCAATGGTTGTAGAAAAATATTTGAGGACATTAACAAGAACAACAAAGTAATAAAGCAAATATGGATTAGGAAAGACACCGTAAGATATGTTGATCACAAAAGGGGACTCAAGTTTGTTTGGGTTCCTAAACTCAAAATCTAATCTTGTGTAGGGCTTGGTGAGAGGCGGCCGCAATTGGTACTTGGATAGCGGATGCTCTCATCACATGACGGGTGATAGAAGCCAATTCCTCTCACTTAAAGCATACAATGGTAGCACGGTAAGGTTTGGTGACAACAAGAAAGGTGACGTAATTGGTATTGGAAAGGTGGGTAAGTCACGATTACTTTGTGTCGACAACGTGCGGCTTGTCAAAGGTTTAAAGCATAATCTCCTTAGTATTTCTCAACTTTGTGATAAGGGTAATATTGTAGAATTTAGTGCTAATATGTGTCGAATAATTGATGCCACTACTAATGAACTAATTCTCGAAGGAAGACGTGTCAAAGACGTGTACTTAACCAATTTGAACACTCTATCCGGTCATACTATGTCTTGCATGAGTGTAATGAACAATGATCCTTGGTTATGGCATAAAAGGTTTGGTCATGTTAGTACTAAGACTCTTAATACCCTTAAAAGACTCGACTTAGTTGAAGGCATTCCCAATATGAAGTTTGATTTTGATAAAGTATGTGATGAATGTGTTAGAGGCAAGCATGTTAGAATTTCTTTTAAATCCAAAAGAATTGTGAGTACATCTCAACCTTTACAACTCCTACATATCGACTTGTATGGACCAATGAGAACTAGAAGTAGAGGTGGTAGTCGTTATGTGTGTGTCATTGTTGATGATTACTCTAGGTTCGTTTGGGCACTCTTCTTAAGCTCTAAGAATGAGGCATTTGATGAGTTTCTAATTTGGTTAAGAAAGATTCAAAACAAACTTGATTTAAAACTTGTTTCAATAAGAACCGATCACGGAACCAAATTTGAAAACTCATCATTTGGTGCTTATTGTGATGACAATGGTGTAGACCATAACTTCTCGGCTCCTAGAACCCCACAACAATATGGTGTGGTTGAAAGGATGAATAGGGCCCTTGAAGGTATGGCTAGAACAATGTTATTATGTAGTAAGTTGCCTAAGAAATTTTGGGCCGAAGCGGTAAATACCGCTTGCTACATTCATAATCGTGTCATGATAAGGAATATCTTGAACAAAACTCCATATGAATTGCTACGCGGAAGAAAACCCAATATTTCATATTTTAGATGTTTTGGAAGCAAATGTTTTGTTCATAACAATGGTAAAAACAACCTGGGTAAGTTCGATCCACGTAGTGATGAAGGAGTATTTATTGGCTACTCCGATCATAGCAAGGCCTATAAAGTTTACAATAAACGAACCATGTTGATTGAAGAAAGCATCCATGTCATCTTTGATGAATCTAGTGTGCTTGGACAGGTACAAAACGTGGAAGATGATGATGATGATGATGAGTTTGAGATTGGTCTTGTTCGAAAGGACTTCGTGTTCGAGGAAGTAGAAGCTCCCAACGATGATTCGCAACAGACACAGGGACTGTTACCTTCAAAGAAAGTCAGCAGCTTAGGGGGAACACGTATCACACCTGTTGTTGTTTCCTCTCTGGATGCAACAGACCCAATGACTGTTGCCTCCACCTCAAGAACTGAATCAACCCAAAACAGTGCTGATGAAGATCACTCCAAGCAAAAAGAAACAGTCACTGTGACTGATGCTACTGAGGGGGAATAAGAGACCGTTGTTCCAAAGAAGTGGAAACATCAAAGCTCTCATCCACTCTCTAATCTCACAAGCGATCTCAACTCGGGAATTCGAACAAGATCATCCCTCAACAATCTCGCTCATCTCAACGACTATTGTGCCCATAATGCCTTCCTTTCTCAAATTAAACCTTCAAATGTAACAGTCGCTTTGACTGATGCAGACTGGTTGCTTGCTATGCAAGAAGAACTCAATCAATTCAAAAGAAACGAGGTATGGCACTTAGTCTCTAGACCGCCTAATCGTACCGTCATTGGTACTAGGTGGGTCTTTCGTAATAAGCTTGATGACTCGGGAGAAATTGTAAGGAACAAGGCTAGGATAGTGGTGCAAGGTTATAACCAACAAGAGGGTATTGACTATGATGAGACCTATGCACCGGTAGCTAGACTTGAAGCCATACGATTACGTATTGCTTTTGCGGCTCACAAAGGCATTAAACTCTTCCAAATGGATGTTAAAACCGCTTTCTTAAATGGATATTTGGAAGAAGATGTCTATGTAGAGCAACCACCGGGTTTTGAGAACAATGATTTGCCTAACCATGTTTTCAAAATAGACAAAGCTCTTTATGGTTTCAAATAAGCACCTAGGTGTTGGTATGATAGATTGTCTAAATTTCTTATTGAAAATGGTTTTAAAAGAGGCTCCGTTGACAAAACATTATTCTTAAAGTCACAGTCAGACAAACTGTTGTTTGTACAAGTATATGTTGATGACATTATATTTGGTGCAACAAATGAACTCCTTTACTTATATTTTTCGGAACTAATGAAATCGGAGTTTGAAATGAGCATGATGGGTGAGCTAGGATTTTTCCTTGGGCTCCAAATTAAACAATCAAAGGATGGAATCATGATTCATCAACAAAAGTACATTAAGGAAATGCTTAAGAAATTTGGGATGACAAATGGTAGGTCACACGATACACCTATGGTAGCCGGGTCCAAATTGGACAAAGATGAACTCGGTAAGAATGTTAGTGAAAAGGTGTATAGAGGTATGATAGGCTTACTTCTCTACTTGACAGCAAGTCGTCCTGACATTCTCTTTAGTGTTTGTTTATGTGCTAGGTTCCAAGCAAATCCGAAAGAATCCCATTTTAAAGCCGTTAAACGAATTCTTCGGTATTTGATTGGACACAAAATCTCTACTTATGGTATCCCTTACATTGTCCTTTTGATCTCATAGGTTTTTCGGATGCGGATTATGCGGGGTGCACGGTTGATAGAAAGAGCACCTTCGGAATTGCAACATTCTTGGGTCCTTGTTTGATTTCTTGGGGCTCAAAGAAACAAAACACGGTAGCTCTTTCAACGGCCGAAAGCGAGTATGTTAGTGCCGCACATTGTTGTTCTCAACTCCTTTGGGTAAGACAACAACTCTTGGATTTTGGTATTATTTTTGACTCCGTTCCCATAATGTGTGATAATACGAGTGCAATAAATATTTCAAAAATTATATTCAACACTCTAAAACCAAACATATTGATATTCGTCATCATTTCATTCGTGATCATGTGGAGAAAGGACATGTTAGACTTATCTTTTACAAAACCGAAAATCAAATTGCCGACATCTTCACTAAGCCACTTGCAAGAGAACATTTTGAGAAATTTAGCCTAGAAATTGGGTTAATTAATTGCTTGTGATTTTTAGTGTGAGTTTTGCAAATTTTCTTAATTGATTAAACTAAAATGGACATATGTTCTTAAGTGTTCTAAGTGCATTCATATCATTTTTAGACCAAAAATTGACACCGTATTCGTTAGTCGATAATCACTCAACCTCATATCTAAATTTACGTTTATATTATGCTATCTTGCTTTTTATTTCAAGTGATCAAGTTATTTAAATTGGGACAACTACCTCAACTTGCCTCATTTATTGTTTGGGTCATTTACTCCCTTAACCCACCGCCCAAACTCCCTCAACCCACAAAACCTTCACCTCCCGTTTCCTCCTCTCACCTACCCATTAAACCCTTCCTTTACCCACCATGGTCAAAACATCGTTTAATACCTCTATACCCATCAAAACCGTAAAAATGACTACCCCATCTGTCATATCAGACCAACCACCCACCTCACAAACTATGCCATCTCAAAAGGACTCCCATGCCTTTCCTCGACAACAAAACCCATCCATAAATCCATCACCTACCTTTAACCCAGAACCCCTAAACCCTCATCCAACACCTCTTGCCACTATTCCACCAAGCACGGTCCCATCTGACGACGTCCCAAACTCCACCATGGTTGGACGTCGAACCCGAGGTGGTCGCAAAAAGAATTCTGCGGTCCCCAGCTCCTCCATCAAAACTGTGAATGTGGATATTGATGAAAATGAAGAAACTCCGGTTAGTACAACTGAGAATCCGACTATGTCTGCCGATCCCACTTCGACTCCGTCAAAGAAAATAAATAAAAGAAAGGATAAAGCTACTTCATCGCAGTTACCCCCTATTTCTGAAAGTGTCGAACAAAGTGAAATCAAAACCCCAACAATCAATCCTCCCTTTGAACCGTCTCTTGAACCCCCGTCCAAAAAATCAAAACCCTCCAAGAAAAAATTGGTATACCTCTCTCCTTCAGATTCTGTATCCTTGATTTCCAAATGGGATATGGCTAGTGTTTGGCAACAACTTGAAAACTTGGATCTCCCTACCTCCATCTACAAAAACTGTGAGAAATTGATGAACCCCAAAGCTATTCACTCCCCTCGAGTTTATCATCAATCTTGGTACGAATCTCCTGCTTTTCATTCAGTCCGAGATATGATTGCTGCTCAAGGTTGGGAAAGTCTTCTGGAAATTTGTGAACCTGTGTTTGTAAGTGAAGTGGTTCAGTTTTTCGCGACTGTGCATGTGGACAAGTCCGGTGATTTCCTCACGGCTAAAATGAATGGTAAACCTCTTAAACTCCTTCAATCTGATTTTGCCACTGCTCTAAATATTCCACCCGGAGGTTATGACAATCTCCCAGCCGAGTCTTGGGTTCCCTTACCATATGCCTCCCCTTTATCAGTTGCAAAAGTCGTGTATCCCAAAGCTGTCACATGTGGACCCGTGAGTAACACCACTATACCCCCTTCCCTTAGCCTAATTTTCAACATACTGTGTCGGTCCCTTTACCCTTCGGGTGATCGGGGCAAATTATCCATAGCTCAATAATACCTCATCTATCATATAGCCACTCACAAAAAGGTCAATCTTATTGGGCTAATGTTCAAACGCTTTGCCCTCATCTCGGCTAAACTCCAAAAACCCTCAAAAAGTGTCCTTCATCTTCCCTATGGTATGTGGTTGTCGGTGGTGCTTAAGGCACAAGGAGTTCTTATTAGCTCTAGTGTGGGATCTTTGGATATGTGTGACACGATGAGTGACGGGCAAATGGGAAAAATGTTGATTAAGGTTGAAAATGATGAACTTATTTCGGTGAAAATCAAAACGGATCCGGAGGGTGGGTCTTCTAGTCATGTTGGTATGGGTAGTTTGAATGAACTATTTCAAGCCATTGCGGATTTGAGTGCTTGGGTGAAGCAAGATGCGCTTCAAAAAGATGCGGCTATCTCGGCTCTTGCCTCCACCGTGGACATGATTCGTGGAGAAGTGGATATCATTTCCACTCTTGTCTCAACCAAGGAGCACGGTGACGATGGTACAGCTGACCCGTTGGACGAGGATCCCTTGGGTGAAGAGTCGGATGGTGACCAAGCCTCCTCCCCTTAAACAAACTCCCCTTCCCATATTATCCTTGCTTTTGTCCCACTTTGTTGCGCCCTTTTCAAAACTTTTTTTCACTATTAATATTTTGCTTGGTGGTGTATGTTAAACTACTTTTAGCCATGGTGAACTATGGTTAGACTCTGTTAAGCCGTATGTTTCTGTTGACCTTGTTATCTTGTCACGTTTATATGTGTTTTTTTGTGTTTTCTTATGTGTGTTTGATCTTGAATGCTTTTGACATCCATGCCCTTTTTGATGATGTCAAGAGGGGGAAAAGGTAAACTCATGCTCTTAATCTCTTTGCATATTGGTTAACTCATAACTAGGCCTAACCTTCACAACTTTGAATCTTGTTTTGAGGTAATGTAAACTTGCCATGGTAAGTATGATCTAAGTTCTTGCTCTATAAGGAAATATAGTCCCTTCTCTCATATGATCTTGCTTGATTAAAATCTTGAAATAAGGTGTTTACTTTGCTTACATTCGTTTTAGGGCTTGTCATCATCAAAGGGGGAATTTGTTGGGTTCCTTTGATTGATGATAACATGCCCATTTAATGTGTGCCTTCTTAGTTTACCTTTTCAGGATTTATGGTTAAATCAAGCTTGGATTAAGAAGTGTTGAGTTTTTGATCATCCTATTGTATTGAGTCCTAGGCGTCATCTAATGTACAAGTTAGAAAGTAAAGTATTTTAAAGTAATAGAAATAGTCAAGACCAATGTTACTTTCACAAGTAACAGCAGCCTGGACTGTTGCCTCAATTCGTAACACTTGAACACTTTCTTATCTTTCAAAAGCCATTTACGTGTCTTATATTTTGAAAGATTTCAGATTTTTACAAGGATTTGGCCTTCTAGAAAAAGTGGTTTGAGTAATTATCATTTCAAATTGTTTCCCCTTTGTGCAAATTTGACTCTTTTGTCTTTCATAAAACAAGGTTTGCTTTTTGCCATTTTTGTGAAAACTTGTCATCATGTGACTTGTTTTCCCTTCTTTGTTTTCTGAATTTGCATGATGTCTTTTAGATAATTTCAAACACTCTTTCTCTCTTTTGCCTTTTAAATAAGAACCTTCTTTGATGAAAGTTTGGGAAGTTGTTGAGACTCATCACATGTGATGGTCTTTGACCCTCAAAACCCTAACAACTTCCTTGCTCATCCTCTCTATAAAAGGCGTGCCTCATCCTCTCATAACTCAAAGACTTTTTGTGAGATTTAATCTAAGTTTGAAAATTATTTTTCAAAGCTTAAAAAACCGAGTCTTTACTTTGCAAAGCTTTTAAACGTCTTCAAGTGTTACAATCATGGCTACTGTTACTTTAACATACTAGACTCTCTCACTTATGAATTGTTGATCTTGTAAAAGTTGTCCATCTCAATTCTTTTTAAGAATAAGCTAGTGGAAACTTGATCCTTATAACATTCTAAGTTTGTGTGTAGAATTTAGGACGGAGTAGTCTTCAACTCTTTGGCAACCGGAGTAGGTTGCGAGTTGGCTTGTTCTAGAACGGAGTAGTTCTTGAACTTGTGTCACAACTGGAGTAGGTTGTTGTCTTTTTATTGTACGGGTTTTTAGTAGTCGGAGTAGATCACTAAAATAAATCAATAAAAAGTAGATTGGACGTAGGCACTTGAGTTCTTGCCAAACCAATTCAAAAATCTCGTGTTTGATCTTCTTTGTTTTATTCCGCTGCTCTTTATTTTGTTTGCTTTGCTTTGCTTAACTTTCGAAGTAACAGTTCCTCATACTGTCACATTTGGTCTGCAGTCTGTACTCCATAAACTGAGACGAATAGCTACAGTCAGAACAGTTGTTACTTTCATACTTCAGCAAACACTCATTTTAATACTCGTTTAAATCTTGCAATATTATTCGATGTATTCTCTCATCTCTTTCGTTCATACAACTCACTTTAATAAAGTTGAAGTTAAAATTTTTAAATAGTACCCAATTCACCCCCTCCCCCTCTTAGGTACTTGAATCCATAAACTCAACAATATCCCAACCCGAAGGAAATGTTGGGGACCTTAGCCTGTTTCAAGGGAGGTAAGGTGCTCTTCAGTGGATTTAGGGTCAAACCCGGGAAGTAACCCTGGCGCATCATGATGCGGTTGACTGTGAGGTTGGAAAACGGGTCACAATCAAAGGGTGTTGATTCATCAGTTATGGCATTCATGGCTTGGAATCCCCACATTTCATTATCATCTTCCTCAATGGTCTGGGAGGCTATTCCCTTTCTCATGACAGCTTTGATCGGGGAAGCAGGAATTGTGATTGTTTTTCCGTTGAAGGGGACCCTGATCTTCTGGTGGAGAGTTGAGGTAACCGCCTTGACGGCGTGAATCCAGGGACGTCCTAGGAGCATATTGAAGGAGGCGTCGATGTCGACCACCTGAAAACTGGTTTGCCTTTCCAGTGGTTCGGTTGCGACAGTCGGAGTGACGAGCCCCGCGACCTTGCGACGAGTGCCGTCGTAGGCGCGTACTCCTTGGTTCGTTGGGACCAAATCAGCTTCCTTAATACCCAGCTTGTGAGCAGTCTTGAGGGGAATGACATTCACCACGGATCCGTCATCTACAAGGACCATGGGCACATTCTTCTTGAGACATTGTACGGTAATGTACAGGGCAAGGTTATGATTGGCTCCGAAGGGAGGGATATCTTCGTCGGAAAAGACGACTGGGTTGTTCAAGTCAGGGGCGTACCTTGTCATGTGCGCCACTATTTCTTCAGGGGAAGAGGTGGAGGGCACGGTTAATTTTCCCAAGGCTTGTAGCAAAGCCTGTCAATGTTCAAAGGATGTTGCGATTAGTTGCCGGATTGAGATTTCGGCTTTCGCCTTCTGAAGTTGTTTGAGGATTGAATTCTCAGGAGCTCTTGGTTGAGTGTCTACTTCCGGGACAACTTGGTCATTCGTTGTTGGAATGACCGTTGGATTGTTCGGCTTCTAATAGGGGCGTCCGGACCGGGTAAGGTGGCCGATCTCTTTCGCCCGTTTCTCCTTCTATGGGACAAGGTAGACATCTTCAACTTCATCTCTCCAGATGCCATTGATTTCAGGATCTCGAAGGCACCTTGGAGGGGTATTTTTTGGTGGGTAGTTTTTGTGAGGGATATTTTTGTGATGGTAATTTTTGTGGGGGTAGTTTTTGCGGGGTTGATTATTTTGGGGTTGATTATTGTGAGGTGCATGCCAGAATGGTCGCGGGAGCAATCCGTCCTGGTGTGGGTAGTTTTGGGCGCTCGGGAGACTCTCCCTCGGGCATGGTGGCGGAGGATTGAAGATAAGTCGACGGTAGGCATCGTCAAGTCGGGTGATCTTCTCGGAGAGACTGGTTACGGCTTCCTCAACCTGTTGGAACATAGTGAGCATAGTGGCAGCACTGAACACAAACACCCCGTCTGAGGGATCTTTCTCCAAGGCATTCACCTCGTCATCAACTGGCAGGATAAGGTGTGAACAGTCCAGAATTGGCTCATCATCGGAGATGGCGTGGATCCCCAGGGGGTTTGTTTTGTTGTTTTGCTTAGTCGGTGGGGGTAAAGGCAAATCCCCTTTCTTAGCATTGGCCAGATCCGGGTTGGGTCCGATTGGTTGTAACTTTCCCTGGTCCATGAGCCTCTTCAGAGCACTTGCGTAAGTTGACCCTATATTAGTGAACACTCTCTGAGGGCGCTCATCTCTCTTAGCAGATGGGTCAACGAGGTTGACCTCATCAATCTTGTTCGTTTGGCCGTAAGGGCCGGATCCGGTTGAGTTGGATCCTTGGTAGCCTATGCCAGTAGTCTTGGCCAAGACACCCTTCCGGAGGTCATCTTCAATGCGTGTCCCCAGAATTTGCAGATCCTGGAAGGTCTTAATATTTTGATATCTCAGTAAGTTGGCATACACTGGGCGGAGATTGTTGACGAACTTTTCCACCAAAGTTGATTCACTCGGTTTACTGACCAATTGAGTACTCACCCTCCTCCAATGGGTTAAGAACTCGGTGAACCCTTCCTTATCGTTCTGGGTTAGAACCTCAAGAGTACAGGTATTGGCTTGGATTTCAACATTGTTAGCGTATTGTTTGGCGAATTCAACCGCGACCTCATCCCAAGTAGTAAGGTTTTTCGAATCAAAAGAGTAGTACCACTGGCAAGGGATCGGTTCCAAGGAGGACAGAAAGATCCGGGTGAAAAGTTATTGTTTGACCCCTTTAATGGCCATGTAATCTTTGAAGGAACGTATATGATTGAGCGGGTCCTCCACTACATTGAACTTAGGTACATCGGTTAGGGTAAAGTTGTCGGGTAATTGATCCCCAACAGGTTCGAACCTTCGGTTGTTCTCAAGATGGATATTGTTACCCCGGGCTAGGAGCTATTCTTCCAAGAGCTTTAGCCTCTTCTCAGTTTCAGTCAGAGGTGGAGTATTGTGTTCTCCAATTTCCTTGTTCTTGTTGGGAAATATGTCCTCAACAATAGTGCGATCACATGATTTAAATATCATTATTAAATCTCATTTTAAAGAATACAATTGGGAAGTATTTATACTGTCAACTGGTCAACATATATCGGTAATAATTGGCTGACTAGAGTTTGACATTACTGTCGTGCGACGGTGGTGATCAGTTGACCTCCTAGGTCATACCTATAGGGCAACACTCTTAATTGATTATTTAATTAATCGTATAACGTTACGAGTTGATTAAATTACTTGAAAAATTGACGGACGATTTTGGAAGTGAAATTTACGTATCAAATTGAAATGTGATTAAATGAGATACGGTCTGAGTAATTGAATTGTATCATTACTCGGATGAAATTATTGTTTAAAGAAACAATCGGAATTGAATGAATTATTATAAATACAATCTGTTGTGATTTATAAATTGGTAAAATATTTTGGCACAAGTAATTATGAAATTACTAAGTCGATTTTTGTATGTGACGTATTTTTATTAATACGTTGATTTTTAATATGTTAAAAATACATAACAAATTTATGTGACATGTGACATATTGACAATTTACAAAAATAATATGGAATCCATATTATCTAAAAGTGGCGAAATATTAGAGGAGTATTAGGCTAAAATTGTGTTTATATTTTAAATAGAAAACATAATGATGAAAAAGCTAGAGTAGCCATGCAACCCTATTTATCTTGTGAAGACAAATATGGGCATGCATTGGCTCCCCAAAAGCTCCTCCCCCCACCGGTTTTTCTAGAGCATTTAGAGAGTTTTTCTCCTCTAAATTATTCATTCATTCACATTTTATAATTTCTAGTGTAAGAAATAAAATTTCCTCTCTACATTTTAATGATAAATTAGAGAGATAATATACTCCAAAATTCCTTCTCCTCTACCCGGTTTTAGGAACTAAAAACCAAACATTTTGGTTCAATTTTTCACAAGATTAATATTATACTAGATCAAATAATATTAATTAGATTAAGGGTTAGCTTTGGGTATTATTCCTAAGGAGAGATCCTACACTTGGATCTTGTTCTTCCATTTAAGGAAAGCTCAAGAACAAAAGAAAAGGAGAATTCTTTTGTGCCCATTTGAACCGAAATCATCAATGTAAGGACATGATTTCTCCTCTATTTTATATTGTTTGCATGCATAAAATCCACATTTAATTTTATGACAAATTATTTTCGACATATATGAGTATGTTAGTATGTATATGAATCTACATTTCCTTCAATCGGTATCAAGAGCCACGGTTGTTTGCATGCAAATCGGTTAAAAGTTTTTCCGAGTTATAAGAATAACAAATAAAACTTGTAAAATTTGTGTTATTATGATATATCACGAAATTAAACCATGCATGTTAATATTTCTGGTCCTAAAATGTTTTAGGATATTTTGGTTAATTTTTCGGATTTTTATTGTTCATAATTTACAATAATGGCATTTAAATGTGATTTTATGAGTAAAAATGTCATTTTTGGTCTAAAATTAGCTATACTTCGAATTTTCCATTGCTTTTTGGATATGTTGTCAAATATATTATTTTGAGATAACCTGTAAATTTTCATAATTTTTGGACTTGTTATGCTCGAAAACTGAATTTTTCATTATTAAATTCGGATTTAGGTGAAAAATAGGTTAATATGAGTTAAATTTCGAATCTGGTCATAGAACATTAATATGTTGTCACATGCAATTTTACAAGATGTGTGTAAAATAATTGGCTATAAAGAAGTCTTTTTGCATGATTTATGAATTTTTGAAGAAAAATAGCATAAATAGTGACATTATTAGTGGAAAATTAATAAAATATAATCTATGACTTAGGAAAAACGTCTAATGTTGCATTTTATTATCTTTTTCAGATCTAAAATTGAAAAGTTAATGAAAATAATTTTTCCATGTTTTTATGATTATTTTATTAAAAATCGATATACCGCAACATTGTTTTTCCGGTAAATTTTCGAAATTTTTAACCTAAGTTTTTGAACATTATGAGTGTCATGGAAATTTTCCAGAATGTTAATGAGTTTAAATTTTGAATTTTGAATTTATTTGAAATTTTGTGATTTATTTGAAGTTTAATAGCTTATTTTTGTAATTTTTGGTCCATTTATGAACAATTTTATAAAATATGGGTTAATTATGGTCAAATTATTAGTGAAGACTAAATTTTGAGTCCTAAGAGGTTAGGGTAATTAACTTATGCATAAATATGAGTTTATGCATTTTTGTGATTATAAAATGTTGAAATCACGCAAATCCGTAAAAACCGAGTAATATACGATATTGGCTAATTAAAGGCGATTTAGCATAAAATTGAGCATGTTCATACATATTATAATGCTGCATTTTCTTTATGATTGTCATAATTTTAATTTATGTAATTTTTGAATTATGTAATTTTACTTAGTATGCCTTAGATTTTAATTGGTATTTCCCGAAATGTATGGGAATATCGATTCGGTTGTAATTTTATTGTGATCTCGTATCACCGTTTTGTAATTTAATAGATTTATTTTATTTTAGTTACAAATGTATAATAGGAAATTATGTAATTTATTATGTAATTTTATTCATTCCGGAATTCCAAAAGACGGATTTCTTCAAGAATGACGATACATAAAGACGGTGTTACCTCGAGATGCGTGCCACAACCGAAGTTCAAGGGACCAATGGAGTTGGTTTCCGAATTTGTAATAGTTGAATAGTTTTTCTAATTTAGGAAAGACCATACTAGGATTTATTTATCTTTATGCTTGCATTTTATTTTATGTCACATGCATCGCTAAATCGCCATAACTAAAACATGCATTTTATCTTATCGATTTTATCGACCGTGTCAATTCAAATTATCGTAGTTCACCGCTTTAGTTCACTTAAAACGTGATAGATAATAAATTGGCATGACCTCTCGCTAAAACAATTAATTGAGACATAGCCTTACCAAATAGTAGAAACCATGAAAACCTATTTCGCGAGGGAGTGCACTCGGCTACCCCGGGGTACAAACCTTGTTACGTAGGGGAAGTGGGTGATGAATGTTAATCCACCGAATTCATGTTGATAAGGGATGTATCGGCTACCCCGTGCCCTTGTTGATGTGTTTTGGGCTATAGATAAACATTAGAGTAATTTTATCGACCAAGAGTTCTAAAAGTAGAATCGATTAAAAGGTTAATCCACCGAGTTCTAAATTTTGTGATTTATTTGAAGTTTAATAGCTTATTTTTGTAATTTTTGTAATTTTTGGTCCATTTATGAACAATTTTATAAAATATGGGTTAATTATGGTCAAATTATTAGTGAAGACTAAATTTTGAGTCCTAAGAGGTTAGGGTAATTAACTTATGCATAAATATGAGTTTATGCATTTTTGTGATTATAAAATGTTGAAATCACGCAAATCCGTAAAAACCGAGTAATATACGATATTGGCTAATTAAAGGCGATTTAGCATAAAATTGAGCATGTTCATACATATTATAATGCTGCATTTTCTTTATGATTGTCATAATTTTAATTTATGTAATTTTTGAATTATGTAATTTTACTTAGTATGCCTTAGATTTTAATTGGTATTTCCCGAAATGTATGGGAATATCGATTCGGTTGTAATTTTATTGTGATCTCGTATCACCGTTTTGTAATTTAATAGATTTATTTTATTTTAGTTACAAATGTATAATAGGAAATTATGTAATTTATTATGTAATTTTATTCATTCCGGAGTTCCAAAAGACGGATTTCTTCAAGAATGACGATACATAAAGACGGTGTTACCTCGAGATGCGTGCCACAACCGAAGTTCAAGGGACCAATGGAGTTGGTTTCCGAATATGTAATAGTTGAATAGTTTTTTCTATTTTAGGAAAGGCCATACTAGGATTTATTTATCTTTATGCTTGCATTTTATTTTATGTCACATTGCATCGCTAAATCGCCATAACTAAAACATGCATTTTATCTTATCGAGTTTATCGACCGTGTCAATTCAAATTATCGTAGTTCACCGCTTTAGTTCACTTAAAACGTGATAGATAATAAATTGGCATGACCTCTCGCTAAAACAATTAATTGAGACATAGCCTTACCAAATAGTAGAAACCATGAAAACCTATTTCGCGAGGGAGTGCACTCGGCTACCCCGGGGTACAAACCTTGTTACGTAGGGGAAGTGGGTGATGAATGTTAATCCACCGAATTCATGTTGATAAGGGATGTATCGGCTACCCCGTGCCCGAGTTGATGTGGGTTTGGATAATGGACACATTTATTCGAAATTTGGATTGAACTCAACAAAAGTAATTGATAAGGGTTGCATCGGCTACCCCGTGCCCTTGTTGATGTGTTTTGGGCTATAGATAAACATTAGAGTAATTTTATCGACCAAGAGTTCTAAAAGTAGAATCGATTAAAAGGTTAATCCACCGAGTTATATTAATGAAGGTTGCATCGGCTACCCCGTGCCTAAGTTGATATGAATTTGGGTCTTGGAATCATTTATAATAGTTGGGTAGAGGTCACTATATAAATGTTCATATCTTGTAAATTTGCAAGTACGATTTAAAAAGACAAATGTTAATATTTCCTTTCCTCCATATTTGTAGTGCATTACAATGAATCCAACAAATGCTACCGCACCGATAACTATTGAGTCATATCACCATGTTCTTGACGACGTATGCTCCAACAATAATTTCGATACAACTAGAGAACTTCATTTCGGGATAGGTTCGGATGGAAACCTTAACTTCATCACCTCTTCTAAACCACCCACTTCTACTAGACCTCGTGTGAGTCCGTCTCAGGAAGACTACCTCATACGATCTATAGGGTCTTTATCTCTGGAAGATAAGGATGCCAAAGCTAGTGGGAGCTCTAGCAATCAAGTTCTTGCTTCAAAGGGCAAGAGGTTCAAGAAGAAAGGAAAGAAAGTCAAAAACTTCAAGCAAGTTAATGATGAGTGCCATTATTGCTATGGCATGGGACATTGGCTTAGGAATTGTCCCATGTATTTGCGAAATATAAGGGAAGGACTCATTGCTCCAAAAGGTACAATTCCTAAAGAAATTTATGTTATTGATATAAATTATACTTCCACTACGACATGGGTACTAGATACCTGTTGTGGTTCTCACCTTTGTAATCATTTACAGGGTTTAAGAGATGTGGAGAGGCTTAGCAAGGGAGATGTGGATCTACGCCTTGGAAATGGAGCTCGGGTAGCGGCCGAATCCAAGGGAACTTATGTTTTAGCTTTGCCTAATGGATTTGAGTTGTATTTGCATAATTGTTTTTATGTACCTACGCTCTCTAAAAACATTATTTCAATCGCCATGCTAGACATGGACGGTTTTTGTTTTGTCATTAAGAACAATCGTTGTACTATTTCTAGGAACGACTTGGTCATAGGCCAAGCTTCCTCTATCAATGGCATTTACATTTTAGAGACCTCAAATCCGACAAATGATATTTATAACATTCAATCAAAGAAACTCAAAACAAGTGACCCAAGTGAAGCGTTCATTTGGCATTGTCGATTAGGTCACATAAACGAGAATCGCATCAAAAGATTAGTTTCGACTAATGTGATTACACCATTTGATTATCAATCATTTGGTACATGCGAATATTGCCTACTTGGCAAAATGACTCGTAATCCTTTTAGTGGTAAAGGGACACGAGCTAGTGAGCTATTGGGACTCATACACACCGATGTATGTGGACCAATGACTATCACCGCTCGTGGTAATTATGACTACTTCATGGTATCAATTGAAGGAAATGTAGATTCATATACATACTAACATACTCATATATGTCGAAAATAATTTGTCATAAAATTAAATGTGGATTTTATGCATGCAAACAATATAAAATAGAGGAGAAATCATGTCCTTACATTGATGATTTCGGTTCAAATGGGCACAAAAGAATTCTCCTTTTCTTTTGTTCTTGAGCTTTCCTTAAATGGAAGAACAAGATCCAAGTGTAGGATCTCTCCTTAGGAATAATACCCAAAGCTAACCCTTAATCTAATTAATATTATTTGATCTAGTATAATATTAATCTTGTGAAAAATTGAACCAAAATGTTTGGTTTTTAGCTCCTAAAACCGGGTAGAGGAGAAGGAATTTTGGAGTATATTATCTCTCTAATTTATCATTAAAATGTAGAGAGGAAATTTTATTTCTTACACTAGAAATTATAAAATGTGAATGAATGAATAATTTAGAGGAGAAAAACTCTCTAAATGCTCTAGAAAAACCGGTGGGGGGAGGAGCTTTAGGGGAGCCAATGCATGCCCATATTTGTCTTCACAAGATAAATAGGGTTGCATGGCTACTCTAGCTTTTTCATCATTATGTTTTCTATTTAAAATATAAACACAATTTTAGCCTAATACTCCTCTAATATTTCGGCACTTTTAGATAATATGGATTCCATATTATTTTTGTCAATTGTCAATATGTCACATGTCAGATGTCACATAAATTTGTTATGTATTTTTAACATATTAAAAATCAACGTATTAATAAAAAATACGTCACATACAAAAATCGACTTAGTAATTTCATAATTACTTGTGCCAAAATATTTTACCAATTTATAAATCACAACAGATTGTATTTATAATAATTCATTCAATTCCGATTGTTTCTTTAAACAATAATTTCATCCGAGTAATGATACAATTCAATTACTCAGACCGTATCTCATTTAATCACATTTCAATTTGATACGTAAATTTCACTTCCAAAATCGTCCGTCAATTTTTCAAGTAATTTAATCAACTCGTAACGTTATACGATTAATTAAATAATCAATTAAGAGTGTTGCCCTATAGGTATGACCTAGGGGTCAATCGATCACCACCGTCGCACGACAAGTAATGTCAAACTCTAGTCAGCCAATCATTACCGATATATGTTGACCGGTTTGACATGTATAAATACTTCCCAATTGTATTCTTTAAAATGAGATTTAATAATGATATTTAAATCATGTGATCGCACTATTGTTGAGGACATATTTCCCAACAATCTCCCACTTGTCCTCGACAAGTGTGCATCACCAATTCTCTTGTCCTATTACTATCTCCCACTCAATGCAAGGTGTCTTTCAGGTCGTACTTGCAAGTGATCATATCGAGAGTGGTTTCCTCGATCTGGAGAATAACTGATTGACCGGACTTATCTATCATAGATACTTTCCGAGCGTGGCAACGCATTTCTAGTTCATTACTCCTCGAGTGGCCCTGAGATATTGTTATAACCCTGACTAGGGGTGAACAATTCCTATCGCACTCATTCCCTTCGACTAGCCACAACCATCATAACCCAAAATATGCCCATTTGACCCCATTTACGAAGGTCGTAGTAACACAAATCAAAGTTAATCTGAAACTGTGCCATCTTAGGCGAATAGTCTTTAGTCAAAAGAATCGACTCATTAGAATACTATAGTAGCTCTCGCCACGACCAGGCTATATAAATTTGCCAGAACTCTATAAGCGGTCATAAGGCCCGACAAAATGTTCCTAACAGTCTGCCTATGTGATCGACTAGTCATCTCACATGACTCTATGGCACTTGAACTTGCCATCAATTGCCTCACACTCTAGTCACTTTGAGACGTCACCTCATACAAGTGACTATGGGCAAATACTATGTTAATCCGTGTTCACTTTAACGGGGTTCAATTGTCTTCACAACCCGTTTGGATGTAACAATGTATAAATTAAAGATAAAAGACAAATGTGATTGTGAATATGAACAAAAACAACACTTTTATTTCATTTCAAAATCTAACAAAAGCTTGGTACACGTTTAAGTCCCATGGACGTAATATGTCCATCATGCTTAGCCTGCGATAAAGGCTTGGTGAGTGGATCGGCTATGTTGTCATCCGTCCCAACCTTACAAATCGCAATTTCCTTTCTTTCAATGAAATCTCTTATTACATGATATTTTCTAAGTACATGTCTAGATCTATTACTAGACTTTGGCTCCTTAGCTTGGAAGATCGTCCCACTATTATCACAATAGAGAGTGATGGGATCATTGGTGGTAGGTACTACTTTTAGTCCTTCCGTGAATTGCTTGATCCACATAGCTTCCTTGGCGACTTCGATCTTTGCTATGTACTCGACCTCCGTTGTCGAATCCATGATTCTGACTTCCTTGAAGCTTCTCCAGCTTACGGCACCACCATTGAGCATGAAAACAAAACCAGCTTGTGATTTCATGTCATCTCTATCTGTTTGAAAACTTGAGTCCGTGTATCCACTAACACGTAACTCAGTGTCTCCTCCAAACACAAGGATAGAGTCCTTAGTTCTTCTCAAGTACTTAAGGATGTTCTTGACAGCAATCCAGTGACTCTCACCTGGATTTCCTTGATATCTACTCGTCATGCTCAAGGCATACGAGACATCAGGACGTGTGCATATCATGGCATACATGATTGATCCAACAGCGGAAGCGTAAGGGATCAACTTCATGCGTTCAACATCATGGGGTTCGGAGGGACATTGAGTCTTGCTCAATATCGTTCCGGTTACCATAGGTACCAAACCCCTTTTGGATTTGTCCATGCTGAATCGTCGAAGAATCTTATCAACATAAGACTCTTGACTTAGTGCCAATATCCTCTTGGATCTATCTCTATAGATCCGGATACCTAATATGCGTTGTGCCTCTCCTAAATCCTTCATTTGGAAGTGGTTACCTAACCACTTCTTAACAGAAGACAACATTGGAATATCATTTCCAATGAGTAGTATGTCATCGACATACAAGATTAGGAACACAACATTGATCCCACTGAATTTCATGTATAAACATGGTTCCTTAATATTTCGAGTGAAACCATTTTTCTTTATAACATGATTGAATCGATGATTCCAACTTCTAGATGCTTGCTTAAGACCATAAATGGATCTCTTAAGCTTGCACACTTTGTTAGGATTTTTAGAATCAACAAAACCTTCGGGTTGTATCATGTACACCTCCTCTTCTAAATGCCCATTTAGAAAAGCGGTTTTGACATCCATTTGCCAAATTTCATAATCATGAAATGCGGCGATCGCTAACAAAATTCGTATGGATCTTAGCATGGCTACGGGGGCGAAGGTCTCATCATAATGGAGACCTTGGACTTGGGTAAATCCTTTTGCCACTAGCCTAGCTTTGTAGACATCGTCATGTCCTTCTATGCCATTTTTGACCTTGAATATCCATTTGCATTGGAGGGGTCTTGCCCCTTTAGGCAAATCTACCAAGTCCCAAACTTGGTTTTCATGCATAGAATCCATTTCGGACTTCATGGCTTCAAGCCATAAGGAGGAATTCGGACTAGAGATTGCGGTCTTGTAGGTGGCGGGCTCGTCACTTTCTATAAGTAACACATCGAGTGTTCCATCTTCCTCGATAAGTCCCACATATCGATCGGGATGGCGAATTACTCGACTCGTCCTTCTTAGTGGAGGAGGTACAACCGCGTTAGACGACGAAGGAACATCTTCTTGCGTCTCTACCTCGGTTTGTGGCTCTTGAACTTCATCAAGTTCAAAATTTCTCCCACTCTGTCTCTTAGAAATAAATTCCCGTTCTAAGAAGACAGCCTCGCAAGACACAAACACTTTGTTCTCTTGAGGTTTATAGAAATAGTAACCTCGAGAGGTCAAAGGATAGCCTACAAAGATGCACTTTTCAGATCTTGGGGCAAGCTTATTGTCGGGTTTAGTTTTGACGTAAGCATCACATCCCCAAATTTTCATGTAGGATAGATTAGGAACTTTTCCTTTCCATGTTTCAAATGGAGTCTTTTCGGTGGCTTTAGTGGGACTATTATTTAAAGATAGAATTGCGGTTTGGATTGCAAATCCCCAAAACGAGTTAGGTAACTCGGTTTGACTCATCATGGATCGAACCATATCAAGTAGGGTTCGATTTCTCCTTCGGCAACACCATTCAGTTGTGGTGTTCGGGTGGAGAAAGTTGTGATATGATACCACAACCTTTCAAGTGTGAATCAAATTCAAGGCTAAGGTATTCACCACCACGATCGGATCGTAGTGCCTTAATCCTCTTGTTCAATTGGTTCTCTACTTCGTTTTGAAATTCTTTGAATTTCTCAAACACTTCACTCTTATGTTTCATTAAATAGATATACCCATATCTACTTAAATCATCGGTGAAGGTTATGAAGTAGTCATAATTACCACGAGCGGTGATAGTCATTGGTCCACATACATCGGTGTGTATGAGTCCCAATAGCTCACTAGCTCGTGTCCCTTTACCACTGAAAGGATTACTAGTCATTTTGCCAAGTAGGCAATATTCGCATGTACCAAATGATTGATAATCAAATGGTGTAATCACATTAGTCGAAACTAATCTTTTGATGCGATTCTCGTTTATGTGACCTAATCGACAATGCCAAATGAACGCTTCACTTGGGTCACTTGTTTTGAGTTTCTTTGATTGAATGTTATAAATATCATTTGTCGGATTTGAGGTCTCTAAAATGTAAATGCCATTGATAGAGGAAGCTTGGCCTATGACCAAGTCGTTCCTAGAAATAGTACAACGATTGTTCTTAATGACAAAACAAAAACCGTCCATGTCTAGCATGGCGATTGAAATAATGTGTTGGGGCTGGTGTCCTTAACAGTTAGTGCAAGGACTTATAAATCTCTAAAAGGATCAAAGGGTATACTTTTGTATCATAATCAGTTGGTCCACGTTTATCAATAACGGTTGGCTTGCTAGATAAGTTTGACGTTATTGTCATACGGATAAGCGGTGATCAAATGGTCCCTAAAAGTCACACCTATAGGATACGTTTGAGAGATGTGACGGTATAAAAATACAGTCATGTAGATGCCAAATTTGACTAACCAGTTAGTCCGAGTTATTTGACTAGTAATTAATCAAATATGTGATGTTGAGATATTTTATTTAATACGGATTAAATAAAAATGGTTAAGACGAATTAAACGATTAATTCGTAAAATTGAATATAAACGATTTATATTTGATTAATGTATATTGAATATAATTATACAATATTGTCTTTGTCGGACATGTATTAATAATTCAACTAATCCGTATTATTAGTTGATGCTTTAATAACCGATAACCGATGACGATTTATAATTAAACCGTGTCATATACATTTAGCGCATTTCGGGTCGTACCACGAGTTCAAGTGAAGAGGAAATGGAAAAGCCCATTTCTCTTCCTCTCACTCGGTTTGGCCGGTTTTGGGAGAACAAAAAGGAGAGTTTCTCCTCTTGCTTAACCTAATTGTCATTTGCTAAAACAAATTAGGGTTTTGGGAATTATCTCTCTCAAAATTCTAGATCTCTCATCTAACCAAAACTCACAAAACAATCCTCTCAATATTGCAAGGCAATTAGAGGATTAAATCTAGCACAAGGGCATTTCTCAGACGGTCTTGGGTGTAATAATTAGGAGGAGGTCTACTTTGATCTCTCATTGCCATTTTGCACTAGGACCGAAGGTTATTTCTAATCTTTATCGTTTCCTTGTTATTTTCGTTTTATGACTATAAATTACATATAAAATTTGCGTTATAATCCTATAAAGAAAGGGTTTTATACGGATATTACCCTTCAAGTGGTATCAGAGCCAGGCCACGTAAATTTTTATATGTGTTTTTCATCAAACGATTTTTGAATCGATAATTTTTGGTTAAAAATTGTCACGGCTGCAATTTTTTTCTCTCGGCACAAATTTTTTTTTTGCCCTCGGCAATGTTTTTAATTGCTGCGTTTTTTTGTGTTTTGTGCCTTGGGATCCGTGTCAAGTTTACACGGTGATGTTTGTCTTTTGTTTTGTTTTCATTTTCGATCTTTGCATATTGTATTGTAATCGATATTCATTGCAATATGTTAAAGATCGATCAAAATGATTGCATAAAATTTCGTGTGGCTAATTTTTTTTTAAGAAAACCGTGTGGCCTTCATGAACACGGCCTGTTTTCTATTTTTTTTTGCATTGATTTGCGTGCCACACAATTTTGTTAGATCGTTCGATCTCTTGTTTTCAATCGTTCTTCACATGTTGTAATTTTAACCGATAATTATTGCAATATGTTGAAGATGTAACAATTGTAGTTTGATTTCTACACGGATTAGATTAAAATTGCAATTGTGTTTTATCAAACCGTTTTGTTTTGATCTCTTGTTGCTCACGTTTTTGAACCGAATTTTTTTTTTATTCCTTTGTTGCTCACGGCAAACAGCAGCAATTTTAAAAAAAAAAAAAAAAAAAAAAAAAAAAAAAATTGGTACTGTTCACGTACAGCAGTACAGAAAAAAAAAAAAAAAAAAAAAATTGTTTCGGTCATTTTTGCATAAAACGGTTTTGTGCTCTCGCTTGAAAGTGAAACGGTTCACCCACGAACAATTAAATTACTTTAAAACGATTTAAAGTAACGGAATATCACGAATTAAAATTAAGTTGATGAAGCGGTTTTATCACATAATTTTAATTATCTTTGGTGGTTTGGATAAATTTAACATAATTACGGAATTATGTCACGAATAAATTTAATTTAGTTGATGCATTTTATTTATCGTTTTTATATATATTTTGAATGCTTTTTAATTACGTATTTATTTAAAACTGCAAACGGTTGTAACTTAGTGTGGCCTTAGTAGAACGTGTTACCGTAATGATGGAACACGGTCTTGGTTGTATTTTGAGATCTCGTATCTCCATTTTTATTTCTTTTAATTACAGTTTTTATTTAGAATGTAAATAGGTTTATATTTGTAAATTTTAAATTGTAATCTTTGAGAAGACCAAAGATGGAGACCGGATGCTCACTCCCGCTACATAGATCAAGATGGAACATCAAGACAAGCTTCTCGGGTCCAACGGTGGATTCCAAAGTTGTTTTATGTTTTATTTTACTAGGATAGGCCACACTAGGAATTTTTATTTACGTATTGCATTCGTTTATCTATTTTATCGTAACGATAGTATGCATCATTTTCCGCCTAAAAACCAAACCACCTAATTATTGCATGAAAACTGACACATATAGAGGTCACGAGTTAGTTTTCTTTGACATTCTCATGTCACACGTTTTTTTAAGCCATCACCCAAATTAATTCATTCACGCAGACGCTAGTTATTCGTTCACTTAATATGAATTATAATTTAGTTGATGGGATCTTCCTCGTATAAACAAAAATTGAGAACGGTCTTTATAGGTCAAACTCCAATGAGTCCCTTCTTCGTCGGTAGGCATAATATGACCCTTCTACGTCGGGTAAGTTGGAACCGATTGACCTATTTTATCTCAACACTATGGTCACTTGTACGATCCTGTGACTATGGTGGACTATAGATAGGATTTACGGAAATCTATCGACCAAGAGTTCTTACGGAAGAATTAGCTAAACAGTTGGCTTATCAATTTACAGAAATTGAGTCTTGGAATCACTTGTATCATTCTTGAGGGAGATCAATTATGCAAGTGCGAGAGTCTACATGTTAAAATGAATTTTTAAATAGACTTAAATCACCTCGATGAGTTGCTTATTTCGGTTTTGTTTTTCTTTCTTTTTCAGTGTAGATCACGAACTTTTAAACTGCTAATAACTATATGGCTGGTCACTTGAACGACCCAATGCCAAGTGCCACATTGGACCGTGAGTCCTGGCTTCGGATCTTCATGAATCAGATGAATCAGTCAACTCGACTGAAGAATGATGGATCAAACTTCGCGGACTGGGATGCAGCATTACGGAATGCTGCCGCTGCTGACGGGAAGCTCAGATTTCTGCTTGAGCCCATGTCGTCACACCCAGGCCCCACGGCTGGAGTTAACGAGATCGACAAGTATAACGATTTCGCCTTGGAAGCGGGTGCGATTAAAAACGTACTCATTTTTGCAATGGAACCCAATTTGCAGAAACGCTTCATAGCCCAAGGTGCAAACAAGATTTTCACCACGCTCACCAAGGAATTCTCGAAAGCACCGAGAATCGTGACCTATGAGCATACCACTCGCTTCTTTGATGCGAGACTCCAGAAGGGCCAACCGGTTAGCCCACACATTCTCAGCATGATTGAGAATGTCGAGAAGCTGGAGACCTTTGATTGCAAGATCAGCGAGAACATTGTTATTGACCGCATGCTTCACTCACTCCACGATGGTTTTTCGCAATTTAGAGCGAATTACTATATGAATGATTTGAAGAAAAGTCCCCACGAACCGCACTCCTTCTCGTATGACCGAGAAGGACATGAAGTTCAGTGGGAGCATGAAACAGGATGTTCTCGTTGTGACAAACAAGGGAAAGGGTAAGGGCAAAGCTCGTGCAAACCTAGCAAGAGGTAAACCGAAGTTCAAGAAGTCGGGTCCAGGTAAGAGTGGGCCTGGTGAGTCGAGCACCTCATCAGGCGCGACAAAGAGCAAAACCGAAAACATGGAATGCCATCACCGCCACAAGATGGGCATTGGAGGCGGACATGTCCTGTTTATCATGAGGACATAAAAGCGGGTCGCGTTAAACCTGTTGGTATGTCTTCTTCTTCTACTTTTATTCATATGATTGAGATTAACCATGCAAGTTACGGAACTTGGGTACTAGATCCTGGTTGTGGTTCTCATCTGTGTAATCATGTGCAGGGCCTCCGAAATCTCGAGCCTCTCGTAAAGGGTGAGGTTGACTGCGTGTTGGGAATGGAGCAAGAGTGGCTGCCGTCTCAAAGGGGACATATGTGATCCAACTTCCTAGCGGATTTGAGTTGTCATTATATGATTTGCTATTATGTACCAGTCTTTCCAAAAACATTATTTCTGTTTCGCACTTGTCAAACTTGGTTTTTCATTTGTAATAGAGAATAATACTTGCATTTTCTCATTACACGATATGATTTATGGCAAGGCAGTCTCCATGAATGGAATTTATGTTTTAGATCGGACGACCAGAAATATTACACGTAATGAATAAAAAGTTAAAGGTTGGTGACAAAGATCAAACGTATCTATGGCACTGCCGTATGGGACACATTAATGAGAAACGCGTAAAACAGCTCATTAAAAATGGAGCTATCTCGGCCTTTGATTTTCAATCATTTGGCACGTGTGAATCATGTCTCATCGGTAAGATGACTCGGATTTCCTTCAAAGGTGTTGGAATGCGCGGCGCCGACCTATTAGGGCTCATACACACGGATGTATGTGGTCCTATGTCAATCACCGCACGAGAAGGCTATAGGTATTTCATCACTTTCACGGATGATTTAAGTAGATATGGCTATGTCTACTTAATGAAGCACAAAAGTGAATCCTTTGAGAAATTCAAGGAATACCAAAATAGGGTACAGAACCTATTGGGTAGAAAGATTAAAACACTGCGTTCAGATCGTGGTGGCGAGTATCTTTCTCACGAGTTTGATCAACACCTTAAAGACTGTGTGATTGCCCTACAGTTAACTCCACCTGGAACACCTCAATTGAATGGTGTGTCCGAACGGAGAAATCGAACACTACTTGATATGGTTCGATCCATGATGAGTCACACCATATTGCCTGACTCATTATGGGGTTATGCTCTTCTGTCAGCTGCTCTAATACTTAACCGAAGTCCGTCTAAAGCTGTTAACAAGACTCCATATGAACTATGGAAGGGAACGGTCCCTAACTTGTCCTTTATACGGGTTTGGGGCTGCGAGGCTTATGTCAAGTGGAGACACGAGGATAAGCTCGGCCCGCGATCGGTCAAGACATACTTTATAGGTTATCCTAAAGGAACACTTGGTCATTACTTCTATTCGCCAACCGAACAACGTGTTTTTGTTGCGGCTAGTGCGACATTCTTAGAGAAGGAATTTCTCGAGAATGCAAAGAGTGATAGAACCTTCGAACTGTCGGAGATTCCAGAACCAAGTACCGAGCAACTATTGGAGGAACCCATTCCTTCAATCCCGGCTACGGTCAACATTCCTGAGGAACCTAGGAGGTCGGGAAGAGTCTCTATTCCTCCAGACAGATACATTGGTATGGTCGAGGAACATGACATAGATGACGTTCTACTCTTAACGAGTAGTGAACCCGCAACCTATAAAGGTGCCATGACTAGTTCTGACTCAAAGCTATGGCTTGAGGCCATGCAATCCGAGATGGACTCTATGTATGAGAACAACGTATGGGATCTTGTTGACTTACCTGCTAAGGTTCGTCCCCTTCAATGCAAATGGCTTTACAAGATAAAGCATTCTGTGGAAGGTCAACAAGATATCTATAAAGCACGACTAGTTGCTAAAGGTTTCACCCAAGTGCCAGGTTTGCACTACGATGAAATTTTTGCACCCGTAGTCATGCTGCGTTCCATTCGGATTATCTTAGCGATCGCCGCTTTTCATGACTATGAAATTTGGCAAATGGATGTGAAAACCGCCTTCTTAAACGGTTTTTTGGAGGAAGAGTTGTACATGGTACAACCCGAAGGCTTCATCGATCCACAACATCCTAAGAAAGTGTGCAAGCTTAAGCGTTCCATTTATGGACTTAAGCAAGCATCTCGGAGTTGGAATCATCGCTTCGACCAAGTGATTAAAGAAAATGGATTTACTCGATCGGTCGAGAAACCATGTCTTTATATCAAGTCGAGTGGGAGCAAGATTGTCTTCCTAATATTGTATGTCGATGACATACTCCTGATTGGGAATGACATACCTCTCTTAACTTCGATGAAAGTATGGTTGAAAAACCATTTCCAGATGAAAGATCTGGGAGAGGCACAAAGAATTCTGGGCATCCGTATCTATCGAGATAGATCACGACGGATGCTATCTCTCAGTCAGGAGTCTTACATAGACAAAGTCCTAGAGAGATTCAGCATGACTAACTCCAAGAAGGGGTTTCTTCCCATGGCTCCAGGGGTGCATTTGAGCAAGTCTCAGGCACCAGAGACACCGGAAGAGAAAGAGCGCATGGCACGGATACCTTATGCCTCGGCAATAGGATCTATCATGTATGCCATGATATGCACACGTCCGGACGTGGCATATGCATTGAGTATGACAAGTCGATTCCAACAGCATCCAGGTGAACCACATTGGCTGGCTGTCAAGAACATTCTTAAGTACCTACGGAGGACTAAAGATTGGGCATTGACTTATGGAGGCGAACAAAAGCTATGCGCAACCGATTCTGCAGATGCTAGCTTCCAAACGGATCGAGATGACTCGAAATCTCGGTCTGGATTCGTTTTTACTCTTAATGGCGCTGATCATTTGGAAGAGTTCGAAACAAACTGTTACAAAGAGATTCTACGACCGAGTCCGAGTACTATGCCGCGTCTGAAGCTACAAAGGAAGCGATATGGATGCGTCAATTCTTACATGGACTATCTGTAGTGCCTAGTTCGAATGACCCGATCACCATCTATTGCGACAATAGTGGTGCCATCTTCCAAGCTAAGGAGCCTAAGTCTAGCAACAAGTCTAGACATGTACAAAGGAAAGCTCATCTAATCCGAGATTACGTGGAGCAAAAGGAAGTAGTGATAGACAAGATTGCTACCGATGATAACATAGCAGATCCTCTCACTAAAGCATTACGACAAGATAAGCATGAAGGGCATGTTAATTCCATGGGAATTAAACGTGTTCCTAAGTTGTAGTACTCTTTTATGGATTAGATTCATTCCCTTTTGTACTCTATACGACATCATCGTTTTGATATTTTATATATATTTTGTTTTTCATGTGGATTTGTACGACAAATTTTGAACACCACAAAGTGAACGAACAAACATTATATTTTTGATCCTTAATTGCCCACATGAGCTGATAACTCGGCAATTATTTTGTGACGTTGGTTGATGGTGGGTTCAACGAGCCATAAGTCAACCAGTTGTTTGACCAATCACAGAGGCGATTTATACGGATATTTCGTAGGACACAATTGTGACATCGACGTGGAGTCCTAAATGTTTTATAACATTCGGTGCCCGGTCGTGGATAGGACTTCCATGGTGATCCTAAGAGTCGATTCTTTTGACTATCGACTGTCTCTTGAGACTAAGGCAGATTTTGGGTGACTTTGGTTTCTTTCTCACGGTCATCCGTAACAGGGGGCCAAGTAGATTGTTTCTGGGTCATTTCATGCTGTGCTTAGATCGGAAGGAGTTCGAGTTGAAAGAAATATTCAGCCTTTATCAGGTACTCGATATTTCTCAGGGCCACTCGAGGAGCTGTAACTGAAATGCATGGCCATGCTCGGATACGGATTCGCTTTATCAGTTAAGTTACTCTCTAGTCGGGGAAACCACTCTAGATACAGATCGATTGTAAAATACGACCTTTGCGGATCCGGATCTGCAAATTGTTTTACATTGAGTGGGAGAAATTTTAAATGAATATGAGAATCGGTTATCGCACATACACTTGTACGGACAAGTGGGAGTTTGTTGGAGGTGGTGTCCTCCAGTTAGTGCGGATAACGTCATTGCACATACACTTGTACGGACAAGTGGGAGCTTGTTGGGCTGGTGTCCTTAACGATTAGTGCAAGGACTTATAAATCTCTAAAAGGATCAAAGGGTATACTTTTGTATCATAATCAGTTGGTCCACGTTTATCAATAACGGTTGGCTTGCTAGATAAGTTTGACGTTATTGTCATACAGATGGCGGTGATCAACTGGTCCCTAAAAGTCACACCTATAGGATACGTTTGAGAGATGTGACGGTATGAAAATGCAGTCATGTAGATGTCAAATTTAACTAACCAGTTAGTCCGAGTTATTTGACTAGTAATTAATCAAATATGTGATGTTGAGATATTTTATTTAATACGGATTAAATAAAAATGGTTAAGACGAATTAAACGATTAATTCGTAAAATTGAATATAAACGATTTATATTTGATTAATGTATATTGAATATAATTATACAATATTGTCTTTGTCGGACATGTATTAATAATTCAACTAATCCGTATTATTAGTTGATGCTTTAATAACCGATAACCGATGACGATTTATAATTAAACCGTGTCATATACATTTAGCGCATTTCGGGTCGTACCACGAGTTTAAGTGAAGAGGAAATGGAAAAGCCCATTTCTCTTCCTCTCACTCGGTTTGGCCGGTTTTGGGAGAACAAAAAGGAGAGTTTCTCCTCTTGCTTAACCTAATTGTCATTTTCTAAAACAAATTAGGGTTTTGGGAATTATCTCTCTCAAAATTCTAGATCTCTCATCTAACCAAAACTCACAAAACAATCCTCTCAATATTGCAAGGCAATTAGAGGATTAAATCTAGCACAAGGGCATTTCTCAGACGGTCTTGGGTGTAATAATTAGGAGGAGGTCTACTTTGATCTCTCATTGCCATTTTGCACTAGGACCGAAGGTTATTTCTAATCTTTATCGTTTCCTTGTTATTTTCGTTTTATGACTATAAATTACATATAAAATTTGCGTTATAATCCTATAAAGAAAGGGTTTTATACGGATATTACCCTTCATAATGTTTTTAGAGAGCGTAGGCACATAAAAACAATTATGCAAATACAACTCAAATCCATTAGGCAAAGCTAAAACATAAGTTTCCTTGGATTCGGCCGCTACCCGAGCTCCATTTCCAAGGCGTAGATCCACATCTCCCTTGCTAAGCCTCTCCACATCTCTTAAACCCTGTAAATGATTACAAAGGTGAGAACCACAACCGGTATCAAGTACCCATGTCGTAGTGGAAGTATAATTTATATCAATAACATAAATTTCTTTAGGAATTGTACCTTTTGGAGCAATGAGTCCTTCCCTTATATTTCGCAAATACATGGGACAATTCCTAAGCCAATGTCCCATGCCATAGCAATAATGGCACTCATCATTAACTTGCTTGAAGTTTTTGATTTTCTTTCCTTTCTTCTTGAACCTCTTGCCCTTTGAAGCAAGAACTTGATTGCTAGAGCTCCCACTAGCTTTGGCATCCTTATCTTCCAGAGATAAAGACCCTATAGATCGTATGAGGTAGTCTTCCTGAGACGGACTCACACGACGTCTAGTAGAAGTGGGTGGTTTAGAAGAGGTGATGAAGTTAAGGTTTCCATCCGAACCTATCCCGAAATGAAGTTCTCTAGTTGTATCGAAATTATTGTTGGAGCATACGTCGTCAAGAACATGGTGATATGACTCAATAGTTATCAGTGCGGTAGCATTTGTTGGATTCATTGTAATGCACTACAAATATGGAGGAAAGGAAATATTAACATTTGTCTTTTTAAATCATACTTGCAAATTAACAAGAAAAATTTGTTATGTATTTTTAACATAATAAAAATCAACGTATTAATAAAAAATACGTCACATACAAAAATCGACTTAGTAATTTCATAATTACTTGTGCCAAAATATTTTACCAATTTATAAATCACAACAGATTGTATTTATAATAATTCATTCAATTCCGATTGTTTCTTTAAACAATAATTTCATCCGAGTAATGATACAAATCAATTACTCAGACCGTATCTCATTTAATCACATTTCAATTTGATACGTAAATTTCACTTCCAAAATCGTCCGTCAATTTTTCAAGTAATTTAATCAACTCGTAACGTTATACGATTAATTAAATAATCAATTAAGAGTGTTGCCCTATAGGTATGACCTAGGGGGTCAACTGATCACCACACCGGTTTTTCTAGAGCATTTAGAGAGTTTTTCTCCTCCAAATTATTCATTCATTCACATTTTATAATTTCTAGTGTAAGAAATAAAATTTCCTCTCTACATTTTAATGATAAATTAGAGAGATAATATACTCCAAAATTCCTTCTCCTCTACCCGGTTTTAGGAACTAAAAACCAAACATTTTGGTTCAATTTTTCACAAGATTAATATTATACTAGATCAAATAATATTAATTAGATTAAGGGTTAGCTTTGGGTATTATTCCTAAGGAGAGATCCTACACTTGGATCTTGTTCTTCCATTTAAGGAAAGCTCAAGAACAAAAGAAAAGGAGAATTCTTTTGTGCCCATTTGAACCGAAATCATCAATATAACCTGGCTCTGATACCAATTGAAGGAAATGTAGATTCATAAACATACTAACATACTCGTATATGTTATAATTAATTTGTCATAAAATTAAAACGGATTTTATGCATGCAAACAATAATAAAATAGAGGAGAAATCATGTCCTTACAATGATGATTTCGGTTATATTGGGCACAAGAGAGATCACCTTTCTCTCTTGTTCTTGAGCTTTTCCTTTTGGATGAACCAAGATCCAAGTATAGGATCTCTCCCTAAACTTTATACCCAAGGCTATCTCTTAATACAAATTAATATTATAAGTACTAGTATAATATTAATAAGGTAGAAAATTGAACCAAAATATTATTTAACACTTGAATATTTCGGTATTTATGAGAGAAGAAGAGGAGGATTTTTATTCTCTCTAAAATTGTATTTTGGATGATTAAGTGAATGAATAATGATACAAAACATTTTGTATATTATTAGGTAAAAATATGAGAAAACCATGATGGTTTTCTCTTCTCAAAAACCGGGTGGTAGGGGGGCTTTTTGGGTGAGCCAATGCATGCAAGTGTTGTTCTTTACAATACACAATAGGCTTGCATGGCTAAATAATAGGTAATCATTGTAATGCCATTATCTTAATCAAACACAATATTAACCCATTACATCCCCTAATTTCGGCACATTTGGATAACAAGTAATCCATTTTATTTTTGTCAATTGTCAATATGTCACATGTCATATGTGACATAAATTTGTTATGTAATTTTTAACATATTAAAAATCAACGTATTAATAAAAATACGTCACATACAAAAATCGACTTAGTAATTTCATAATTACTTGTGCCAAAATATTTTACCATTTATAAATCACAACAGATTGTATTTATAACAATTCATTCAAATTTAATTGTTACATTAAACAATTTATTTCATCCGAGTAATTATACAATTTAATTACTCAGACCGTATCTCATTTAATCACATTTCAATTTGATACGTAAATTTTACTTCCAAAATCGTCCGTCAATTTTCAAGTAATTTAATTAACTCGCAACATTATACGATTAATTAAATAATCAATTAAGAGTGTTGCCCTATAGGTATGACCTAGGGGGTCACTTGATCACCACCGTCACACGACAGTAATGGCAAACTCTAGTCAGCCAATCATTACCGATATATGTTGACCAGTTGACAGTAACAAAATTACTTCCCAATTGTATTCTTTTTAATGAGATTTAAACATGTGATCATCATGATCAACAGTCGTGATCGCATCATTGTCGGAGGACACATATTCCAACAATCTCCCACTTGTCCTCGACAAGTGTGCGTCACCAATTCTCTTGTCCTATTACTATCTCCCACTCAATGCAAGGTGTCTTTCAGGTCGTACTTGCAAGTGATCATATCGAGAGTGGTTTCCTCGATCTGGAGAATAACTGATTGACCGGACTTATCTATCATAGATACTTTCCGAGCGTGGCCACGCATTTCCAGTTCATTACTCCTCGAGTGGCCCTGAGATATTGTTATAACCCTGACTAGGGGTGGACAATTCCTATCGCACTCATCCCCTTCGACTAGCCACAACCATCATAACCCAAAATATGCCCATTTGACCCCATTTACGAAGGTCGTAGTAACACAAATCAAAGTTAATCTGAAACTGTGCCATCTTAGGTGAACAGTCTTTAGTCAAAAGAATCGACTCATTCGAATACTATAGTAGCTCTCGCCACGACCAGGCTATATAAATTTGAGGAGAACTCTATAAGCGGTCATCAGGCCCGACAAAATGTTCCTAACAGTCTGCCTATGTGATCGACTAGTCATCTCACATGACTCTATGGCACTTGAACTTGCCATCAATCGCATCACACTCTAGTCACTTCGAGACGTCACCTCATATAAGTAACTATGGGCAAAAACAATGTTAATCCATGTTCACTTTAACGGGGTTCAATTGTCTTCACAACCCGTTTGGATATAGCAATGTACAGGGTGAGTTAATAATAACTCAAACGACAAATGTCAACATCACACTCGGGTAGTCAATATCATATTACAACCTTGTGATGTATATCGTCAGTGTAAACACTTATTGATTGCAATAGAAGTTTAACATCCCATGTGTCCATGTGTTCAAACTTCTTGCACTTGCAATTTCCTTTGCATTCATGTTCTCTCTTATAGCATGAATCCTACCAAGTACACATCAAGGTTCCCGACCTTGGTTTCCGTTCTTTAACTTGAAAGAACTTTCTTATCGACTATCACATAACGAACGAATTTGTGATGAATGATATAACTTGTACTCATCAAGTACTCCATCCACACATAATGCACTAGGTATATGTTTTGTAGTATCTTGTAACAATTGACAAGATTATTTAGCTTAGCACTTCTCACAAGTCCTAGCTTAACTAGGAAAGATTGATTTTTGAATAACCTCTTATTTAACCAAGCATCTTTCCAAAAACTTCTCATTTCTCTTTCTAGGCTTGAAAGAATTGGGATTCTCTTAAATCCTCATATGTGCTCGGATTTTCTACAATATGTGCAACCTCTTATCACATAATGGAGTATTCCGTTAAACACCGAAATCGCTCATCAGATTCTTCTTGAGAATACATGACGTTTCTATTATGGCTCACCAATCAACCATCATGCTCTTATGGCATATGATTCATAATTGGACATGTACATAATTATTCTAATGGCGGAAACATTAGTTACTAATAATCATGAGATCAACTGTTCATAGATTCAATGAACGACCATGACTGCTAATGGTAATTCCATTTTCATCTATATGAATAACCTATGCGAATGTTGATACAATGTGTATCTCTTAATACTAATCCAACATCCCTTGATGTAATTGGATTCATCATTGTCCATTTTCATCCAGAATTGAAAACTCAAATGCTTCTTTATGAAAGAAGGTATTAGCTCGTCATTCCTTAATGAGTAATGAGTTTTATACATTCAAGGATGATAGCTCCCACTAAATTCCATGTCTTCACATGAGAATTTCCTAACTCCCACTCAATTCTGCACATTTCGAAATTGACTTCTCAATCGAAATTTATCAAGAATTGAATATAAATTGCATTGCCAAGTTATTTGGATAAAACCATATATGTTCCCATCATATCCTTTCAAAATACCTATTTTGAAGTGGTCTCATCTTAACCTTACAGAAAGAGATTTTAAATCTCCAACACACTCATGTCATAATGATGTGTAGCAATGTCATTATTCAAGTATAAACAATATCTAGAATACGTCCTTCGCAAATACCCTTTTGGAAGGATGTTTAACCATTTCATAGTGAGGTTAAGCAATGACATTTGCGAGGTTAAAACTTTGGCCATTGAGGATATCGGTATATCAATCTTTGCAACTCGATCATAACTAGTATGTTACTATGATTTATTTAGGCTCTTAAGTAAATCTCAAGGTTGAAACTATTGGTCAAATGTTTCATAAACTTAGTCAAAAACTTGTTAAGACTTTACATTAGTCATTTTTCTTCCAAAACTTTCTTTTGGTCTCCTCGTGTAGTTATCTTGAGAATATAATCTTATGATTACTTCACTTGGTCTCTTTAGTCATATAGAACTAACTTGAGACCATAGATCTCATCTATTCGGTATACTATGTAAATAGATATACCTTTATTCAAATCATTTTCTCTTGCGTAGATCTTCATATACACAAGTACACAATTTTATCTTGCCTTGTGTGTTGTGTCCTCATTTTTCTCCCACTCTATCTTTAGAATAAATAAACTATAGATTCAAAGATAGCATATGAGACACAAATTAATGATGTTGAAGTATAAGGAGAACTATCTCATAGATAGACTAATAGTTATTGTTTTCATACGTGCCCTTGTTGATGTGTTTTGGGCTATAGATAAACATTAGAGTAATTTTATCGACCAAGAATTCTAAAAGTAGAATCGATTAAAAGGTTAATCCACCGAGTTATATTGATAAAGGTTGCATCGGCTACCCCGTGCCTAAGTCGATATGAATTTGGGTCTTGGAATCATTTATCTAGTTGGGTAGAGGTCACTAGAAAAATGCTTAAAACTTGTTTAAATCATACATTTTTACGAGTATTATTAAAACGACAATTGTTTTACTCCTTATATTTTGTTTTGTAGACCACTTCTTTTTCATAACAAATGGCAACACCAACACCAACTCCTAATGCTACACCTCTCGCTACTTCATCTTGGCTCCGATCCTTTATGGATCGATGTAAACTTGAAAAGAATGGGTCAAACTTCTTCGATTGGGATGCCCAACTCAAATTAGCCGCCGAAGGTGATGACAAGCTTCGTTACCTCACCGAGGCCTCTCCACCCGAACCCTCCACTAGGTCCACCGCGGCCACTAGGGAAGCATATGAGGCTTACCAAAAGGAGTCCGCCGCAATGAAAAATGTCTTAATATTTGCGATGGAGGCGGACCTCCAAAGGAGAGCCTTTAAAATGGGCAATGCTAATGAGATTTACTCCAAACTTGTGACCATGTTTTCACAAACTCCGCGGATCGTCCAATATGAGGCGGCCGCGGCATTCTTTGATTAAGGCACTACGATCCGATCGTGGTGGTGAATACCTTAGCCTTGAATTTGATTCACACTTGAAAGGTTGTGGTATCATATCACAACTTTCTCCACCCGGAACACCACAACTGAATGGTGTTGCCGAAAGGAGAAATCGAACCCTACTTGATATGGTTCGATCCATGATGAGTCAAACCGAGTTACCTAACTCGTTTTGGGGATTTGCAATCCAAACTGCAATTCTATCTTTAAATAATAGTCCCACTAAAGCCACCGAAAAGACTCCATTTGAAACATGGAAAGGAAAAGTTCCTAATCTATCCTACATGAAAATTTGGGGATGTGATGCTTACGTCAAAACTAAACCCGACAATAAGCTTGCCCAAAGATCTGAAAAGTGCATCTTTGTAGGCTATCCTTTGACCTCTCGAGGTTACTATTTCTATAAACCTCAAGAGAACAAAGTGTTTGTGTCTTGCGAGGCTGTCTTCTTAGAACGGGAATTTATTTCTAAGAGACAGAGTGGGAGAAATTTTGAACTTGATGAAGTTCAAGAGCCACAAACCGAGGTAGAGACGCAAGAAGATGTTCCTTCGTCGTCTAACGCGGTTGTACCTCCTCCACTAAGAAGGACGAGTCGAGTAATTCGCCATCCCGATCGATATGTGGGACTTATCGAGGAAGATGGAACACTCGATGTGTTACTTATAGAAAGTGACGAGCCCGCCACCTACAAGACCGCAATCTCTAGTCCGAATTCCTCCTTATGGCTTGAAGCCATGAAGTCCGAAATGGATTCTATGCATGAAAACCAAGTTTGGGACTTGGTAGATTTGCCTAAAGGGGCAAGACCCCTTCAATGCAAATGGATATTCAAGGTCAAAAATGGCATAGAAGGACATGACGATGTCTACAAAGCTAGGCTAGTGGCAAAAGGATTTACCCAAGTCCAAGGTCTCCATTATGATGAGACCTTCGCCCCCGTAGCCATGCTAAGATCCATACGGATTTTGTTAGCGATCGCCGCATTTCATGATTATGAAATTTGGCAAATGGATGTCAAAACCGCTTTTCTAAATGGGCATTTAGAAGAGGAGGTGTACATGATACAACCCGAAGGTTTTGTTGATTCTAAAAATCCTAACAAAGTGTGCAAGCTTAAGAGATCCATTTATGGTCTTAAGCAAGCATCTAGAAGTTGGAATCATCGATTCAATCATGTTATAAAGGAAAATGGTTTCACTCGAAATATTGAGGAACCATGTTTATACATGAAATTCAGTGGGAGCAATGTTGTGTTCCTAATCTTGTATGTCGATGACATACTACTCATTGGAAATGATATTCCAATGTTGTCTTCTGTTAAGAAGTGGTTAGGTAACCACTTCCAAATGAAGGATTTAGGAGAGGCACAACGCATATTAGGTATCCGGATCTATAGAGATAGATCCAAGAGGATATTGGCACTAAGTCAAGAGTCTTATGTTGATAAGATTCTTCGAGGATTCAGCATGGACAAATCCAAAAGGGGTTTGGTACCTATGGTAATCGGAACGATATTGAGCAAGACTCAATGTCCCTCCGAACCCCATGATGCTGAACGCATGAAGTTGATCCCTTACGCTTCCGCTGTTGGATCAATCATGTATGCCATGATATGCACACGCGTCACGATGTCTCGTATGCCTTGAGCATGACGAGTAGATATCAAGGAAATCCAGGTGAGAGTCACTGGATTGCTGTCAAGAGCATCCTTAAGTACTTGAGAAGAACTAAGGACTCTATCCTTGTGTTTGGAGGAGACACTGAGTTGCGTGTTAGTGGATACAAGGACTGAAGTTTTCAAACAGATAGAGATGACATGAAATCACAAGCTGGTTTTGTTTTCATGCTCAATGGTGGTGTAACGTGGTGGAGAAGCTTCAAGGAAGTCAGAATCGCGGATTCGACAACGGAGGTGAGTACATAGCAAAGATCGGGAAGCTGCCAAGGAAGCTATGTGGATCAAGCAATTCACGGAAGGACTAAAAGTAGTACCTACCGCCAATGATCCCATCACTCTCTATTGTGATAATAGTGGGACGATCTTCCAAGCTAAGGAGCCAAAGTCTAGTAATAGATCTAGACATGTACTTAGAAAATATCATGTAATAAGAGATTTCATTGAAAGAAAGGAAATTGCGATTTGTAAGGTTGGGACGGATGACAACATAGCCGATCCGCTCACCAAGCCTTTATCGCAGGCTAAGCATGATGGACATGTTACGTCCATGGGACTTAAACGTGTACCAAGCTTTTGTTAGATTTTGAAATGAAATAAAAGTGTTGTTTTTGTTCATATTCACAATCACATTTGTCTTTTATCTTTAATTTATACATTGTTACATCCAAACGGGTTGTGAAGACAATTGAACCCCGTTAAAGTGAACACGGATTAACATAGTATTTGCCCATAGTCACTTGTATGAGGTGACGTCTCGAAGTGACTAGAGTGTGAGGCGATTGATGGCAAGTTCAAGTGCCATAGAGTCATGTGAGATGACTAGTCGATCACATAGGCGGATTATTAGGAACATTTTGTCGGGCCTTATGACCGCTTATAGAGTTCTGGCAAATTTATATAGCCTGGTCGTGGCGAGAGCTACTATAGTATTCTAATGAGTCGATTCTTTTGACTAAAGACTATTCGCCTAAGATGGCACAGTTTCAGATTAACTTTGATTTGTGTTACTACGACCTTCGTAAATGGGGTCAAATGGGCATATTTTGGGTTATGATGGTTGTGGCTAGTGCGATAGGAATTGTCCACCCCTAGTCAGGGTTATAACAATATCTCAGGGCCACTCGAGGAGTAATGAACTGGAAATGCGTGGCCACGCTCGGAAAGTATCTATGATAGATAAGTCCCGTCAATCAGTTATTCTCCAGATCGAGGAAACCACTCTCGATATGATCACTTGCAAGTACGACCTGAAAGACACCTTGCATTGAGTGGGAGATAGTAATAGGACAAGAGAATTGGTGATGCACACTTGTCGAGGACAAGTGGGAGATTGTTGGGAAATATGTCCTCAACAATAGTGCGATCACATGATTTAAATATCATTATTAAATCTCATTTTAAAGAATACAATTGGGAAGTATTTATACTGTCAACTGGTCAACATATATCGGTAATGATTGGCTGACTAGAGTTTGACATTATTGTCGTGCGACGGTGGTGATCAGTTGACCCCCTAGGTCATACCTATAGGGCAACACTCTTAATTGATTATTTAATTAATCGTATAACGTTACGAGTTGATTAAATTACTTGAAAAATTGACGGACGATTTTGGAAGTGAAATTTACGTATCAAATTGAAATGTGATTAAATGAGATACGGTCTGAGTAATTGAATTGTATCATTACTCGGATGAAATTATTGTTTAAAGAAACAATCGGAATTGAATGAATTATTATAAATACAATCTGTTGTGATTTATAAATTGGTAAAATATTTTGGCACAAGTAATTATGAAATTACTAAGTCGATTTTTGTATGTGACGTATTTTTATTAATACGTTGATTTTTAATATGTTAAAAATACATAACAAATTTATGTGACATGTGACATATTGACAATTGACAAAAATAATATGGAATCCATATTATCTAAAAGTCTTAGAAATATTAAAGGAGTATTAGGCTAAAATTGTGTTTATATTTTAAATAGAAAACATAATGATGAAAAAGCTAGAGTAGCCATGCAACCCTATTTATCTTGTGAAGACAAATATGGGCATGCATTGGCTCCCCAAAAAGCTCCTCCCCCCACCGGTTTTTCTAGAGCATTTAGAGAGTTTTTCTCCTCTAAATTATTCATTCATTCACATTTTATAATTTCTAGTGTAAGAAATAAAATTTCCTCTCTACATTTTAATGATAAATTAGAGAGATAATATACTCCAAAATTCCTTCTCCTCTACCCGGTTTTAGGAACTAAAAACCAAACATTTTGGTTCAATTTTTCACAAGATTAATATTATACTAGATCAAATAATATTAATTAGATTAAGGGTTAGCTTGGGGTATTATTCCTAAGGAGAGATCCTACACTTGGATCTTGTTCTTCCATTTAAGGAAAGCTCAAGGAAAAAAGAAAAGGAGAATTCTTTTGTGCCCATTTGAATCGAAATCATCAATGTAAGGACATGATTTCTCCTCTATTTTATATTGTTTGCATGCATAAAATCCACATTTAATTTTATGACAAATTATTTTCGACATATATGAGTATGTTAGTATGTATATGAATCTACATTTCCTTCAGTTCTCCAGGGTGTCGATATGGGTCTCGACGCGATCCAGGGTGACCTAAAGAGCGGTAAGCAGGCTGGCTAGCTGATCAGTCGTGACATCTCTGTTGTTATCATTGTTGTTGTTGTTGACAGACGAAGTTGAAGACGGGGCCACGGCTCTAAGGCAGAAAAACGGCTCACATTACAACTCAATCCGACACGGTTCAAAGACTGAACGCAGACAACACAAGGACGAGACAAAGATCAGACTCAATAGGACGAGGATGACCGTGTGTGGTTCCTCGGTGCTGACTCGATTTATGACGTGACGGTGTTGACCGAACTTTTGACACGAGTCCAACATAACGGCGTGACGCCATTTTACGGGTCTCATGGTGACACGACTCATAAGTAAAGACCCATAAGTACGTTTGCTTTGACTCGATAGACACGAGGCGGAATTGGAATGGTGGACTGAAATTTTAGAAAATAGGAATTTTCAAATAGATTCATTCGTCGCTTTGTGGACGACTTCCGAAGATAGAAATCTCCGCAAGTCGATCAGTTGAAAGGGTTGTTTTAAATTTATTTGTAAAAGACGGTTCGAGTTTGAATCGGCTCGGAAAACGGTGTATTGTCTCCCAAGACGGTTTTTGAAATTCAAAATTATATGTTTTGAAAATCGAGTTTGAAATGTTTGAAGAGGTCTCGGGGACGGTGCATGGTCCTCGGGATCTCGAAAGTGTCTCGGGAAAAGGGTGTGTGCTTTTCTCAGGTTTTGAAAGAGCCATTGTCGGCGCGAAATGGGTTAAAATCCGTGTCTAGACGCGGCGATTATAACGGCGTAAAAAGGTGATTTGAAATGGTTGTAGAAAACCGGGTTTGAAAATCGTCATTACGACGGCCTAGAAAGGCGTGTTGAAATGGTTATAAAAACCGGGTTTGAAAATTGTCATTACGACGGCTTAGAAAGGCGTGTTGAAATAGTTATAAAAACCGGTTTTGAAAATCGTCATTACGACGGCCTAGAAAGGCGTGTTGAAATGGTTATAAAAACCGGGTTTGAAAATCGTCATTACGATGGCCTAGAAAGGCGTGTTGAAATGGTTATAAAAACCGGGTTTGAAAATCGTCATTACGACGGCCTAGAAAGGCGTGCAACGGTCAGCGGAAGACCGAGGTTTGAAACGGCCATTATAACGGCGCACAAGGGTGTTTTTGAAAGTTTGAAAATGACACGGAAGGACTTATGATCAAGTAGCACATAAGCACTCACAGTTCATTATATTATGCATTATGCTGACACGGGTTTTGGCTTAAGAGGGTGGGTTACACACCAAGCAATCAAACCTCGATTTACGAGAGTGATACCAATCCAAACAAAATGTGTAAGGAGGGTGCCCTAGCCTCGTGCTCGAAAGTGATGAAAGCTCTTTGACGAAAAAATATGTGTAACGTCAATGGTATGCTTGACTCAATCGGGATTCGAAACGCGAAGATGAGAAAACTCACGCCGACGAGACGAGCCAATTGGTTGAAAAGGGTTAGGCTGTGGGACCGGACAAGGAACCCGACCGTGACCGTAATATCAATTAATGCATTCCAACCAAGACCTCGTTCGAGTCTCACCATCTAGGGATCACAAAGACGTAAGTGTCCTAGTTTTCCCCAGCGGAGTCGTCAATCTGTGGACATGGGCCACGTCTCGGTCTGTGGATTTGGGCCACCTACCGGTCCGTAGTCACGGGCCACCTGTACGCCAAGCCAATCTGTGGACATGCAGCGGTCTATTGAAAGCCACGCTCGGCGGCGTAAAAATGCTTTCGACCGGATCGTTTTAGATCGGTCGGTTCCGTCTTGGTAAGGGTGATCGGTCCGTTTCGTGTTCACAATTTAATAGATGTTGTCGTTGGGTCACGTCCGAATCAAAACACAATTTATAGCTTCACAAACAACTCTACAATTAGTAAAGAGGCAAGTAAAGGTCGGATCCCAAGGGACGGGAATTGAGATGAGATTTCTATTGAAACTAGTGGTGTCTTAGGGGTGTCACAATTTGGATTGAAGTAGAAGGTCACTAACTAAATAACAATGAAAGTAAATTAGCAAGATGAATTAAAAGGGTTGTAAACAATTGATAAAAAGCACTAGGGTGTCATGGGGTCATAGGGGAATCATAGAAATTGATCATACAAACATGTTCTCAAATTATAAGCAAGCAATTATTGTTGTGATGGATTGAGTTGGGTTATATCTTACAATCCTAGGAAAGTTTGGGTCCCGGAGCCGAATCGATTAGATTGTACAACACCTACAAGTCGACTTAGTCTTCCCTACTCAACAACATGCATGGTCTAATGAGACTCGAGTTGGTTTATGTCTTACAAGTCTCATTGAAAAGATAGGTGATGGGTAAAAAATGCAAGGATTCATAGGCTCACATTTTATCAAACATAACATGTGCATGAGTTGAGATCAAAACAAGCAAGAAAATAAACCATGAAAGCATATTAATTTAAGCATGAATCATTCCCCATGTTGGTTTCCCCTAATTATCCATTAACCCTAGCTAGGTCACTACTCACTCATTATCATGTTGATCATGCTAGCAAGGTTGTCAATCATACCAACAAAAGGAAACATGATGAATAAATGAAAGTAATTAACAATAATTAAAGAGGGATTAAGAGAATTATACCTACTAATGATTCCAATAATAAAGCAAAGAATAAAAGAAGTACTTGATGCTTGATTGAGAGGTCGTCAATCTCCAAAAAATAACCCAAATAATCTTCAATTACCCAAAATAAAGGATGAACAAAAGAGAGATTAAGGAAATAAAACTTGTATTAGAACTTGATTAATTGTTGATTACAATACTAAAGAGAGATTTGATTGATATTAACTACTCTAATTCTTGATAAGAAGAACATGCTCTTCTAATTAGACTAATGGGGTATTTATAGTGGAAATTAGGTGGATGCATTAGGGTTAACTAAAGGCTAAACTAGTAATTACATTTTTTAGATTGAGCAGGGAGGAGCCGGTATTTTTCGAAGGAAGGGCTTCTTTCTTTGTAGCTTGGAGAAGACGAAATTTGGCTGCACTGGAATCCGTGCGTATTGGAGTCGGGACGGGCGTATTTAGGCGGGGGAAGACAGGCGTCTTCAGGAAAATCCGGGCGGATTCTGTGGCTGCTGTCCGGGCGTCTTTGAAGGAAGACGCACGGATTGTGCTTGAGGAGGACGGACGGATTGTGGACAATCCGCTCGGATTGTAGCTCAGCACTATTTCTTCTTCTTTTCTTCCCTTTTCTTCATAAAATCCTTGGGGATTTCCTCGGGGATGTAAGGATCCTTTCTCAATCATTGCTCATCTACTATCATATGTACAAAGGCCTTCTAATCTTGTCTCTCCTTGATGCTTGGTCATTGAATTCAATCAATTTAGTCTTGTTTTGCCATGATAATGCAAGATTTGCACTCCTTTTCTACCAAGGGATCAAAATCTCAAAGAATATGCAAAACAAAGAACTAAAGACAATAAATGACACAAATATGCACTAAAAAGCATGGGAACAAGGCTAATTCGGGGGCTAAATATGCGCTAATTATGGTCACATCAAATATCCCCAAACCGAACCTTTGCTCGTCCCGAGTAAAGAGGTGACAAAGACTAGGACCATTATTTAAACTAACCTAATAACATAGCCGATATGAGACAATTAGCGGGTCTCACTCCGCCCCTTCAACTCACAATAAGACAACCATGAGGTAGGATGCCTTCTTGCAAGGCAAGGTGGGTCTTGCCAAAATGGCGACACAACCAAACATTAAGCACACAAAATCAAATAATGGATGCATCTACAAAAGGAATAGCCACTTCCTCATCAAGTGGCGGAGGCACTAAGAGAGAACAAATTTAAGAGCATGTAATCCTTCACAAATACTAGTTCAACAAATTACTAAGGCTAAGAGGATGGCACTAAATCACCTCCAAATGGTGTTAAACTAGACTACTTTCGTCCTCAATTTCCAAATGCTTTCGTCAAGAGCGATCGGATGGTGGTAGAATGATGATCCTTATGATGCTAGTAGCATATGACATGACAAGTCTTGAATTCTCTACAAAAGTAAAGGTCATGGATCGTCCCAAGCTCGACAAAGTGGCTTGACAAAAGGCTTTTTGAGAATGAAATGCTCAAATCTTTATAAACAAAGAGTGGATATGACTAGTATTCAAAATTGTCCTCATTTCACTTTTACATTTCAAAAATTTAAGATGGGGTTTGTCCCTTTCGGGCTAGTGTCCTTTGCTTTCGCCAATCGCTTATTAGGCAACCGGTTAACCTCTAGACAATAGCTTTTCGGGGTGATAGTCACTCTGTCTCTGGGCGGCCGAATTCACAACCGTGTGGGGGCCCAATTCAATGGATCCCGCTCCAAAGCACATCGAAGTGGTACGCCTCCATCAAAACAATTAAATTTCTCAACATTTCAACATTTCATAACATTTGAGGTTTCCTTGGCATTAAATTACTTCCACATGACAAAATTCTTTGAAATGAGCACTTCAAACTTATTGATAGAAAGTATTTTTGGGTTGCCTTACCACAAGGTCAATCAAGGTCACCTAGACAAGTTAGCCAAGTCCACATCGCATCACGGGGTTGGATAGGTGACTCACATGCAAACCCTTGACTAGGCTTTGGGTCATGGGTCAAAAGACACTAGTATGACACTATCTAGGGTGTTTTACAACCATTCTAGTAGGCAAGGCCTTAAGTTGAAAAAGTATTTGTAATGGCTTAGTTGCTCTTGTCAAAGTTCTCAATTAGGCACTTTTCAAAATGTTTTATCTAAATGCAACTACATGTAATGATGCAACTAATATATACATCCTAATGTAAGTGATTCTATCAACTAATATGACATATAAACTAAATGCAAGTCCTAAATTCACATTGTTATACCGCATCAATCAAAATAAAGCCACATAGTCATTAACATAAAGAGGAAAAAGGAGATTGGAAAGATCATACCATGCGGTCTTCATGATCCTCATGTCTCGGATGTGGCGTAGTCATTCAATGTGAACAAGGATAGAACAAACACAATATATACAATATATATAACTACACTACAAAAGGAATAAACATGTTTTTGGGTTTTTCAATTTTCAAATTTTTATGGTTTTTCGAAATTTTTCAATTTTTTTTGGATTTTTGAATAAAATTTAAGTTAGAATTCCCCATCTCCACACTAATATGGGCATTGTCCTCAATGGCCAAAATGATGGGAAATTATGCAAACGTGATGCATGATTTCTACACTAAATGCAATCTAAACTAATCTATACTACATGATGCATGGTTTTTGTTTATGACGGAGAGGATAATTTAGATTACCTCCCGTTGTGTATGCATTAACTTCCCCAAACTGATCTAGACATTATTGCTAATGTCCAAGGATGGGTGTAGTTCATGCACACACTATGCAATGCATGAAACTAATTTTTCATTTTGGATTTTGAAAGGTGGGAACAATAAAATGAGAACACCTCAAAAGTACCGAGGTGTGAGTCCTCAATGGTGCTAGGACTACTCCAACAATGATCAAGAAAAATAAATAAATAGAACAAAGAGATAAATAGACAAACCTTGAGAGGGTAGGAGCCTCCTAAGCTTGCTAATCTTCCATCATATCATCACTATCATCATCATCCTCATTAGAAGCGGTCTCATTGCCACTTCCCTCTTCACTTTCTTCTTCACCTTCTTCTTCACCTTACTCATCATCCTCTTCTCCTTCTTCACTAGCTTCTTCATCAATGTTATCATCAACTTCTTCATTACCAACAACCTCATTATCACCCGGAACAACCCTAGATGCACTCGGAAATAGGACTTCCTTATCCGCCCAACTAGGCAAAGGACATGATGGGTCAAGTAGTCCTTGCCTAGCTAAGTGTAAGAGGGGTGGATATTGAGCTAAGTAAGAATTTTTCCGATCCTCAAAGGCTTGCTTGTGCATTGCTTGCATGAGAAGAGTCAAATAATCATTTCTTGCTTCAACACCTTCCGGCTTGAACTCTTGGTACTCAAAAGGGTAAGGTGGTGTGACAATGGAAGAGGAGGGTATTTCAAGTTCACCCTTTTGTTGTTGGATAATATACTCGGCCTCTTTTGAAAGGGGAAGTAGATAATTGGTCCGGTGGACACTCAATCGACAAATCTTTGAAGGCAAAGTGAAAGAACTAGCCTCACTAGTGAGCCGTCTATACTTGGTGTCAAGAGGGTTATGGGCAACCCACTTGTACTTGTGTATCATAGTATGCAAATCAACGAGATGACCACCTTCTTTCGCCTCATACTTGTTATCTTTGTTGAAGTTAGGATCAAAGTATTTAGCTAGGATAGTGACTAGGCCTCCATTCACAATAACGGTAGTGCTTTTCTTCCCACAATCAATATTTAACCATCTATCCACCAAGAGCCTTAGAAATTTAAAAGGCTTGGTGAATTTCCTACCAACGTTCAAAGCCGACTCAAGAAGAACAAAATCGAGTTTGGTGAAATGGTTGGTGTCTTTTCTTGCATTGATGGTCTTCCCTACGACCTTGTGCCATACTCTTATGCCCGGATGGTGGACTAAAAGAGCACGACTCGCATGAAAGTCTTCAAATTTCCTTCCGGAAATCGCCTCCCAAAGAGGGTCGGGGTCATATTTGCCAACATTCTTAAAATAACTCGGAGAATCACTAAGACCCAAAGCTTTACCCATTTCCTCAAAGGAGATGTGCCTACTAACATTAGCTAGACGAAACTCGATGGTCTCCATGGTCTCAACCTTGTTAACTTTCAAAGAACTCAAAAATTCTAAGGTAAGGGAGGGGTATGTCAATTCTTTTGATTCAAACAATTTCTCCAACCCCATGGCTTTGAAAAAGGCTCTAGTTTGCTCAAGGACACCCAATTTTTCTAAGGTATCTTCACAAATAAACTTGGTGGATTGAAATGATTTTCTAGCAAACTTGGCAAAAGTGTCCCTATGGGATTTTGAAATGAAAATTACCTCCGGATAGTTTGCAAGTTGATCAATTTCCGGAGTAGTAGATGTTGTTGCTCCCATGGGAGGTTGTTGTTGTTGTTGCACTTCCAAGTTTGGGTTTGCTACCACCATAGCCAATGCTTTCTTTGCTTGAAGAGTCTTTTGCCTTAATGAAAGTGTCTTTGCCTTTGGTGCCTTTGTTGCTCCCTTAGTCCTTGCCATTGATGAATGAACCAAGAAAGAGTGAAAAATCTTCAATTTCTAGTGCACCCAAATCGATTTAAAGATGAAAGGCTTTGCCTTTATGAATTCAAAAATCGACTCAAAGGTTGAAGATTTTATGCTTGGTTTTGATTTTTGTTGAAAAAGGAGTGATTGATTTGTTGTTAAGAGGATGTTTTAATTTGATTTTGGTGAATATTGTTGAGGACTTTTAATTTTGTGATGGAGAGGATGAGGGTTTTGAGGGTTTTGAGGGGTGTTATGAATTAAGGAATGAAGAAATGAATGTGGGAGGGGGTTTATAAAACCCGAAAATTTTGAACTGCAGGAGCAAGACGGGCAGATTCTGCTCGGGACGGGCGGATTCTGCCTTTTCTGGGTTTGGAAAAACTCGCCTAAAGACGGCCGTCTTTCAGTGAAAACGCTCGGATTTGCAAACACGGGACGGGCGGATTCTGTAGAAGACGGGCGGATTTCAGTCCAGGAATTTTTCTAGTTTTCCTCAGCCAAGAAGACGGGCGTCTTCCTTTCAGGACGGGCGGATTTTTGAAGAAGGGCGGATTAGGATGCAGGATGCCCGGATTCGCTGACAGTAAAAAATATCAACAGTTCAGCTCGATTCAGGACGTGCGTCTTCTACCCAATACGTCCGGATTGCTTGAAGACGGGCGGATTCTCCTGAATCCGCTCGGATTCGACCCCTTTGTACCCGGATTCAGTTCCATCCGTGTACAATGCATATCCCTTGTCATTCTTCCATTCTTCCTCATATCTTGTGCTCTTCATTGTGGGGGCACTACTAAGGCATGGGTAGCCTAGGCAATTGTCATTCCCACACTAAGCTAAAGCACTACACATTAATTGAAATTATTAGTCCCTCCCTCACTTCTCTCAAACATGATAATTATCTTGATCAAAGTATAAAAATCCAAAAATAACAAAAATGCAATATAAGAATTGAAATGCAAGTTAGGGAGTTAGAAATATTTACAAATGGTGGTTTAGGGAGGACTCCACCAAACTCTCATTCTTGATGAGATGTCAAGGGGGCATGTTCAAGGTGTTGTTGATGTTTCTCAACACCTTGAAAAAGTAATCAAAAGCTTGTTCATTATCATGGTAGAGGTCTTCAATAGACCTTGGCCCTTGTTGTCGGTCTTGATCGATGGCATTACCAATGTAGGGATTAAAAATCCCTTCAAATTCGTTGTCCCAAAGACCACATACTTCATTAAGTTGATCATTGAAAATCTCTTGATTTGATGGAGACAACTTTCCCATTTCCTTTTCTTGGCCAATGAGGCCATCTTCTTCATTGCTTGTCTTTGATGAGCTTTGCAAGCTCTCTTTGTCACAATTCACTTGCTCTTTGAATGGAGCATCTTCAATTTTCTTTTTCCATTGGAGTTCCGACTTCTTCCTTTCATCCTTCTGACTATAATGATCGATCATAAAACACGGTTCATGTAAACGGGGAGCTCTCATAGTCTTGTCAAGATTAAAAGTTATACTCTCATCTCCCACTTCTAGAGTGAGCTCACCATGTTTTACATCAATCACCGCACCTGCGGTGTGTAAGAAGGGTCTTCCAAGAATGATTGGAATGTTGGAGTCTTCCTCCATATCAACAATGACAAAGTCCACCGGGATGAAAAACTTCCCAATTCGCACGGGGACATCTTCCCATATCCCTAATGGTGTCTTCGTCGATCTATCGGCCATTTGGAGTGTGATATTGGTGCATTTAAGCTCTCCCATCCCCAACCTTTTACTTACCGAGTATGGCATAACACTCACACTAGCCCCTAGATCACATAAGGCTTTGTTGATCGTGGTGTCGCCAATGGTAAACGGTATTGAGAAGCTTCCCGGATCCTTTAGTTTTGGAGGTGAACTCCCTTGAATTATTGCACTACTCACCTTAGTGAAGGCGATAGTCTCAAGTTTCCGGATCGACTTCTTCTTTGTGAGGATGTCTTTCATGTATTTTGAATAGGCCGGCACGTGATTGATTAATTCCGTGAAAGGAATTGAGACTTCCAAATTCTTCACAATTTCCATAAACTTTCCAAGTTGGTCATCAAATTTGGACTTGGATTGACGACTTGGAAAAGGAAGTCTAATCACAATGGGCTCCTTCTCCTAGGCCATGTCTTCACTTTTCTTTGAAATCTCTTCTTTTGATGATTCTCCATCTTTGGAGTTTTGCACAATTTCTTCCTTATCACTAGCTTCCACAACTTCATCCTCAACTTGCTTCTTCGGTGCTTCATACCTTGTACCACTTCTCAAGTGAATGGCACTAACCGTTTCATGTCTTGGGGGATTACTTTGAGGTGGTAATTGCCCCTTTTGTCTTTGTGAGCTTGAAGATGCTAGTTAAGTCAATTGTGTTTCCAACATCTTGGTGTGAGCTAGAATGTTGTTGATGGTGGTTTCTTTTGCTTGGCTATCTTTTTGCATTTGAGTGAAAAACTCTTGTTGATTCTTTTGCATTTGGAGGACCGCTTTTTTAACATCGAAACCTTGGTCATTTTGGTGATTGTATGGATTTTGGTTTTGGTAACCTTGGTTTTGGTTGTAAAAGGGTCTTTATTTTGGTTTCTCATGGGAGGTGGGGTGTATGTTGTTTGAGGGTTTTGAACATTTTGGCTTTTGTATGAGAGATTTGGATGAAACTTGGTGTTTTCATTGTAATAGTTGGAATAATGGGTACCACCCTTGTATGCTTGGAAAGCATTCACTTGTTCATTTGTTCCCCTACATTCACTTTGGTCATGTCCCAAAGTTCCACAATTCTCACATATCCCACTTGGGATTGATGAGGATGCCGTCATGGCATTAACATGATGCTTTGGTGATTTTAAGGCTTCTTCAAGTCTAGCCATAGCTTGTTCAAACTTCAAATTGATTGTGTCAATGTGAGCACTAAGTTGGGCACCTAATTGAGTAACGGAGTCCACTTCATGCCTTCCTCCTCTAGTAGCCTTGCGAGGTCTACTATATTGTGAGTTATGGACCGCCATTTCCTCATTCTTGTTCCATGTTTGATTGTCATCAACTTCGGTGAACATTCCATTTGATCCCATGTTGAGAATGTTCCTTGAATCTTCATATAAACCGTTCCAAAATTGTTGTACCAAGAACCACTCGCTAAGTCCATGGTGAGGACATGAGCGACAAATTCCCTTAAACCGCTCCCAAGCTTCATACAAAGATTCTTCATCCCTTTACTTAAAACCCGTAATTTGAGCTCTTAGCATGTTAGTCTTTTCCGGTGGGTAGAACTTTTTGTAGAAAGCTAGAGCCAACTTCTTCCAAGAATCTATTCCGAGAGTGGCCTTATCAAGGCCCTTCAACCATTGCTTCGCGGTGCCGATTAGAGAAAAAGGAAATAAGACCCATCGAATTTGGTCTTGAGTCACACCGGTTTGAGAAATCGCATCACAATAGTCACAAAAGGTTTCCATATGAGAATGAGGGTCTTCACTAGGCATCCCCCCAAATTGGCTCCTTTCGACTAATTGGATAAAGGCGGATTTGGCAATAAAATTTTCGGTCAAATGTTGTGGTGTGGGAGTACCATTGGGTAGGTTCTCCTCGGTGGGTACGGAATGTGATGAAAATTTAGGCATTGTACGTTGATTTTGTGGGGTATTTTGTGTTGGGTTCTCCTCACCTTCTCTTGCAAAAGGGCTGATGAACTCAATAGTTAGTTGAACAACCTCACTAATACCTCTCAAATTCCTCCTAGCAAATCTCCTATTATTTGTCAAGGTTCTTTCAATTTCACGGTCAAAAGGTAACAAATCACCTTGTGACCTTCTAGACATGCAAAATATCAAACAACTCGAAAACAATTAGAACAAACCTTGAGGAGTTTTACTTCCCCGAGGCAAAGAAAGACACAACTAATAACAATATAAGAAAATCTAAATCAAGTTAACACCGTCCCCGGCAACGGCGCCATTTTTGATCGGTCTGTTTCGTGTTCACAATTTAATAGATGTTGTCGTTGGGTCACGTCCGAATCAAAACACAATTTATAGCTTCACAAACAACTCTACAATTAGTAAAGAGGCAAGTAAAGGTCGGATCCCAAGGGACGGGAATTGAGATGAGATTTCTATTGAAACTAGTGGTGTCTTAGGGGTGTCACAATTTGGATTGATGTAGAAGGTCACTAACTAAATAACAATGAAAGTAAATAAGCAATATGAATTAAAAGGGTTGTAAACAATTGATAAAAAGCACTAGGGTGTCATGGGGTCATAGGGGAATCATGGGAATTGATCATACAAACATGTTCTCAAATTATAAGCAAGCAATTATTGTTGTGATGGATTGAGTTGGGTTATATCTTACAATCCTAGGAAAGTTTGGGTCCCGGAGCCGAATCGATTAGATTGTACAACACCTACAAGTCGACTTAGTCTTCCCTACTCAACAACATGCATGGTCTAATGAGACTCGAGTTGGTTTATGTCTTACAAGTCTCATTGAAAAGATAGGTGATGGGTAAAAAATGCAAGGATTCATAGGCTCACATGTCATCAAACATAACATGTGCATGAATTGAGATCAAAACAAGCAAGAAAATAAACCATGAAAGCATATTAATTTAAGCATGAATTATTCCCCATGTTGGTTTCCCCTAATTACCCATTAACCCTAGCTAGGTCACTACTCACTCATTATCATGTTGATCATGCTAGCAAGGTTGTCAATCATACCAACAAAAGGAAACATGATGAATAAATGAAAGTAATTAACAATAATTAAAGAGGGATTAAGAGAATTATACCTACTATTGATTCCAATAATAAAGCAAAGAATAAAAGAAGTACTTGATGCTTGATTGAGAGGTTGTCAATCTCCCAATAATAACCCAAATAATCTTCAATTACCCAAAATAAAGGATGAACAAAAGAGAGATTAAGGAAATAAAACTTGTATTAGAACTTGATTAATTGTTGATTACAATACTAAAGAGAGATTTGATTGATATTAACTACTCTAATTCTTGATAAGAAGAACATGCTCTTCTAATTAGACTAATGGGGTATTTATAGTGGAAATTAGGTGGATGCATTAGGGTTAACTAAAGGCTAAACTAGTAATTACACTTTTTAGATTGAGCAGGGAGGAGCCGGTAGTTTTCGAAGGAAGGGCTTCTTTCTTTGTAGCTTGGAGAAGACGAAATTTGGCTGCACTGGAATCCGTGCGTATTGGAGTCGGGACGGGCGGATTCAGGCGGGGGAAGATGGGCGTCTTCAGGAGAATCCGGGCAGATTCTGTGGCTGCTGTCCGGGCGTCTTTGAAGGAAGACGCACGGATTGTGCTTGAGGAGGACGGACGGATTGTGGACAATCCGCTCGGATTGTAGCTCAGCACTATTTCTTCTTCTTTTCTTCCCTTTTCTTCATAAAATCCTTGGGGATTTCCTCGGGGATGCAAGGATCCTTTCTCAATCATTGCTCATCTACTATCATATGTACAAAGGCCTTCTAATCTTGTCGCTCCTTGATGCTTGGTCATTGAATTCAATCAATTTAGTCTTGTTTTGCCATGATAATGCAAGATTTGCACTCCTTTCCTACCAAGGGATCAAAATCTCAAAGAATATGCAAAACAAAGAATTAAAGACAATAAATGACCCAAATATGCACTAAAAAGCATGGGAACAAGGCTAATTCGGGGGCTAAATATACGCTAATTATGGTCACATCAAAGGGTCTCGAAACGATTAGAGATGTTCTGAGTCGCCACCAAGCATTTATGGGATGCTTGGAACCCGTTCGAATTCCACTTTATACCTCGGTCAAATCGAAGCGCAAAGCAGCGTTTGACATAGGTACTAAAGATAAGGAAATCGTCCCTCTTTAGCATCCTATCTCTAGAATGACTCTCTTACGCCCTGGATAATGTCGTCCACTATCCAAAGTTTCTGAGTAAGAGGTGAAGGTACGTATTGGGAAGCCCTTTAATCAGACACCTAATCCGGCCCGCGGTAGCGGCCTCTACTGATCGATCTTGGTTGGTTGAATGCAAAAGTTGATAAAACGGTTTAAATGCATGAATGTGCATCCAATAATTTAAACCTAACATGTGAGAGCTTTCTAAGTCGGTTGATTTAATCCAAGTATCAAGTATAAGATGTCGAGTCGGATTAATGATTGATTTGCATGCAAGACAGAAATTAAACATCAATTTATCGTATTAGGTTTAGGGTGCATAACGTGATCCATTTGTCTTAGTAAGGCGTTTTACAAATGTGATTTTGAATAAAAAAATAGTCATCTGATCCGTCTTATATCCTGGCTAACCGGAGTCGGGATCGTCCTAGACTAATGCTGGAAAGGGAACAGGTCTTGTACCTGACGGCTACATGAGGCGCGAGCCAGCCGGCGATACAAGGGGCCTCCTCCTGGTTTTGAAAATGAGAAAGAAAAGGCCTGCTTGAGGCGCGGGTCAGCCTACGGTTATATGCCGTATTCTGACCATTTAGAAAACGTTATAAAACGTGTTGAGAAATGGGTATTTGAACCCAATTTGGTTTGAACGGGCCGTTTAGACCGCATTTGTTGATTTTAAGAACTAGACTCGAATAACCATCATTATTTTGATAATATTCGGTGTCGGGTTCGACTTGACAAGCTTGACATGAATAGTTTTGAAAAATAATTATGAACTAATTGTTTTAAGTTCATTTGAATATAATTAGTCGATACTCATCATCGTACCCGGGTTAAAATCTGGCATGGTATGTAGAACCAAGGATGACTTTGTGTTGGTGACTAATATGTTTATTTTAAAAATGTAAAGAAATGATGAAAGGCTTTAAAATACCTCCTAAAAATAAACTAAAAGGCTTTAAAATACCTTTTAAATGTTATTAACCAAATATTATCACCGAAACACGGATTTAACCGTCATGGTATGAGGAACCAAGGGTGAAAAATGTTTTATGGTTAAAACAAATATAATGAAATAAAAAGGGTTTGAAAGTATTTGAAATGGTAAAAACCGATTACAAATATGGAAATGAATTAAAGGGGAAAGACGAGAACAAACACGGTTGATCTGTGACCTGGACACCCCATTTAGGCGTGGGCAAGCCGGCGAACCAAGGGGCTTCTGTCTCAGGCCAAAAATCAGTTTTGGCTTGTTTATCCCATGTTTTGGTTCATGTTATGCACGTTTTAGCATGTTATAGTCATGAAACAAATGAAAACATGATAAAAAGAGGATTTTTACACCCTCATACTTACATGTTTGGTTATGGCGAGTGACCGGCGTAAGTGTAACAACTCGTTTGGTCGGAAAAAACTCGGTTTAAAACCGTTTTGGTAAGTAAAAAGAGTGTTTTAAGATTAGTGACGGTGTAGTGGTTGAAGTGGTCGGTCAAGTGATTTAATGCACGATGACGGTACCAAACAATGTGTAAGGCTTGTATTTACGATCGGTAGGTCGTAAATACGCGTCGGATTGTGACTTAAGAAGTCGAGTCAAGAATTTTAAGGGAGAAAAGAGGGGGCGGACACTCGTGTAAGTCTCAAATGGGGGGTATTTATAGGGAAATAAGTGGTTGTGTGAGTTTTGAGCGACGTGGCCACTTGGGCTGCTCAAAGAGGCGCGAGCCACGTCGCGGGTCTTCGAGGTGTGTTGTCGCTTTCACACAAATGCAATCATGATTTGTTCTATCCTAGGTTTTGTAGTCATATGTTTGGTACTTGACCAAACATAAATCCGGGAAAACTTAAGGTAGAAGGTTTGAAATGTTTTGTTTTTGGTGGTTGACTCGGTTTGACTCGTTGTTGGAGTCGAGATTTAAATTTTTGAATCGGTTTTTGGTCCGGTGTCGGTTTTGACTCTAGTTAGTGTCATTGCGACCCCGTCGTCGTGCATTAAACACTCCAGTTATTTTTGAAATGTTTTTGAAAAGTTTTATTTTCGAAATTGTTTTAAATTTTCCGACGTAAAGTTTTACACAAACTGTCGATCAAACGCCGCGATTCCAAAACATGTTATAGTCCGATAATCATCGGGGGTGTTTGTTGGAGTCTCAGCAGATACTGGGTATCTACAGATAGGGATCAAGTCGCCTGAAAATTCCATCTTAAGTCTTAACCTACTCGAAAAATTCCAAAAAACCATCATTCATGTACAAATCTCCACTCGTTATCACATTATTTAAAATTTCTTAAATCTCAAATGTATTTAATTTGTCCAATATTTTTTTTTATTATCACCTCATAAAAACTTAAAACTTATCTCTTAGTAGTTATCTTTAACTTTTGTTTTTAATAAACACAATGATTCTTCCAAATAAATTTTTTCTTAATGGATTTAATGGTCTAAGTATTATAACCTTCTCAAAATGTTTTTTCATTAAGTAAATGTAATGCATTTTAAGACATTCACTTTAATCATCCATACATATCAAAATATTTCAATAAATATAATGAAAAATATACTCAATTTAAAACATTTTTCGCAATAAAGGTAATGATTTACATTTTAGAACTTTCATCAAAAAAAATTTATATAAATTTAAAATCAAATCACCGTAATTGTTATATGTAATTTTATAATACATCTATTAAACTCTTATTAATATTTTGCTGAGATTTATGTAGCATTTATTATGTTTATATTTAATGTTCAGCTGTTATTAATACTTATATTTAATGCTGGGTTGACACTTCATCGCATCCACAACGCTTCAACTTGCTTTTATATATATATATATATATATATATATATATATATATATATATATATATATATATATATATATATATATATATATATATATATATATATATATATATATACGGTCCGGATCCGGTGAGGCCGTTAATTATGGCGAGGCGGCCGGCCTCACCAAATTCATTCATGTTTGGGTGGACTGTTAGTTAGCGCGCTTCAAATTGGGATGAAAGTTTGGCCCACTGACTTTATTATATCTAAAATATAAAAACACACACACGACTCAAATTTTTCTTCATCGACAAGCAATATCGTGAAATTGCAGCCATCATACCCAATCATACCCAAACCAATTGCAGCGATTGTTCGTCGATTCCAATTGCAGTGATTTGCCGATCAACAAGCTACAACAATATCGTGTTTTGATCAACAAGCTACAACAATATCGTGATTTTGATCAGCAATATCGTGATTTCATCAACAACAATAATTTCAGAAGATTTTAATCGATTAATTTGAAGGTAATTTCATAGTGTTGATAAAAATTGAATATATTCATATAATTTTGTCAATTCAATAATAAAGTGATGATATACGGTTCGAATTTGATCAAATTGAGCGATTTCGTAAATATAATGTTCGAAATTGATGCTGATTGCGCGATTTCCTTTACCCAACGATTTCGTACTACTTATTACACTGTTTTTGACGATTTTGCAGCTCAAATTGCTATGGAGATTGTAGATATCACAATGGTTGATGATAATAGTGCTATTGAAATAGGTATTTTCTTTTATTGAAGCTCTAATTATTGTTTTCTATTTCAGTTTTAATTTGTGAAATTTTGATGATAATCGGACTTCAGGTTTCTGTTTCAATGTTGTGAATCTCAAAGTTGATTTTGTGAATCATAGAGCTTGTTTTGTGAACTTATATGTGTATTTTGTTAGACTTGGTCATAAGTTGTTGAAATCACCTATTTTGCTCTTTCTCTTATCTTGTGAATCTGAGACCTTGTTTAGTGAATCTTAAACCTTGATTTGTGAACATAGAAGATAATACTCTGAAACTTGATCACAATTGGTTGAAATCACGTACTTTGCTCTTTTTCTTATTTTGTGAATCACAGACCTTGTTTTGTGAATATAGGAGCTGCTTGTGTGAATTTTATACATTATTTTGTGAACCTCATAATAGTAAACAAACCCATGTGCTGAGCGAAAAAGCTTGAAAAAAGGATTATGGCTCTACAAAGTAAACTGGCATGGCAGAGAGATTGTATTCCATGGTTTGCTTGCTCTTTATCCTCAGGTAACTTGCTATGCACTCCTTGTCTGAAATATCGGGCAAATGCTTTCAGTGAATATCACCTGAAAAGAGGAATTTGTGCTAGTTTTTGTTGTCATATGCCTAGAACATACAGCGGCGACTAGTTTGAAATGTCACTGTTCTTGTGTATGACATCTTGAAATTGTTTTTTACGCATAATTTTTAATTGAAAGCCAGTGGCAATCATCTCCACCTCAAATATGAATGGTGAATAGAGCTAGAGATCGAGTCCTGAAAAACTCTTCAACTGTCAGTGGTTATTGAACTCATGTTGAAAGATTTCAGTTACTTTCAACATTCAATATTTTGTGTGAGGCAGGAATATTTATTCCCATTCCTCATATAGGTTTCAGAGTGTGATTGGACACGGTATCCGCAGCTGTATTATCACCGGCTTGTGCCTTGCGAGAGTGAACTAAGAGAGCATGGACGAATTATCGTTTTCACTTTCGTCAGCAAAAGTATTATGGCTAAGAGAGCATAGACGAATTATCATTTCAATTTTCTCATCAAGAATTCATGCCATTTGTACTCTTACACTTGATTTTAGGTTCATATCCTCTACCTTACTAGAGAGCATATGGTTCGGGTATTTACTTATCGCGCCTAAGAGACGCCATACAAATAATTAATAATTAGTACTCTCTTTGTTTTAGCAAGCTATATGCATTTTTTCTTTGGCATAACTTTATCTAAAATAACTAAAACACTCAATCTGCTATTAATGATGCAATTTTATCATATGATTTTAAGGATTTGTTTGGTTTTTGAGGATCGGTTTTTGACAGGTTTTACCATTGATGATTCTAAGCACTAATATCAGTGTGCTAGTTGGCTGAGGTTCAAGCAACGGACCAACGATAAACGATGGGTGGACTTCCACCAAGTCAAGGCCCCTGTCCTTGGTCATCTCCTACACTGTCTGCTTAGTTAATATTTTCGTGTATGGATATCATAACTTTGTTCAAACAACAGTTTGTTTAGTCAACTAACTGCACTTGTCAAAGTAGAAAAGTTGGTTTTTAATGTAAGACAAAGATAGAAAATTGATGAATGAAAATGTGAATATGAGTAGGATTACTTATGAAATTTATTTTTCTTATTTTGTGAATCTTACACCTTAATTTGTGAAACTTGAAGGTGATTTTGTAAAACTTGGAGCTTAATGTGTGAAATCGTTTACTAGAAGGCGGTTTTGTGAAACTTTGACATGGTTTTGTGAACCCTAGATCGAATTTTGTGAACCCTAGACCCGATTTTGTGAATCTAACACACTGAACAGGTGACATTGGACACTGGACATGTGGGACATCTAACACATATATTAGCATTGATAAATTATACTCCCTCTTATTCACCATTTTCTTCCCTATTTCCTTAAACGGATTATTTAGGTTTTCTTCCTCTTTCTTTTTTTGGAAATTTTTACTCTTACTTTATTCATTCCTCTCTCCTATCACCAAACCTCACCCAACTCACAATTCCTTATTTAATTCCTATTTATTCATTCCTCTCCCCTATCACCAAACCCCACCTAACTCACAACTCCTTATTTAATTCCTAATTATTCATTCATCTCTCCTATCACCAAACCCCACCCAACTCACAATTCATATTTTATTCCCCTCCTAAAACATTGTGCCCACAACAAAGGGGAACAAAATGGAGAATAGGAGGGAGTATAATAATTGTATATTTATATTTGTTCATCTGTGTGGGACTCGAACCCACACCTTGCGCAATAGCACAATGCTCTACCTTTTGAGCTAATAGATGATATAATACAAACAGTAAATTATGCATCAATAAATAACAAACACATGAAACATGATACATAAACCTCTTATAGTTATTTCTTAATATGAAATTAACCAATTTAAATCCTAAGTTCGCATAACCAGGTCCAAGCTTCACAAAATCAGGTCCCAGCTTCACAAAATCAAGTCCATGTTTCACAAAATCAAGCCTAAGTTTGACAAAATCAGGTATCACAAAGTCAGGTCTAGGGTTCACATAATCTAGTCCTAGCTTCACATAATCTAGTCCTAGCTTCACAAAATCAAGTCCAGGTTTCACAAAATCAGGTTTATATTTTGACAAAATCAGGTTTCACAAAGTCGGGTCTAGGGTTCACATAATTAGGTTGAAGCTTTACAAAATCAAGTCTAGGTTTCACATAATCAGGTACAAAACTCACAATACTAGCTCCAACGTTCACAATATTAGCTCCAACATTCACAAAATAGGGTCCAAAGTCAAATATAGTCACGAACAAAGCGGCACCTATTTCTTTGAACCTTGGACATGATCTTGTGAAACTTGGTCATGATCTTGTCAACCTTAGCTTAAATGTCAAACTCAACAACACTGGTTGATGTCAAACTATTTCAACCTGTAAGAGCGAAATTTTCAAGCTGTTTTAGCACAAATTTTTTTTCTTTTTCTTCTTCTTCAAGGAATTTTCAAGCTCTGCGATCTTTTCAGCACAAGTTTTTTCTTTTTCCTGCAACATGCTTTTCTCTTTCTTTCCTGAAACCAGCACCCAGGGTTAATTTATTTTGATAAACTGCCAATCAGGAAATTTAAGTTTGAGTATGTTTAATTGCTCACGTAGTTGCTCATATCGTGTGAATGTGTAATCAGCCTCTCTTTCTCTTCTTCATACTTGGAAAAGGTATCTGTAAAAAACAAGCAGGTCTATAGATTAGTAAACTTTATACACATAACATATAGAGCTTTTTTGGTAGAACTTCATTGTTGTCGTTAACATCAGAACAACAACCAATGCTCTCTATATCCTGCGAGGTTTCTGAAATCTTATTCAGAACCTTATGAAGATACATTACAAGGGGTTACATTGCTTATAAAAAAGAATCAGATAAAAATTAACTAAGAACAACACATTATGCTCGATTGCTCGTACCAGTAGTTTATAACAAAAACGCCTCTCAAATACGAGTAAGTTTTACAAGATTAAGACATAGAAAGACGAAATTGGGGTGTAGTTATCTGATTGTAGTAACATAAATAAAAAAGCAGAATGCAGATAATAGAAAGTAATCAAGCCGTTTCATTTCTTCTGTCAGTTAAAAAAATGAAATTACCAGCCATGCCAGTATGCCACACAACTAAGCAGGTGCAGAGGTCGGGTAATCTAGCTTGTAAGGTCCTTGAGGCATGGTACTCATGACCTGTATCTTCCTGTACACCCGAAAAAACTCTACCACGTAGATTACTGTTGTGATTGGATAGATCATCTGACTGGGGTACAACCATTCAGAAACCAAAACATTCACAATTTCATTGTAGCACATTTTATAACTTCAGATTACTACTACTAAATACATATCCTTTCTAAAGTAGTTCCGAAATATGCATATACAACGAACTATTTAATTAAGCACAATGAATGAAGGAATACCTTTTAGCGCTTGTAGATGAGTTACTTTCTCTATGCTGAATTTCTCATAGATTGCTTCAAACTTGACAGTTTACTCTTTTAATGCATTCTCACACTAAAAAAACAAGCAGCAAGTACTTTGACTAATTAACTGTAAGTTGTTATGCTTGCAATATACACTAGCACAAGCTCAATTAACAGTAAAAATAGTAAACTCTGAACACTGAATCAAGCTATTATTGCTTCAGTTGATTGTTAGAAGTTATTAGATCCGACGGTTTGGGATGGGTACAGCTGCCTCACCAAAGAAGGGTGCCTCACATGATTCATATATATATATATATATATATATATATATATATATATATATATATATATATATATATATATATATATATATATATATGTTAGAAATCTATATCTCATTACTTAACATATTCATATATGTGATAATTTAATTTAGTCATAAAATTAAACATTGATCTTATGCATGCAAACAATAATAAAAATAAGGAAGAAATCATCAACCCTTATATTGATATTTCGGATTTTGGGCATGAAGGAAAAATAGATCTATATACTAACATATTCATATATGTTCCATTTTAATTTGTCATAAAATTAACAAGTGATCTTATGCATGCAAACTATTTAACAAAATAAAGAAGAAACATTCACCCTTACATTGGAATTTCGGTTCATATGGGCACAAAAGAGATCTCCTTCTCTTTTGTTCTTGAGCTTTCCTTTTGGATGAACAAAGACCCAAGTGTAGGATCTCTCCCAAGGATTAATACCCAAAGCACACTCTTAATAAAATTAATATTATGTATACTAGATAATATTAATTTTGTGAGAAAAATTGACCCAAAAATATTTGGTTTTTGCTCTCAAAACCGGTTGAGAGAGAGGAGAATGGAAGGTGATTTTTCTCTTCCTAAAAACTCTTGTTTTAGTGTGATGAATGAATAATAATCACTAGTCTCTATCGAAGTGAATATTAAGCAAAATAATAAGAAAAACCACAAGGGTTTTCTTCCCCAAAACCGGTTGGGAGAGGAGGTACAAAAGAGCCAATGCATGCCCTAGTTGTTCTTCACAATGCAAACTAGGGTTGCATGGCTAGGCTATTAGTGAATGATTATGTTTTTCACTAATTTAAACAACACAATATTAGCCTAATTCTTCCCCTTAATTTCGGTAATATAAAATGGAATCCATTTTATTTTTGTCAATTTGTCTTATGTCACATGTCATATGTTACATAAATTTGTTATGTATTTTAAACATATTAAAAATCAACGTATTAATAAAATACATCATATACAAAAATCGACTTAGTAATTCATAATTACTTGTACCAAAATATTTTACCAATTTATAAATCACAATAAATTGTATTTATAATAATTCATTCAATTTCAATTGTTTCTTTAAATAATAATTTCATCTGAGTAATGATACAATTCAATTACTCAGACCGTATCTCATTTAATCAAATTTCAATGAGATACGTAAATTTTACTTCCAAAATCGTCCGTCAATTTTTTAAGTAATTTAATTAACTCGTAACGTTATACGATTAATTAAATGATCAATTAAGAGTGTTGCCCTATAGGTATGACCTAGAGGGTCAATCGATCACCCACGCCGCACGACAAGTAATGTCAAACTCTAGTCACCAATCATTACCGATATATGTTGACCAGTTGACATAAAAATTACTTCCCAATTATATTCTTTAAAAATGAGATTTAAACATGTGATCATCATGATCAACAGTCGTGATCGCATTATTGTCGGAGGACACATATTACAACAATCTCCCACTTGTCCTCGACAAGTGTGCGTCACCAATTCTCTTGTCCTATTACTATCTCCCACCCAATGGAAGGTGTCTTTCAGGTCGTACTTGCAGGTGATCATATCGAGAGTGGTTTCCTCGATCTGGAGAATAATTGATTGACCGAATTTATCTACCATGGATACAATCCGAGCGTGGCCACGCATTTCCAGTTCATTACTCCTCGAGTGGCCCTGAGTTATTGTTATAACCCTGACTAGGGGTGGACAATTCCTATCGCACTCATTCCCTTCGACTAGCCACAGCCATCATAACCCAAAATATGCCCATTTGACCCCATTTACGAAGGTCGTAGTAACACAAATCAAAGTTAATCTGAAACTGTGCCATCTTAGGCGAATAGTCTTTAGTCAAAAGAATCGACTCATTTGAATACTATAGCAGCTCTCGCCATGACCAGGCTATATAAATTTGCCAGAACTCTATAAGCGGTAATAAGGCCCGAAAAAATGTTCCTAACAGTCTGCCTATGTGATCAACTAGTCATCTCACATGACTCTATGGCACTTGAACTTGTCATCAATCGCATCACACTCTAATCACTTCGAGACATCACCTCATACAAGTGACTATAGGAAAATACTATGTTAATCCATGTTCACTTTAACGGGGTTCAATTGTCATTACAACCCGTTTGGATGTAACAATGTATAAATTAAGATAAAAGACAAATGTGATTATGAACATGAACAAAAACAACACTTTTATTTCATTTCAAAATCTAACATAGACTTGGTACACGTTTAAGTCCCATGGACGCCATATGTCCATCATGTTTAGCCTGCGATAAAGGCTTGGTGAGCGGATCGGCTATGTTGTCATCCGTCCCAACCTTACAAATCGCAATTTCCTTTCTTTCAATGAAATCTCTTATTACATGATATTTTCTAAGTACATTTCTAGATCTATTACTAGACTTCGGCTCCTTAGCTTGGAAGATCGTCCCACTATTATCACAATAGAGAGTGATGGGATCATTGGAGGTAGGTACTACTTTTAGACCTTCCGTGAATTGCCTGATCCACACAGCCTTCCTTAGCGCTTCGATCTTTGCAATGTACTCGACCTCCGTTGTAGAATCCATGATTCTGACTTCCTTGAAGCTTCTCCACTCTACGGCACCACCATTGAGCATAAAAACAAAACCAGCTTGTGATTTCAAGTCATCTCTATCTGTTTGAAAACTTGAGTCCGTGTATCCATTAACACGCAACTCAGTGTCTCCTCCAAACACTAGGATAGAATCCTTAGTTCTTCTCAAGTACTTAAGGATGTTCTTGACGCCTATCCAGTGACTCTCACCTGGATTTCCTTGATATCTACTCGTCATGCTCAAGGCATACGAGACATCAGGACGTGTGCATATCATGGCATACATGATTGATCCAACAGCGGAAGCATAAGGGATCGTCTTCATGCGTTCAACATCATGGGGTTCGGAGGGAGATTGAGTCTTGCTCAATATCGTCCCGGTTACCATAGGTACCAATCCCCTTTTGGATTTGTCCATGCTGAACCGTCGAAGAATCTTATCAACATAAGACTCTTGACTTAGTGCCAATATCCTCTTGGATCTATCTCTATGGATCCGGATACCTAATATGCGTTGTGCTTCTCCTAAATCCTTCATTTGGAAGTGGTTACCTAACCACTTCTTAACAGAAGACAACATCGGAATATCATTTCCAATGAGTAGTATGTCATCGACATACAAGATTAGGAACACAACATTGCTCCCACTGAATTTCATGTATAAACATGGTTCCTCAACATTTCGAGTGAAACCATTCTCTTTTATCACATGATTAAATCGATGATTCCAACTTCTAGATGCTTGCTTAAGACCATAAATGGATCTCTTTAGCTTGCACACTTTGTTAGGATTTTTAGAATCAACAAAACCTTCGGGTTGTATCATGTACACCTCCTCTTCTAAATGCCCATTTAGAAAAGCGGTTTTGACATCCATTTGCCATATTTCATAATCATGAAATGCGGCAATCGCTAACAAAATCCGTATGGAACTTAGCATGGCTACGGGGGCGAAGGTCTCATCATAATGGAGACCTTGGACTTGGGTAAATCCTTTTGCCACTAGCCTAGCTTTGTAGACATCATCATGTCCTTCTATGCCATTTTTTACTTTGAATATCCATTTGCATTGAAGGGGTCTTGCCCCTTTAGGCAAATCTACCAAGTCCCAAACTTGTTTTTCATGCATAGGACCCATTTCGGACTTCATGGCTTCAAGCCATAAGGAGGAATTTGGACTAGAGATTGCGGCCTTGTAGGTGGCGGGCTCGTCACTTTCCATAAGCAACACATCGAGTGTTCCATCTTCCTCGATAAGTCCCACATATCGATCGGGATGGCGAATTACTCGACTCGTTCTTCTTAGTGGAGGAGGTACAACCGTGTTAGACGACGAAGGAACATCTTCTTGCGTCTCTTTCTCGGTTTGTGGCTCTTGAACTTCGTCAAGTTCAAAATTTCTCCCACTCTGTCTCTTAGAAATGAATTGACTTTCTAAGAAGACAGCCTCGCAAGACACAAACACTTTGTTATCTTGAGGTTTGTAGAAGTAGTATCCTCGAGAATCCGAGGGATAACCTACAAAGGTGCATTTTTCGGATCTTGGGGCAAGCTTGTTGTCATTCTTAGTTTTGACGTAAGCATCACATCCCCAAATCCTCATATAGGATATATTGGGAACTTTTCCCGTCCACATTTTATATGGAGTCTTCTCGATGGATTTAGTGGGACTATTGTTCAAAGATCTAATTGCGGTTTGAATCGCAAATCCCCAAAACGAGTTCGGTAACTCGGTTTGACTCATCATGGATCGAACCATATCAAGTAGAGTTCGATTTCTCCTATCGGCAACACCATTGAGTTGTGGTGTTCCAGGTGGAGAAAGTTGTGATATAATACCACAACCTTTCAAGTGTGAATCGAATTCAAGGCTAAGATATTCTCCACCACGATCGGAACGTAGTGCTTTTATCTTTTTGTCTAATTGGTTCTCTACCTTGTTTTGAAATTCCTTGAATTTCTCAAACGCTTCACTCTTATGTTTCATTAAATAGACATACCCATGTCTACTCAAGTCGTCGGTGAATGTTATAAAGTAGTCATAATTTCCACGAGCGGTGATACTCATTGGTCCACATACATCGGTGTGTATGAGTCCTAATAGTTCACTAGCTCGTGTCCCTTTACCACTAAAAGGATTACGAGTCATTTTGCCAAGTAGGCAATATTCGCATGTACCATATTATTGATAATCAAATGGTGTAATCACATTAGTCGAAATTAATCTTTTGATGCGATTCTCGTTTATGTGACCTAATCGACAATGCCAAATGAACGCTTCACTTGGGTCACTTGATTTGAGTTTCTTTAATTGAATGTTATAGATATCATTAGTTGGATTTGAGGTCTCTAAAATGTAAATGCCATTGATAGAGGAAGCTTGGCCTATAACCAAGTCGTTCCTAGAAATAGTACAACAATTGTTCTTAATGACAAAACAAAAACCGTCTATGTTTAGCATAGCGATTGAAATAATGTTTTTAGAGAGTGTAGACACATAAAAACAATTATGTAAATACAACTCAAATCCATTAGGCAAAGCTAAAACATAAGTTCCTTTGGATTCGGCCGCTACCCGAGCTCCATTTCCAAGGCGTAGATCCACATCTCCCTTGCTAAGCCTCTTCACGTCTCTTAAACCCTGTAAATAATTACAAAGGTGAGAACCACAACCGGTATCTAGTACCCATGTCGTAGTGGAAGTATAATTTATATCAATAACATAAATTTCCTTAGGAATTTTACCTTTTGGAGTGATGATTCCTTCCCTTATATTACGCAAATATACGGGACAATTCCTAAGCCAATGTCCCATGCCATAGCAATAATGGCATTCATCATTAACTTGCTTGAAGTTTTTGATTTTGTTTCCCTTCTTCTTGAACCTTTTGCCCTTAGAAGCAAGAACTTGATTGCTTGAGCTCCCACTAGTTTTGGCATCTTTATCTTCCAGAGACAAAGACCCTATAGATTGTATGAGGTAGTCTTCCTGAGACGGACTCACACGAGGTCTAGTAGTAGTAGGTGGTTTAGAAGAAGTGATGAAGTTAAGGTTTCCATCCGAACCTATCCCAAAATGAAGTTCTCTAGTAGTGTCGAAATCATTGTTGGAGCAAACGTCGTCAAAAACATTGTGGTAAGACTCAATAGTTATCGGTGCGGTAGCGTTTGATGGATTCATTGTAATGAACTACAAATATGGAGGAAAAGGAAATATTAACATTTGTCTTTTTAAATCATACTTGTAAAATATTAACAAGATATGAACATTTATATAGTGACCTCTACCCAACTATCATAAATGATTCCAAGATCCAAATTCATATTAACTTGGGCACGGTATGGCCGATGAAACCCTTATCAATATAACTCGGTGGATTAACATTTTAATCGATTCTACTTTTAGAACTCTTGGTCGATAAAATTACTCTAATAATTATCTATAGCCCAAAACACATCCGACAAGGGCACGGTATGGCCGATGAAACCCTTATCGAAAAACTTTTGTTGAGTTCAATCCAAATTTCGAATAAATGTGTCCATGATCCAAATCCACATCAACTTGGGCACGGTATGGCCGATGAAACCCTCATTAACATGAACTCGGTGGATTAACATTCATCACCCACTTCCCCTACGTAACAAGGTTTGTACCCCGGTAGGGCCGAGTGCACTCCCTCGCGAAATAGGTTTTCAAGGTTTCTACTATTTGGTAAGGCTATGTCTCAATTAATTGTTTTAGCGAGAGGTCATGTCAATTTATTATCTATCAATTTTTTAAGTGAACTAAAGCGGTGAACTACGATAATTCTAATTGACACGGTCGATAAACTCGATGAGATGAGGATGCATGTTTTAGTTATGGCGATTTAGCGATGCATGTGACATAGAAATAAAATGCAAACATAAAATAAATCCTAGTATGGCCTTCCTAAAATAGAAAAACTATTTAACTATTACATATTCGGAAACCAACTCCATTGGTCCCTTGAACTTCGGTTGTGGCACGCATCTCGAGGTAACACCGTCTTTATGTATCGCCATCTTGAAGAAATCCGTCTTTGGGAACTCCGAGATAAATTAAATTACATAACAAATTACATAATTTCTTATTATACATTTGTAACTAAAATAAAATAAATCTAATAAATTAAAAAACGGTGATACGAGATCACAATAAAATTACAACCGAATCGATATTCCCATACATTTCGGGAAATACCAATTAAAATCTAAGGCCATACTAAGTAAAAATTACATAATTAAAAAATTACATAAATTAAAATTATGACAATCATAAAGAAAATGCAGCATTATAATATGTATGAACATGCCCAATTTTATGCTAAATCGCCTTTAATTAGCCAATATCGTATATTACTCGGTTTTTACGGATTTGCGTGATTTCAACATTTTACAATCACAAAAATACATAAATTCATATTTATGCATAAGTTAATTACCCTAACCTCTTAGGACTCAAAATTTAGTCTTCACTAATTATTTGACCATAATTAACTCATATTTATAAAATTTGTTCATTAATGGACTTAAAATTACAAAAATAAGCTATAAACTTCAAATAAATCACAAAATTTCAAATAAATTCAAAATTTGAAATTTAAACTCATGAAAATTCTGGAAAAATACCATGACACTCATAATGTTCAAAAACTTAGGTTAAAAATTTCGAAATTTATCCGGAAAAACAATGTTGCGGTTTATTGGTTTTAACTAAAATAATCATAAAAACATGAGAAAAATTATATTCATTAACTTTTCAATTTTAGATCTGAAAAAGATAATAAAATGCAACATTGGACGTTTTTCCTTAGTAATAGATTATGTTTTATTAATTTTTCACTAATAATGTCACTATTTATGCTATTTTTCTTCAAAAATCCATAAATCATGCAAAAAGACTTCACTATAGCCTATTATTTTACACACATCTTGTAAAATTACATGTGATAACATACTAAATTTCTATGACCAGATTCGAAATTTACCTCATATTAACCTATTTTTCACTTAAATTCGAATTCATCAATGAAAAATCCATTTTTCGAGCATAAGAAGTCCAAAAATTATGAAAATTTACAGGTTATCTCAAAATAATATATGTGATAACATATCCAAAAATCACTGGAAAATACGAAGTATAGCTAATTTTAGTCCGAAAATGACATTTTTACTCATAAAATCATATTTTAATGCCATTATTGTATAATATGAACAATAAAAATCCGTATATTAACCAAAATATCCTAAAAACATTTTAGGACCAGAAATTTTAACATGCATGAATTAATTTCGTGATATCTCATAATAACACAAATTTTACAAGTTTTATATGTTAATCTTTATCACTCGGAAAAACTTTTAACCGATTTGCATGCAAACAACCATGGCTCTTGATACCGATTGAAGGAAAAATAGATCTATATACTAACATATTCATATATGTTCCATTTTAATTTGTCATAAAATTAACAAGTGATCTTATGCATGCAAACTATTTAACAAAATAAAGAAGAAACATTCACCCTTACATTGGAATTTCGGTCCATATGGGCATAAAAGAGATCTCCTTCTCTTTTGTTCTTGAGCTTTCCTTTTGGATGAACAAAGACCCAAGTGTAGGATCTCTCCCAAGGATTAATACCCAAAGCACACTCTTAATAAAATTAATATTATGTATACTAGATAATATTAATTTTGTGAGAAAAATTGACCCAAAAATATTTGGTTTTTGCTCTCAAAACCGGTTGAGAGAGAGGAGAATGGAAGGTGATTTTTCTCTTTCTAAAAACTCTTGTTTTAGTGTGATGAATGAATAATAATCACTAGTCTCTATCTAAGTGAATATTAAGCAAAATAATAAGAAAAACCACAAGGGTTTTCTTCCCCAAAACCGGTTGGGAGAGGAGGTACAAAAGAGCCAATGCATGCCCTAGTTGTTCTTCATAATGCAAACTAGGGTTGCATGGCTAGGCTATTAGTGAATGATTATGTTTTCCACTAATTTAAACAACACAATATTAGCCTAATTCTTCCCCTTAATTTCGGTACATATAAAATGGAATCCATTTTATTTTTGTCAATTTGTCTCATGTCACATGTCATATGTTACATAAATTTGTTATGTATTTTTAACATATTAAAAATCAATGTATTAATAAAATACGTCATATACAAAAATCGACTTAGTAATTCATAATTACTTGTACCAAAATATTTTACCAATTTATAAATCACAATAAATTGTATTTATAATAATTCATTCAATTTCAATTATTTCTTTAAACAATAATTTCATCTGAGTAATGATACAATTCAATTACTCAGACCGTATCTCATTTAATCAAATTTCAATGAGATACGTAAATTTTACTTCCAAAATCGTCCGTCAATTTTTCAAGTAATTTAATTAACTCGTAACGTTATACGATTAATTAAATGATCAATTAAGAGTGTGGCCCTATAGGTATGACCTAGGGGGTCAACTGATCACCACCGTCGCACGACAGTAATGTCAAACTCTAGTCAGCCAATCATTACCGATATATGTTGACCAGTTGACAGTAAAAATTACTTCCCAATTGTATTCTTTAAAAATGAGATTTAAACATGTGATCATCATGATCAACAGTCGTGATCGCATTATTGTCGGAGGACACATATTCCAACAGGGCACAAGTGAGTTCTCCTACTCACTTGTTCTTGAGCTCTCCAAAAGTTGGATGAACAAGGACTCAAGTGTAGAATCTCTCCCAAAGATTAATACCCAAGGTAATCTCTTAATAAAATTAATATTATTATTACTAGAACAATATTAATTTAAATAAAAATGACCCAAAAATATTTATTTGGTTCTCTTAATTTCGGCTAAGAGAAGGAGGTGGAAGAATTTTCTTTATCTCTCTAAAACTCTTATTTTAGATGGTTGAATGAATAATGAATAATACCCTAACTCCTCATGTAGTATATTAGATTTTATTATAGTGAAACCCCCTTTGGTCTTTTCTATAAGGAAACCGGGTAGGGGGAGGGTAAAGGGGCCAATGCATGAGCAAAGTTGTCTTCACAAGAGCAAGTAGGTTTGCATGGCTAGGTTTAGGTCAAATAATTGTGTTTTCCACTTAATAAATCAACACAATATTTATCCTAAATCACCCCACTATTTCGGTCCAAATAAGATAAAATGGACTCCATTTTATCTTTGTCAATTTGTCACATGTCACATGTCATGTAAAATTGTCATGCATTTTTAACATATTAAAAATCAACGCATTAATAAAAACACGTCATATACAAAATCGACTTAGTAATTCACAATTACTTGTACCAAAATATTTTACCAGTTATAAATCACAACATCTTGTATTTATAATAAATTATTCATTCAAATGCAATTGTTTCCTTAAACAATAATTTCATCTAAGTAATAAAAAACAATTCGATCACTTAGATCGTATCTTATTCAATCAAATTATAATGAGATACGTAAATATTACTTCCAAAATCGTCCGTCAATTTTAAGTAATTTAATTAACCCGTATCGTCATACGATCAATTAAATAATCAATTAAGAGTGTTACCCTTTAGGTATGACCTAAGGGGATCAATCGATCACCACCGGCACGCACGACGGTAATGTCAAACTCTAGTCAGCCAATCATTACCGATATGTGTGGACCAGTTGACAGTAAAATATTACTTCCCAATTGTATTCTTTAGAATGAGATTTAAACATGTGATCATCATGATCAATAGTTGTGATCGCATTATTGTCGGAGGACACATATTCCAACAATCTCCCACTTGTCCTCGACAAGTGTGCGTCACCAATTCTCTTGTCCTATTACTATCTCCCACTCAATGCAAGGTGTCTTTCAGGTCGTACTTGCAAGTGATCATATCGAGAGTGGTTTCCTCGATCTGGAGAATAACTGATTGACCGGAGTTATCTACCATAGATATCTTCCGAGCGTGGCCACGCATTTCCAGTTCATTACTCCTCGAGTGGCCCTGAGATATTG